>NC_079167.1:7497529-7747529 GCF_947568905.1 Ostrea edulis | reverse complement strand
CATAAAATATTCTGTTAACAGTCACTCATTGTAATGTTGAGGGATTTGTCACGATTATCCACTCATTTTGTGTTGATCAGATCAACACTAGGAAACAATGAACGGTGATGAACATTTTGAAATCTTTACTTAAGATTATTTTACATGTGTTCTTTATAGGGGGAAATCTAGGAAAATGTGACTATCGTTTGAAACTTTTCTTCAAACGCAGAGAAAGAGAGAAGTACATTACGATTACAACATGACAATTTTCAATATCGGCATGCAAGAAATAGATTCGGCGTTTCTTTTGAAAGAGAATTATTTACGTTACACTATTCATCAAATATGGACACTTTGTATGTTTGGTACTCGTAATTTACAACATAATTGAAATTGGAAAAGCTTGATAACATGGCTCAAGACTGGGATGCAAAATATTTTTATAAATGATTAATACCTCCTCATTATAATTAAAAATATAGATGTATATATGATCGCTGATGCGAACCGATAAACACACACACTAAACTAACATTATGCTATAAGAAAGATGGGTGTTGTTTTTACGTGCTTTTATTTATATATATATATGTGTGTGTGTGTGTGTGTGGCGTTTTTACATAGAAAAAGGAAAAATCTTGCATCAAATAATACAAATTTTCTCAATCGAGTAACAGTGTATGAGTTGAGAGGTTATTTTTCTTGGACAATGTTATGACAGATAATTTCGTAGTTGCACACTCTTTATGTATTTTTAGGCCATTTTGTTAGATGTGATGGAAGTCATATCACCTTGTGTTTTCATTAATGGTATGGAAACCCACAGCTTTTACAGAATACTTTTATTATTTGTCGTGTTTTGCTCTTAGGTAATAGGTATCTTTGATCTTTCTGATAACCTTCGTAATTAACCAAATCAGACAAATAAGAAATTTATATGTAAATACGGCGAAACCTTCAATCGTTACACAAAACCCCATTTTCTACAATTTGAAGCCCACGTGTCAATTTGTTGGGATATTAAACAAAAATTACAGCCATTAATGCCCATTAATTGGTTTTCAGAATTTCAAATAGTATGTAGAGTATTCAAAAATATTTGTAATACGATGGAAAATGTTTACACATTAGTGCTAATTTGATTGATTTAATGCGAGGGATGTACAACCATTTGTCATTACGAGCTTTGATGTTTAAAGCTTGGATAGCGCACCATTCAAGCGCTTCATTGACATAGATTCAATGACAGTTTGAGACATTGTCAGTTAACGGAAGCGCCGGTATTCCTTTATTAGCCGGTCTTTTGACGTACAGCTATTACTCATTTATATGTGTTTAATGCATAATCATAAAAATGATTTATTTGTACTGGTATTGAAATGAAATTGACAATATTGACGATATCTTTGTAAATCATGATTTGGCTGTCACTGGAGCCTTTTCAGATCAATCGATAGATTGTTGTACATTCGTTTAAATTATAATATTCCTTCATCAAAATCTCTGTAATTTCGCTTTTATAGTGACTGGCGAAATAAAACTGAATGAATACACTTAGATATGTATCTAAAATACATTTTAGTCTGATCTGAATATGTTCATGCAATGGGGCTTTGAAACGAGAATTCTATTACTAAGAATTGACAGGTAAATTATGTTAAATGTGCTTTTTTATATGGAGCAGTGGGGTATTTAACTGCCACTGTTCCTCTTTATTGGTCGTTTTGCCTTGCGATCAAAGGCTTGTCGTCAGCTGAAAGACCACAATCATGGATTGAAAACTATGTTTCGATCGACAGGGTTGTATGAGTGTGTCAGAAATGTGAGTGGTTCCGTATGAAGAAGGTGACATCATGAGACTGACCTAACCACAACTTTTGCAAACCTAAGATTAATGTATCAATGGTTGCTAAAACATCAAGAGGCCCATATACCTTAATAGTATTTTCTATTGCCCCATTCTAAATGGGCATGGACCTTGAAAGCCCGTTTTTCTCTCCCAAATATGATTTGTAAAGATTTTGGTCAATGCTGCTCCCTAAAGAAACACTACTGCCATTGTTATTCCACTTTTCCAGATGCTTTATATACGATGTACTAAATTTGGTCAAACTTGTTACAGTAATTTGAGAAGTTGAAAATGTGTCTTAAAAGAAACAAATTCAAAGCCTCGTCCGGGGTACTCCTGGCAACAAATGAACTAAATAATCGTTCTGATGATCTGGAGCTATCACAAAGATAATCAAAGTACTGAAAGTACTGAATATTTACATGAAATTGCAATATTTTCAAGGTGCAATACTAGTACTTTTTTAACCAATAGTTCTATATGTGAATTCCATGTAAGACTTGATGAAAAAGGAGAAGAAAATAAATACAAGACGATCGTGTATGCTTATTATAATCAGCACATTACACAAAGGAATGGACTCACTTATGCTCAGCCAACGCATAAAAGGATTTATGATCTTGAGATAAGTACATATATTTTATCCTAAATTGCAAAAACATTAAATCTTTGTATTACACTTGTAAATGCGTAATTCTTATTTCATCACAGTAGTCTAGTTTTTCACATGCGCGGGCTATGATGGCATGTTAGAAAATGTATGGATATCTAGATTAAAAAACTTAGGTAAAGGGAAACAACACCCCCCCCCCTTCAAAAAGAAAGGTGGCAGATGTTTGTGGCCGTCCTATTTCTATACAAAACTTTGAAGTCTCCGGCAAGTGGGATTTTTTCTAGAGAGTCTGCATAGATTCTATGTCCCCGTGTAAGGGTATGCCCCACATTTCATCACTTGGCTACGCGGCGGAGTTTGATTTTGAATTATTTCATGTTGGTTCAATGTGTTTCATATACAGAATTTAATTCAAAAACAGCAACAACGACACCAATAACTGAGCAACGACGTCAGATTCGCTCAGACGTATATTGGAGTGTCTGAGTGGTCTACAGCTGTTTGTTGTGTTTTCCGGGGATTATTTGAAACTTTTATGTTTAAACTTTTGATCATGCATATCATTCAAAATCATTCTGAAAATAAGACAAAAACGCTTTTGATGATCCTTAGCTAAACAACGTCTTTAAAGAATTATTTTCCTATGTTCAGTTATTTATAAAGAGATCTGCTCGTTTTTAGTTGATGGAATTTGCATAGCGATTACTTTGTACGTACTACATGCATATATTAATCAATTGTACATACATGTATATATTAATCAATTGTACTTATATATATCTACAGATATAATTTATTATATATTTGTTTTATGAAACTAATCATTTTTGACCTTTGATACCTTTGTGTTTCATTTCTTGAACATTATCAATGTAATCAATTGTTACAGAAGAGGGTGTTCTAAGTTTTAAGAATTTGTGCTCAATCCGTTTGTTATAACATCCAGACAATAAAATATGATCAAATCAAATCAACTTCCTTGACCCTGACCCCCCCCCCCTTTTCCTACCCGCACAAAGCTAAATTTCAACTTATAGATGTAGGTGTTCTTATGTTTTAAAAAAAAGTCTCATTACTTCGTTTCAACGAAAAGAATTAAGATCTTTTATGAAATCCAAGATGCTTCACTATACCTTGGTAAAATAAATAATGCACGAAATTTGAAACATGTTAACCAATTTAATGAGAGAGGTCAGAAGGGACCGCCGACTAGTGACGTCATCCTTATATTTCTTTTGAAAGTATCTCCTCGCGATTTCAGCACCCTCACCGGGATGTGTAGAAAACAACTTCCATTCTATAGAAACACTGTTGTTTTGTAAATTTTAAGGAAAGCACAGACACAGGAACTTAGCTATGGCAGCTTTTCAAAGAAATTAATACCCCGTGGGACTTACAAGGTCAAGGTTTATTGTCTTACCTAGCAGAATAGTTCGTACAATATTGAAACGGAGAATTTCGAATCCTTATTTTAGACTGCGGCTGATTTATGAGAAATAAAATAAAAGAATTATGAACTGGCCTTGGAGAGTTCTCAGACAGACAAGAATCGAAAGGAGTAGGCCTAAATACTGCTAGTCTTAGCGGCCGGAGGCTAGAGTTTATTTGATTCCCTCAAGATGTATCACTCTAACGTGTGTATTTGGAATCAATGAGTTGTCCAAACAATGCAAGGCCATTGTGACAGCTTTTATAATCATTTATCAAAATTTTGATTAATGGCACACAAAGAAACTTTTTTTTAAAGGCTATTCTAGTTGTTATGCGATACACCCCCCCCCCCCCCCCCGGTCTCCTCCTGTTTTCTTACTCTCATACTCTACACAGAGCAGCAAATATTTCAATCAATCTATGAAAAATATAAATTTTAAGAATTGAATATGAATTTTGGATTAATCGATTTTATCTAAGTTATGTAAAATTCTTAGAAACATTGATACACGACTCCCGAGGATAATCCGACTGTTTTAACACTTGCTTTTAAATCATGAACCATGTCTAGTTTATTCAACTATATTTTAAAGAGCATTTCATTGACTTTTCATTTCACATTTCTGGCCTCAGTTATCATAATTATTCGATCTTTAGTTAAAAGTTTCAGTCTACTAACATGGTTTTTAAAAAAATCAAACATTCACTATATTCAAATATTTAATGAAATTTTAATTTGAAAATTACAACATATAACATTACAGTTTTTAACGATCTACGGTACTCAAATAGAACTACTTCGGCATGGATGGTAGATATGCCGTTTACATATATGTACTATCATAAAATACGAGGGCTGTTCGATATGTAATGTGTATTGTAGCACAGTGCGATAACGCTTTGCACGATTTCGTTGATGATGATACTCTTGAATAGCACTATTCAATACCTTTCCAACGGTATAAATTTAAAATTATAGTCATTTCAATAGAGCCAGTCGTTGACCACTGTTGTAAAAATGGTTGGGAAACGGTTTCAGAATATTGAAGAAATTAGAGTTTGTATAAAAGTATAAAAGTTCGCAAAAAACTCGGTCATTCGGTAATGCAGATTTTTACTGAATTGGGGGAAGTTTATGAGTCTGATAATTATAGGTTATAGACTTTGTATGGGAAAATATGACGACCGAGTTTTTTGGCGCGTAGACGGACCGAGCTTGCGAGGTCCGTACGCGACAAAAAACGAGGTCGTTATATTTCCCATACAAAGTCTATAACCTTTTTATTATATACTTTCAATTTCATTTAGAAACTAACAATAATTTTATTTTTAACAATAACTTTATCAGTTTAACTGAGTAAAAGATGAAAAACACGAAAAATTTCAAAATTAACGGCGTAGAAATTTGATTGTGACGTAATGTTTGCGGGCCGGAATGTTTCCGGGCATATATCGTGTGATATATGCCCGCAAACTTTTAAAGAAAAAAGAAGAGATGAAATTGAAAGTATATAATAAGGTATCTTATGAGACAGTTCGTAGGTGGAGAAAGAAATTTCTGACTGGCACGGAGTCCGTCAAAGATGCAGCAAAATATGGCCGACCTGTGACTGTAACAGGCAAGGCAAATGTCTTAAAAGTCCAGGAAATAATTGAAAGTGATGACAGATACACGATTCGTGATATTGTCAAAGCTGTTGGCATATCGTTATCGCGGGTGCATTTCATTTTGAAGCGTATTTTGAAATCACGAGGGATTTCTGCCACATGGATACCGCATATATTGACAGATGACCAAAACGGGTACGAGTACAAACCGCTAAGCAACTGCTTAAAATGTTTCCCAAATTCAATCAAAGACAATTTGCAAACATTGTTACTAGTGATGAAATATGAGTTCACTATTTCGAACAAGTAAGAAAAATTGGAAACAAAATATGGCTAACTAAACACAATAGAAGGCCTGTAGTGCCAAAAGAACCATAAGCACAAAGAAGGTTCTTTATTGCATATTCCTCTCATGTGATGGTATAGTCGTACAAATTCCGGTGCCAAAGGGCAGAAGTGTTACAGGTCGGTATTACCGAGATGTTATACTAAAAAAAAGCTCAAGAAATATTATCATAAACGACGCCCTGTGTCAGGATTTAGGCATGTTCGTCTACTTCATCACATACATCTGAGCTGGTGAAGCACTTTTTGAAGTCAGAGAAGGTTACCATCTTGCCACACCCACCATACTCTTCAGATCTAGCTCCATGCGACTTTTTCCCTTTTCCAAAACTTAAAAAGTTCTTATCTGGTCGTCGTTACAAGTACCGAGAAGCCCTTGCCTTAGCCATCAGTCAGTGCCTCAGAGGTCTACCTAAATCAGCGTACCGTGACGCATTTCAGAAATGGATTCAGAGATTGAAATAATGTATTTCAAACCGCGGAGAATACTTTGAAGGGATGTAACATTCATTTCATTATTTGAGTCGAATGCTTTTGAGATATCGTACAATATATGACTGAGAGAATGGGCGGAAACTGAATTGTTTGAAATTTTCTAAATTCAAGGAGCGTAACTCTGTCAAAAATTATTCAGCCAGAACCAGATAGAACTTGACCTGGATACTATTATGATGCATAGATGCTAAATTTCAATTGAATATGCGTATGAGCAGCAGAGATAATGAACAGAAATTGAACAAGAGGCCCAGGGGCCTTATAGGTCACCTGAGTATCATGTAACAACCTTCCAATGTTTGAATTAGGTTTGTGTTTAAATATAAGAATTTTACTTTTGAATGGAAGAAACATTGAATAGCTATGTGGTCATGAAGTACATATGTCATTTTTATGTTCAATCAATAATCCTTTTTAAAAAACCTAGGTCTGAGACATCATAAAGAAAAGGGTTATTTACTCCTTAGATAAAACCAATATAAGAAGATTTTCAAAGAATTTCTACATTTTCACTATATGACCAATAGAGCCCCACCCTAACAAAAGAACCCCTGCCCCAGGGGCCATGAATTTCACAATTTTGGTAGAGGGCTCAACGCTCATTATAATTATGCCCACAGTTTGGCTTCTTGATGTCCAGGAGTAAAGAAGAAGATTTTTTAAAATTACACTCATTTTAATGGTTTTTGCCCCACCCCTCAGGCCCCAGGGGGGCAGGGACCACGAATTTCACAATTTTTGTTCCCCTCCACCCACAGATACTATATGCCAAAATTGGTTGAAATTGGTTCAGGGGTTTCAGAGAAGAAGCTGAAAATGTTCAAATGTTAACGCACGACGACGGACAAAAACAGATAGCAATAGGTCACCTGAATGATTCAGGTGACCTAATTATGACGGACGGATGGAAAAGGGTAACACTATATGCCCGAGCTATTTCATGGCGGGCATAAAATGGACAGGTAACTCTTGTCAGCCTTGACAGGGAAATTACTATTGAAATTTAGTGGTAAATGGTAGCCCCCTGAGATGTCATGTGTCACCTATATTACAGGAAATACCTAATTTTCTGTAGACATCTGCCTCTAAAGGCAGATGCTATAAAAATGGTATATTACAAAATGTTATTTTTTTTAAAAAAACCATTGGAAATTTGACATACATTCCATGCATAATTCATATCGTACTTTGGGACGTCATTTTCAACTACTAAGTTATTGCAGGGTTCCACTTTAATTTAAATTCATTAATTATTCATCAAATTGAATGAAAATCTTTTACAATATTAAGTACATATAATAAACGACCATTTGGATAGATAAAAATATGAATATTTATTACATAAAAGAATGAATTTGAAACGTGTACTATAAAAAAAAAATCTCCCGCCCACTTCACTCCGCGAAACAGATTTCGTTTTATTCATTTTGACATGGACGTCATTTTCCCCTTAATATTTCTTCATTACAAATGACAACTTGCAAGTTTTCCCTCTGAAGGTTTAACATGGGATAATGGTTATGTTCCTGTTGTTTTTTGTGATTATTTCGTGAACAAGTCGCCCTCCTACTCTGAGCCTGATCGTCTTTCCACAGCTGTCACGGTGGTCTCTTTCTTGTCAACAACACGACTCGCGTTACGATAGAACGCCGGCATCTGACAGCTTATAGGTAAAGCGATATCCTTGAGTTGTTTTATTTTTGCTATTTAAAACATCTCCGCTGTTTGAGATTTTTATACATCTGTCATTTGTTGCGAGATATTTTTTCCCTTTATTTTCCTAAGTTTGTTTTTCAGAGACATTCATACCTTCTTTGTGACATTTGTAGAGGCATATCCCCATCAAACCGCGCACTATAAATCATTCAAAGTGAACTTGAAAAAGAAAAAAGTAAAGATGTCGGGGGCAAAACACCAAATAAAATTACCTCTAACAGAGGAACAGATCCTTGGGATGTAGGCGCTACAGTAGAGCGTCCTCTCACCCTGCAGGTACCTTTCGTGAAATGGATGTCATTAAAGTGCCAAAGTGACAAAAAGACTTGGAAAATATGCATAAAGGCATTTGGTAAAAGCAGTGTGTTGTGTCATTTAATGTCTTATTTTTGTCAGCTTTCCGCTAAAAAATTCACTATCTCATCCTGAAAGTGCACATGTCGAATATTCATGATGTTTTGCTGGGGGGAGGGGGATAAGTCCGTCATGGTCACACTGCTGGTATTGACAGTGGGAGGGCACACTGAATATCGATACATTTTAATTCAATCGAGTAATGAAATTCGAAATGTTCCAAAAAACATGTTTGTTCAGGTAAGAGTTATGTTTTATTTTTGAAAAGTTCAACAACAACAACCCCCCACCCCCCCCAAAAGGAGAGAGACTGATACAAATCATATATATTCCCCACTTTCAACTCTCAGACTGGCTTCATAATCTGATTGATGATCATAAATCTATAGCTGCGGGAAGCTTAGCGAACATTTGAAGCAGCTCACTCATCAACTGAAATGCGAGGGCTGTTATCAATAATCTATGTATGCTATGCAAAAAAGTTTAGTAACACAAGCTAAATATTTGCATTTTTGAAAGAAAGAAAAAAACATAACAAAGAGATGTAAATTAGAAAATAGGTAGACTGATGTCCTCTCAATGAAAACCATTATTATATGATTCGTTACAAGGAGAACAATCCAACAATCAGAATGGAAACTGACATGAAGCCGGTAATATCTGCCATTGATACGTTTGGGATTGTACGAACTATCGTCATCATATAACGGTGCTGATGGAAGCTACAGTATCAGATCAAAGACATGGTCATGAACAAACTGAGTAACTGTTGGAAATTATATTTCCTTTACACAGAGCGTAAATCAAACGTGACTCAATTTGCGTATGTCAGCTTTTGCGTAAGAGCATTTGAAAAAGTGTATGTCATACCAAACAAAACTGTTATGAATGGAAAGTGGAGAAAATGAACAGTAATACTTCGAAATTAAAAACCAGAGTTTACTTTATTCAGTAGGGAAAAACCCCAATCTTCGTAGAAAGTAACCGGACAACTGCTACTAGATCTACAGATGGGAAGGCATGTTAACCCTCTGAGTTGGAAGTCAGCCATCATGACAATGCGTTATTTATCCTTAAAGAAATCCCACTGCTGTATTTGTTATGAATTTTGTGTTATGCTTTAGGTAGGTCTTTCTACAGAACAATGCTGGTGAAAACGAACGATATCCACATGGCAGGTAGGGTCATTTAAAACCACCATCTATTGTCAGACTATAGATTACTAAACAACTGATATATCCTCATCAACTTATAGTCAGACTATAGATTACTAAACCACTGATATATCCTCATCAACTTATAGTCAGACTATAGATTACTAAACCACTGATATATCCTCATCAACTTATAGTCAGACTATAGATTACTAAACCACTGATATATCCTCATCAACTTATAGTCAGACTATAGATTACTAAACAACTGATATATCCTCATCAACTTATAGTCAGACTATAGATTACTAAACCACTGATATATCCTCATCAACTTATAGTCAGTATATAGATTACTAAATAACTGATATATCCTCATCAATTTATAGTCAGACTATAGATTACTAAATCACTGATATATCCTCATCAACTTATAGTCAGTATATAGATTACTGAATAACTGATATATCCTCATCAACTTATAGTCAGACTATAGATTACTAAACCACTGATACATCCTCATCAACTTATAGTCAGACTATAGATTACTAAATAACTGATATATCCTCATCAACTTATAGTCAGTATATAGATTACTAAACCACTGATATATCCTCATCAACTTATAGTCAGACTATAGATTACTAAACCACTGATATATCCTCATCAACTTATAGTCAGACTATAGATTACTAAAGCACTGATATATCCTCATCAACTTATAGTCAGACTATAGATTACTAAAAGCTGATATATCCTCATCAACTTATAGTCAGACTATAGATTACTAAACCACTGATATATCCTCATCAATTTATAGTCAGACTATAGATTACTAAATCACTGATATATCCTCATCAACTTATAGTCAGTATATAGATTACTAAACAACTGATATACATGTATCATCAACTTATTGTAGAGCAATTTCCTGTTGTGTTGAATGTTTTTAAATTTGTTTTAGAGAATTCTGTTGATATCTTGAGTTTCGATATTGATGAAAATGATGTATGTTTGTGATGTTAAATGTCCACATTAAAGGGTTTTATGCTTGTCTTACCACCGTGACCTAGATGCACTGTCTAGCTACGGTGTCCACCCATCATGAAAACTGCACTTCGCCATTTCAATAACAAGAGGCCCACAGTTCTTATCGGTCACCTGAATACTAGTGAAAAAGTATCACTACTTCCATGGGCTATGAAATCTAGAAAGAATTTCCTGTTCTGAATATCTAAGCTAAATTCTAATGTTCAGCAACAGTATATAACAAGATGTGTTCTTAAAACTTCACTGCCCTCAAAAGTGCATACACTAATGAAAGACTTTAAAAAATAGGTGTATTAACATTAAAACATCAAAATATTGGACTGATTTGGACTCATCCTAAAGTCATAACCCTGGGTTGTGAAATTCACCATTTTTTGTATATCCTTTTCTGCTATTCCTAAGTATGCATTTAGATTGTATAAAGTATCAGCAAACTTACACATAAATACTATATATACAATGTTTGGCCCCACCCTGGGGTCAAAACCCTTACTCTGGGGGAAAATCAAATTTAAAATTTTGGTAAAAGACTACCTGCTCTATCTATTTAGTTTCAATTTAGTATCAAAAGCACTAAAGAAAATGTTATTTAAGTGTTTTACACATAAACACTATATAACAAGTTTGGCCCCATCCTGGGGTCAGAACCCCTATTACGATTTTGGTAGAGGCCTTCCTGCTCTACATCACTATGCATTTAGTTTTTCTTACATCTGTATGGTTCTTGAGAAGAACATTTTTGAAAATTGGTCAATTTTGGGCAGTTTTTGCCCCGTCCCTAGGGCCCCAGGGGTACTGGAGTCCTGAAATTTACAATTTATGTCCCCCTTGTCCCAATGATGCTTCGTATTAAATTTGAAAAGAATCGGACTGGTAGTTTTAAGAAGAAGTTAAAAATGTTCAATTGTTAACGCACGACGGACGACGACGGACGAAAACCAATTGCAATAGGTCACCTGAGTTTACACAGGTGATCTAAAAATTCAAAAATTAATACAATGTATTAATAAATGAAACATTCTCTGAAAACGAGTAACGGATTTTAGAATATTCATAGTTTTATTACAAAGCTACATCCACAGACTCTCATGTCTAGGCAATAGTCCTTTAACATGTTATATTATACCGCTCGCCGGAGTAACTGAAATTGTGAAATTCGAAATTACTTTATCTGGCATACTGAGATTATGTTTGATTAGGTCTACATTGAAATCATGTATTTTTAAAAAAACCACATTGCATATAATTAATGATGTTTTAGGCTTAAGACTAAAATAGTCGGGAGAAAGTATGCCTTCGGTATAAAAAAAAAGTTGCACTATATGCATGCTGTTGCTGTCGTTGATGTGACAGTACCAACTATTTTCAAAATCATGATAGTATATCTACATTCTTAAATATACTGTTGAAAATTGAAGACAACGAACAGCGAACAGTGATCAATCTCATAAATACCACAAAGAATGCAAAAATTAAGAATAGGGCAAACACGGATCCCTGGAAACATCAAAGGTGGGATCAGATGCCTATGAGGAGAAAGTATTCTCTTTTGAACGGTCACACCCACCGTAAGTCCTATATCTTTATCAGGTAAACGGAGTAATCCGTAGCCAAAATCAGTATGTAAGGTCTAACAATTAGTATGAAACACGTCAGACAGTATTCAACCAAATGACAGGTTATAATTGCAAATTAGATCATTATAATGACACAGAATTTGTGAAGTTCTGCTTTTAAATGAGATTGTTGAAACCCCTGTGACATCAAATTTGTCAGTACCCTGCCTCCATTTAAAATTGATCATACGCAGAACATGCTCTCGCATATCGAAGAAACACCATATGCAGGTGATAATTTTATGTTGCTCTATAAATAAAAAACAAAAATGACGATTGAGGAGCTAAAGTTATCTTGTTTGTAGTAAAGTCTCTGGTGTCTATTGTCTCAATGTCGAATCCACATATAGATCAAACGTCGTCGATATATCTAAATGTCGAGTTGAAAGACACAGTAAGAATTTATGTAGATTCTGTCTCATAAGAATGCAAACACGGGTCAGCCGATAAAAGAACACAGTTCGTACCCATAGAATAGGTAACGTCCATGAGGAACTCCAGCATTTGAATCGCAGATGTACATCATAAAGATAACCACGGAGATAAGAAAATAATTGTAGTTAAACGTAATATCACATACATTTATACTGTATAAAGCTCAAATGCATTATTATAATGTCGTGTAAACATTTCGTCAATCAACGCAGAACTAACGTGTTCTACAATAGAACTGATTTGTGACATTCGTATTATATTGCCGCTTTTGAATATGCTTGTTAGATAACATTTCTCACTAAAACCAAATTTCCAGTGTATACAGAGTAGTGATTTCTGTTAATATTATACAATATACTACTGTTAACCATTTCTAGACTAAACGGGAAAATACCAAAAACAGTCTGTTTTCTCTAATCAAGATATTCGAAAATGGGTACTACGAAAAAAAACCCCACTTATATGGCATCAACAGAGACATTTACGACAATCGTAAATTTGAACATGTACCACGGTTTCCATTTTTGGCTTTCCGGTGTAATGGTATATGAGCTGCATAAAGTTCACTTTAAGATCAAATATTGAACATATTGAAGTTTTATAATAATAAACCAGTTGCATATGAGTCTTATTACATGCAATTTCAACAGCTTTCATTGCTTCATGCAGTAGGAAAGGACGCGTCACTTCCTTACGCGCCATATTTGCACGTCAGAAAGAACAATAAAACCTTCAATAACTTTGATTTTGGAAAAACTTTAACACTTTATTCGTGGACTTGGCAACAAAATTGCAGCTTGCAATCAAAGAATAATATCATATCAGACAGGTTTTTTTTTTAATCTCAATAAGATTACCACAACACCCACTTGAAATCGTGGTAAAAGAAACATGTTTTCAAAATTGGCCATACTGTCATACCTTGACATTATACAGGGCATAAAGCTGCTGACCAATGAATGGTTACTGGTTTAAAGCTGCTGACCAATGAAGGGTTACTTACCTAGAAAATATTTTACTTTTTTATTAGATAGAGAAGGTTTCCCCCTTTGTGGTACTAGTATTATATGCACTACGAATCAAGTCTGACAAATGTTTTAACTATACTACAGTCCGCTTTTGACAATAATCTGTTTTGTTGTGACTTAGTTAAGACTAAGGTCTACTCTCTTCGCGACATTGTTTCCTTGTCTACAGTAAGATCTGCTTTCCTCAATACATTTTGTTTTGATCGTCCACATTGAGGTCTTCTCTCGTCAGTACAGTTCAATCTTATCTGATCTCATCTCCACTGTTTAATTGACTTTGTACAAAGGCAGGTCTGCTCCTATCAACATGTTGATTGGCTTTGTTTAGAGACATGTCTGCTCTCATCAGTATATTTGGTTTGTCCCCGTTGAGATCCGAGTTATAATAGGTCCTCAGTACCCCTTGCTTGTCGTAAGAGGCGACAAAATAGGTCCTTTGAAAGAGACCACAAAAACCGAGGACCTGTGTCACAACAGGTGTGGTGCGATAAAGATCCCTCCCTGCTCAAAGGCCGTGAGCATAAAAATAGGCCTAAATTTTGCAGCCCTTCACTGGCAATACTAGTGACGTCTCCAAATGAGTGAAAAATTGTTAAACAATATCTGTTTGTTCTGTCCACAGTTAGCTCTTCACTCCTCAGAACAGTTATCAACAGTTAATTCTTCACTTCTCAGAACAGCTGTCTACAGTTAGCTCTTCACTTCTCAGAACAGCTGTCCACAGTTAGTTCTTCACTCCTCAGAACAGTTATCCACAGTTAGTTCTTCACTCCTCAGAACAGTTGTCCAGTTAGCTCTTCACTCCTCAGAACAGTTGTCCAGTTAGTTCTTCATTTCTCAGGACAGTTATCCACAGTTAGCTCTTCACTCCTCAGAACAGTTATCAACAGTTAATTCTTCACTTCTCAGAACAGCTGTCTACAGTTAGCTCTTCACTTCTCAGAACAGCTGTCCACAGTTAGTTCTTCACTCCTCAGAACAGTTATCCACAGTTAGTTCTTCACTCCTCAGAACAGTTGTCCAGTTAGCTCTTCACTCCTCAGAACAGTTGTCCAGTTAGTTCTTCATTTCTCAGGACAGTTATCCACAGTTAGCTCTTCACTCCTCAGAACAGTTATCAACAGTTAATTCTTCACTTCTCAGAACAGCTGTCTACAGTTAGCTCTTCACTTCTCAGAACAGCTGTCCACAGTTAGTTCTTCACTCCTCGGAACAGTTATCCACAGTTAGTTCTTCACTTCTCATAACAGTTATCCACAGTTAGTTCTTCACTCCTCAGAACAGTTGTCCAGTTAGCTCTTCACTCCTCAGAACAGTTATCCACAGTTAGTTCTTCACTTCTCATAACAGTTATCCACAGTTAGTTCTTCACTCCTCAGAACAGTTGTCCAGTTAGCTCTTCACTTCTCATAACAGTTATCCACAGTTAGTTCTTCACTCCTCAGAACAGTTGTCCAGTTAGCTCTTCACTTCTCAGAACAGTTGTCCACAGTTAGTTCTTCACTCCTCGGAACAGTTATCCACAGTTAGTTCTTCACTACTCAGAACAGTTTGTATGTGTTTGCCCATTGCAATTTTTGTCCTCCTCGGAACAGCTCCTTTGACATTGTCCACAATGACGTCTGCTATCCTCGCTAGTTAAGCTTATATGCTTGACTTTGTCCACATAAAGGCCTGCTCTCCCCCAACAAACTTTTGCATGGGTTTGTTTCACGGCGTAAAATTTTCGCTGGTGTTTCCCACTGAAGTCTGGTCGGCTTAGTGCACAGCAAGATCTTCCATTTTCAGGGTTTATTTTGTACATTTGTAAATGTGTACAGTTGGTGTTCATGTCTTCAGTTTATGACAGAATCCCATTAGTCTACAGAATAGAACAAATGCTACTTATAAACATCATGACTTGCTTTGGAGTGAAAAGCTCATGAAATGTACAACATTAAAAAAAGTAACCCATATTGATGGTAAATCACATACAAATATGTAAATCACATATCAATATTAAAGATCATCAGTCCAATTACTTTGTAAATGCATGTACATGCATATATCTCTATGTGGGATTTTTGACTCAGACATTGTCACAGAACTGATGTAATAAGTAAAAACATGTAATGGACTCCAGACTATTGGTGTGATAATATACAATAAATCTTTTATCTTTGATTTAAATGTCGGGGTCACCCCCATTCAGACTGGTGAAACAAAACGTAATCAAACGCATCTCTTTTGAACATCAGTTGTCTAAAAGATGCGCTGAGTGATAATTAACAAAATGATACGCTACTCTGACAGTTTAGAAAAAATAAATTACACGGATCCCTCTGGGACATCATATAATTAGGACAGTAATTTGCACCTCTGCTATAGAATTTCATGTTTTCTGTCGGATGCACTGCTTCTTGTCATTGTAAATCTAAACGGCGGCGCATTGCTTCTATCATTCTGTCAGATCCTTGATTCTAAATGTATGTAATCAAGGAAGCTCAGTGTTCTCAGGATTTTCAATCGAATGCAACCTTCAGTGTCCCAAAAACAACGTTCACACGATGCGTTATTCAGTTTGATCATTGTTTTAATCATCGATCAACACAAAAACAATATCACATGTATTTGGTTATTGTTACACATTTCCCCCCACACACTATTGAGAAGTTGAAATAAATGCGTAAATAAACGTTATTATAAAACCCTTGTGATTAATTGGAAGATATCACAATGCAAGGTTTCGCTTAGCGTGACGTGATAAACAGTTTGAATACTACCTTTGACCTCCAGGAAAATTACAGTGTGAGCATTGCACATTAATGTACCTCACACTATTTGTCAAACTATTGTTTTTATGCTCGTCTACACGGATATGAACAGAACATACATCTTTATCATTTCAAACAGATCGGCGTATTAAACGTCTCCACAAATCACAATAAATTTGTCAGATGCCGTTTATAATACTCTGCAATTCTCCAACCCTGTCTTCGTGATGGATGCGGCACTCGTTGAGGTGGCAATATCATTTCCGATGTAGTCTGTTTTCTATCAAATCACGTCCAAGTCCTTTTCATCAAACACACGATAAAAACTTCTGTTGGAGCCCGTTTGATAAATGCTTGTGTCAATAAAAAGCCTTTCTTGATTTAACCATTATTGTCACAAATGAAGTCTTTCCATCACACTACTTTTTTTGTTGGAAAGCGTTCATTTGGGTTAGGTCACGGTCAACAGATATTTATTTGTTTACACTTTATGTAACACAATATGGAATTTTTTTGCCAAATACCATCCCATTTGCAGTTTATGCATATGTACCTATTTAGAGAGAACTTTTGTTAGTCTTCATAAGCATGAGGTATTTCGGATGAAACGGTGCAGACCAAGTTCTCATGTGTCAGAAAATTAACCAAAAATCATGTTTCTCTCGCATTAAACAAAATCGGAGGCGGATCCAAAAATATTCGAGGCAAGGGACTGGGTTCCACCGACCATACGGCGAGCTGTGTTGTCTTCTGACAAAATTTCCTTTGTTTACTTTGGTGGTCATATCAAAATTATGATCCCTCAAAAATGTAACAACACTTGTGAGACCACTAAACTAAGGATGCAGCTGTTCGGGAGAGCATCCAATCAAATGTCATATCGACCATATTGATATTCAAATCCCTAGCTCTTGAACAACACTTCTGCAAGACCACCAGGGGAACATTTGTACCAAGATGGTGAGTTTTAAAGAAGTAGACTTGTTTCAGTCAATTAAGAGGTATGACAACCACATTGAAATTCGGATCGCATCGTACACAAATAAAAAAAAAAGGCCAACATGTTGTTAAATGATAAATTTAACATTGCTTGCTTTTGATTTGAACAGATTTGATCGATAATAAACTTCTTTCAACTTACTGGTTCTTCTCTCTTCAGTTATAATGTGATTTCATAATTAAACGGTTATGATAACTGCACACGTGGTTAAAATTCGAAAATGAATAGTATACATTGTACTTGTTTATAAAAACAAGGTGATTTATATTTGCATTAGGCACCAGGTGTTTTTAGCTCACCTGAGCTAAAAGTTCAAGTTAGCTTTTCTGATCACCGTTGTCAGTCGTCCGTCTGTCTGTAAACTTTTCACATTTTCGACTTCTTCTCCAGAACCGCCGGGCCAATTTCAATCAAACTTTACAAAAAGCATCCTTGGATTGGGTAAAGGGGATTCAAGTTTGTTCAAATGAAGGGGCATGTTCCCTTCAAAGGGGGTATAATAACAAAATAGGGTGGGATCATTTAAAAATCTTCTTCTTATGAACCACTAAGCCACAAAAGTTGAAATTTACATGGAAGCTTCCTGACGTAGTGTAAATTTAAGTTTCTTAAAATTATGGCTCCTGCGGGTAGGCTGTGGCCACAATAGGGGGTGAAAGTTTTACACTATTTTAGGTAGAGATATTTTGTATATAAATTCTTCATGACAAGATCTTGTGACACAATGGTGTTTGATATTTTGCCTTGGAGTTTGACATACTTTAGAAAAATGGCCTATTCAATATCCTGAACTACTTTCATAATGCAACTCAGGTGAGCAATGTGACCCATGGACCTCTTGTTTTTGAAAGTAATATATGTATTATGAGAATTTCTGAAATTTTACATGCTGGGATTTAATTTATCCCTGCCTTGCAATAAAATTTAAACATGACGCATCAAGGTGACCATCACATACCACACAATGACACGGCCGACAAGCAACAAGAGGTCCACACAATGACACGGCCGACAAGCAACAAGAGGTCCACACAATGACACGGCCGACAAGCAACAACAGGTCCATGGGCCTTAACGGTCACCTGAGTATCGCACATAAAAACTCTGCGTCATGCAATGGGTGCATCTTTCAAACCTGCAGAATGGAATGAGCGTAGAGCTTTGTGATCGAGCATGACTGAGACATCATCTGAGCTCAGTTCGTTTGAAAATGTTGTTAACTTTGTTACGGTGTTATATTGCGTGTAAAAATTAACCATGTCATTAACAGTTTTTCAAAAGCGAGTTCGTGTTGACTCTGCATTAACCTTGTGTTAACTTTAACCCACCCCAGTACTTGTACTTGTTAAATGTTACCAAGACGATCAGAATCGGCCGTTCACTTCACAGTTTACTCACCGCAGAACCAATAATCGCAAAAACAATTTTAGTGCCCATGCATGCATTTGAGAGTGTGGACTGATGCTGAACTACCATGATGTATTGTTTTTATGTTTGCCATGAAATCGACCTTGAAAGAAAAGCAAACAGAAAACTAGCACAGTCGGGTGATACTGCTACAACTTTCTCTCAATGACATCTTGCGAGTATTGACGGACTCTTTGGCATAAACTCTAAAGGCAGAGGCCTTCAATTAAATTCATATTATATATCCAGCTACAGAAGCAATGCTGAAGATATACAGGTATTTGGCTTCCAAATGTCAAAAGTGCGCCAGCCCCTTTCATCTGATGAAAACCTCCATGCTAATTAGCACAATAAGCAATTTTAAAAGCAGTATCGTCTGCACTGGCCTTAACTTTTTGGAAATCCTTTGTATCATTTAAAACGTATTTAATTAAATATTTGTATACTACATATGGAATTTACATATTTTGTTTTTGGAAGTTATTAGATACAAACACTATTCAACTAAGACCAATGCAGTATAAATGTTGAGAAAAACAGCACTGATACTTCCCTAAATGATATTCTTCAAATGCAGATTAATCCCCCTTAGCCTGGTAGAAATGTAGGGGAGGGGGGGGGGGGGGCAAGCATTATTCTCTTCACAAAAAGAGTTTGTAAAATGTATAAGGAAATATGAATGTATAGATATGTGCCGAGCTTGATGCGCAAGATTCAAGAGGTCGCAATAAACCCTTAACGAAAATGGTCATGAATTTCACAATTCTCATACATGTTTCCCTCTTCAATATTATTATGCATACTCAGCTTTGTTGGTTTAGTATTTCGGGCGACTACAGATTTCCACTATAGTAATCTTATAGTTCGGACCTAAAACCTAGGGCGACTACAGATTTCCACTATAGGAATCTTATAGTCCGGACCTAAAACCTAGGGCGACTACAGATTTCCACTACAGGAATCTTATAGTCCGGACCTAAAACCTAGGGCGACTACAGATTTCCACTATAGTAATCTTATAGCCCGGACCGAAAACCTAGGGCGATTACAGATTTCCACTATAGGAATCTTATAGTCCGAACCTAAAACCTAAGGCGACTACAGATTTCCACTTTAGGAATCTTATAGCCCGGACCTAAACCCTAGGGCGATTACAGATTTCCACTATAGGAATCTTATAGTTCGGACCTAAAACCTAGGGCGACTACAGATTTCCACTATAGTAATCTTATAGTCCGGACCTAAAACCTAGGGCGATTACAGATTTCCACAATAGGAATCTTATAGTCCGGACCTAAAACCTAGGGCGACTACAGATTTCCACTATAGGAATCTTAAAGTCCGGTCTTTGAACCAGATAACCTTTCTCTTCTTATTATTATTATGTGCTCATTTTGGGGTGGGATTTTTTTATGCAAACACATTTAAGAAGAAGAATGCGTTATAAAAACTGCCCTCGCACCAAACCCCTGACTAAGGAATCATGAATTTAGCAATGCATACTTGGTCATCGTCATGGTGATAGTCTGCTGAATACCCTTGATTAAAGAAAAAGATTTTTTAAAGATTGCATCATTTTTTTTTTTAGACTTTGGGCTTGCACTTTAGATTTCAGGGGCACAGAGTCAAAGAAGTTCACAATTCTATTTTTATTTTAACCCTAATAATGGTACATGATATTTTGGTCAACAAAATGACTCAGCAAGTATGTGAAAAGAAGTAGAACATTTTTAAACGTTGCACGACGACGGACAAAACCACTGCAATACAAAATCCATGCATGTTTTCAGTTTACCTGCATTTCGCTGTTATCCAAACATAAACTTTGACAAATTGACACTCCGTATTGGACAGATCTATATAATTCCCTTCATAAATTCTCAATTTTCATTCCTTTTGAATAACCATTCAATCAAATAAACATTTGGTAGGTGAAACTGCGAACTGACACAAATTTATTCTCAGATAAGTATTACATATATACGTACCTTCGATGAATCAGAGAATTTCGAAATTTTATCATGACATTTGAAGTTTTTCCTTTAAATTAATATTATACCATTTAGAAAACTTTGTTTACTTACAGTTGTCAACAAGTAATGTAAATGACATTAGTCACAGATATCCCCTTGTGACGGAGTCTTAGGGAATGTCCCGCTTCACGAAACAACGGAAATGTAGGGGTACCCCCTGTATACAGTCGCAGAGATGTAGGAATCCCCCCTTGGATTTTTATTTTTTATTTTAAATCAATGTAGAATATCTCGGAATTTTTTTTAAAAAGTTTATCCCCCACCCCCGTACTTTGAAATTGCTTCCAAAGTGCCTGAGTAACTTGACTGTGCGGGGATTGGCGGTGCGTGCGTAACGCTGTCCCGCTTTGCAGAGGCCATTTGCCATGAAAACCACACAATAGCAGGTGTCGTATTATTTTTCGTCATTATTAGTCATCACAATAAACTATTAACCGCAGATACATAAAGTAAAATGCCAAAGAGTTTACAAACAATTTGTTAGTATATCATTCATTCCTGTATTGTACATTGTGTATCTCAAGTCCACGTAATTAACCAGTTGTTTTCACAAACATCATACTCTTAAGTGCATGAACTGATTATCTGCCCTGAATAACTTTACCTAATTAAAAGCTATGGCGATCACATTGAAATTCGAATCGTTCCAAAGTCAATATAATCTCGCCGAGACAATGTATATCCGTAAAACTATTGTCATATCCCCGGATTCGGGGTCGTCAGATAGCATAGACTTTTTAGCTCAATAAACTGAAAGTTCAAGTGAACGAACTGATCTAAGTTAGTCCATCGTTTGTCTTTCTGCTGTCTATCTGAAAATTTTCCACATCATCGAATTCTTCTCCCCAATTTTATCAATGGGCCAACTTCAACTTAACTTGTCATAATCATCGTTGGGTAGAGACTGTTCAAAGGAAGAATCATGCCCCCTTGCAAGGAGAGAAAATTAAGGAATACTAGTAATAGTCCATTGAGGCCAGCTTACAGAGGCCTTCTTGGTGAAAACCGGAGTTCGTCAGGGGTACTTGCTCTCCCCTTTTCTCTTCCTGCTCACTATTGACTGGATAAAGAAGACGTCTATGGCCAACACGACAGGACTCTAGTGGACACCCTTCAAGCACGATCTCGACTTTGTAGACGACCTGGCACTACTGTTCCATACTCCACAACAAATGCAGAAAAGGACCAATAACGTAGCATCCATCTCGGCGTAAGTAGGCCTAAACATCAGCGAGGGGAATACCTAAATCCTTAAGGTCAACACCATCAGCAGCGATCCAATCAAGCTGGAAGATGAGATACTAGAAGAGATGGAGTCCTTCACATACCCGGGAAGTGTTGTCGACAAGCTGGGCGGAACTAAAGCTGATGTGAGAGCAAAAATAGAAAACCCGGAGCAACATTCCTACAACTGAAGAACATATGGAATTCTAAAGAGCTGACTCTGCAGACTAAGGTCAGGCTGTTCAACTCAAACGTCAAGTCAGTTCTCTACGGGCTGAAACTTAGAGGACAACAGTGGCAACGGTCAAGAAAGTCCAGACTTTTATAAATTCTTGTCTACGAAGAATACTCCAGATCAGCTGACCAAAGGATCTTTGGTAGCGAACCAACCAATTCCCAGCAGAAGACGAGATTCTGGGACGACGTTGGAGGTGGGTTGGTCACACACTCCTTAAGCAGAGAAACAGAGGCCGGCCGAGAAACACCTTGCACCGAGACTTTGATGCTGATACCAAGAAAATGGGATGCACCTGGAGACAACTTGAGCAGAAGGCCCAGGACTGAGACGCCTGGAGATCTCTTTACGGAGACCTATGCCCCAGGATGGGTAGCAGGCATGAGTAAGTAAGTAATTTTGATATACTATAAGAGTGTTTAATCTTCTCCTTCAACAGCCTCTAAACCAGAAAAACCACAATATATAAAGATTTAAGTTTTTTCAAACCCTGAGACCCGGGGCAAGGGTGGGACCATAATAGATGTATACTTTTACGAAGCAATATATAGAAACATTAAAATATTTTTCTATGGAACCAAAAGGGTACAAATAAACATGCAAGCATCTTCGTGTAATTTAGAAGCAATTTTTTCATATCATGAACCTTGGAGCTAGGGAGGTCGAAAATTTACGAAGTAATGTATAAGAAAGTTCTTGAAATAATAACTTCTTCTGAAAGCCTAAAAGGAAACCGGTATGGGTATGATAAGAGGGTTTTGAGGTTTTAAATAGGAATATGTGTTCACAGGACAACTCTACTCCGCTTCATGTGATAGTAACCGTGGTAGCCTAGTGATTAAATTGATCGCTTTACAACTGGGAAGTCCCGGATTTGATTTTCGACGCCGCGTCAAACTTGAGACGTAGTGAATGTTCCTTCGCCAAGCGCCCGGCATTAGAACTGAGAATGAAGGATCTTTTGGATATGGCCTTAAAAGCGTTGATCCTGTGTCCCAGTAGGTGTTAACACGACAAAGAACCCTCACTGCAATGCAGCCCTGAGAATAATGCATAGGTCAAAGTCAGTGGCACTCCACCTATACAGTTGGTGACGTCTCGATACGAGTCGAATGTAATGTAAAACAACAAATGAATTCACAAAAGTATTCGAATGTATTTTGTAATTTGGATTTTGTTCTCTAAATCCTGGAAGGGGCCACAGTTAAACATTTTACAAAGGAATATACAATCTATCTCTCAATAATCACACGAACACGTTATGTCAAACGAACATGCAAACTTCCGATTATTTTACATCCTCACTTCCATCGCCAAAGTGAAACCACAATTAAGGTCTAATATTTTACATGGGGAAAATGCAACTGCTCAAGTGAGCGATGTAGCCCATGAGTCTCTTGTTTGATTGTTCCTTTACCAAAATCAGTTTACCCTACATGATTTCAGCCTTGTAGATGATGTGTCTGTGAAAGCAAATAAACATGGTTCTGCTGTTGCATATGATTTGCATTTTCCAGATCAATGGACAGGTTTTAATCAACTTGTACAGATGATGCATTATCTGATGCATACGACCATTGACAATTCGCATGCTGCATCTGATATATATTTTTCAGATGAGTGAACAACAGGTTTGTAAGTATTTATGTAGTTTTAAGTCTTATTCCAGAATTTTTCACTCATGAAGTGCCTCAGCATGGCGCTCAGCGCCGCGGTGCGTGTTCTTCTAGTGCCAACGCCTACCGTGAGAGAAGACTTCAGTTTTAGGTCATATCAGAAAGACCCGTAACTTTCACTTCTAATACCGGGCGCTTGGTGAAGGGACAGTCACTACCTATATATTAAACGTCTTAGGTATATGGCAGCAATGGGATTTCAGAACCTCTCATTTGCGAAGCAAGCGCCCAAATCACTAGGCTACCAAGATATTTTTCAGTAATGTCATGTACTTCTAAGTATATAATTTTGTTTTTAAATAATTTTATTAATTATTGAAATGATTATTCAAAATTAAGTGAGACAGTTACCTTATATTGCTTTTTTATTAATGAAAAATATTCCATTAGTATATTAGCTGTGCTGCCTGTGACTGGTTCAGCAACATTACAGCTCTCTCTCTCTCTCTGTCTCTGTCTCTCTCAGAGAGAATGGTCCAGTAACATAAAGGCTCTCTGTATAACTAGTACAGTGTAACATTACACCTCTCTTATATTGAGATAGTTCCAGTAACACTCTGTAACCGTGAGATTGGTCTAGTAACATTTCAGCTCTCTGTGATATTGAAATTGGTCCATTTACACTATCTGAAACCTTGAGATTGGTCCAATCACATTACAGCTCTCTGTAACCTTGAGATTGGTCCATTAACACTACAGATTTCTGTAACTTTGAGTTTGGTCCAATAACACTACCATCCCATGGGGATCCAGCTTAGAATAGGTTAATTAAATCTCCCAAACAAAGTTTGGAGACTTATTGTTTTTGCTTGGTTCTCGTTATTCTTTCGCTTCTTCTTTCGCTTTTTTTCTCGCGCCTAAAACTGTTCGACACCGTTCTCCGTAACCAGTTGATAAAAGTATTAGATATTCAAGGATATGATAGGCCAATGTATCTAGATGCGCAGAAATGTTTTATTTTCAGATTGAAGGGGGTTAGGATACATTTTGGGGGGATCAAATGGGGTTGGGGTTAAACATAGAACTCTGTGCTCTGTGGGGAAAAATTAATTCCAAAATTCAACAGGTATAACTTGGTAAATATGATAGGTAGAGTCATGGGTTCTTCAGAAGAGAAAAAGAATAACAGGGCCTACAAATTAGTATCAAGGTCAAGTGACTCCAGTGACATTGACCTCTGAACATGAACATAAAAACTGGTATAACTTTAAAACCGGGACTAATCGCAACATGGGATCTTCAGGAATGGCAAGAGGATGAAAGGACCTACAAACTAGTATCAATGTCAAGTGACTCAAACGACCTTGGCTTCTGACCTTTGAACATAAACTTGGCATTATTTAAGAACCAGGTCTGATAGAGATATGGGACCTTCAGGAATAATGAAAGAATGATGGGATGACTATAGTGACCTTAACCTCGTACCTTGGATCATAAACTTGGTATCAAGAACTAAGCCTCATAAAGAGATGGGATCTTCGGAAGTAATTAAAGGATAATGGGATCTACAAATTGGTATCAAGGTCAAGTGACTCCAGTGACCTTGAATTTCGACCTTGAACATAAATCTGTTATAGCTGTAAAACCAGGACTGATAGAGACATGGAATCTTCAGAAATGATGAAAGGATGTAGTGACCTACAAACTAGTATTTCCAGTGACCTTGACCTTGATTATAAGAACTTGTATAACTTTAGAACCGGGACTGATAGAGGCATGGGATAATCAAAAATGATGAGAGGATGTTGGGACCTACAAACTAGAATCAAGGTCAAGTGACACCAGTTTTACTACAGGAAAAACGGCGATTTTTTGAAAAATTTCAAAATCAATGTCTTTGTGATCTGGATTTTTCAAATCAAGTTGAAATTGGAATGGATTTTGTCACGGGAGAAACATTGTAGTACTCAGAAAAAGCCACTTTTATACAGCCAGCACTTTGTTTGAGAGACTTTATAATCGGTAGATAATAATCATTCCTTGTTGGTTGTATATGGTTTAACGTCTCGCTCGAGAATATCTCACTCATATGGAGAGTCAACATTGCCGATGAAGGGCTGTGAAATTTATGTCTATGCTCGGCGCTTACGACCTTTGAGCAGGGAGGGATCTTTATCGTGCCACACAGGACCTTGGGGTGTTTTTTTTTGCGGTTCCATCCCATTTATAATATATAGTCGCCTCTTACGACAAGCAAGGTGTACTGAGGTGTTTAACGTTTCTTTAGAATAAATTTATAAAATCTCTATTGCAGAATGATTAATTTGTTTCGTTAAGATATACTTTTGACTACAGAGCGACTTCCAGTTTACTGTTATGGAGTCTAGGATGAGCTGTCCAAGTGAGACATAGCTGGAAAACGGTTTTAGTTTGATATACATAGTCGCTAAATCGCCCAGCTAAAACCAGGATTATTCTTTTTTAGATTCCGTTGCCATCCTGTTGGTTTTCTTTTGTTTTTCTTTATTCTTTATTTTATTTTATTATTTTTTTTTTGTTGGTTATTTTAATAGAGGACGGTGGATAGTTTTTTCCGGATTTTTATTTCCTCTATGACATTGAGATTGGTCCAGTAATTACAGGTTTCCAGTAACCTACGTTATGACATTGAGATTGGTCCGGTAACTACCCTATGACATTGAGATTGGTCCGGTAACTACCCTATGACATTGAGATTGGTCCGGTAACTCTACCCAATGGCATTGAGATTGGTCCGGTAACTCTACCCTATGACATTAAGATTGCTCCAGTAACCTTACACTATGACATTGAGATTGGTCCATTAATTAACACTACAGCTTTCTATGACATTGAGATTGGTCCAGTAACACTAAAGCGCTCTGTGACACCTATTATCTTCAGAGAAGCGGACAGGCATAGCCTAAATCCACTTCTCTTCGCAAACCTTCAAGTTCTGTCCCCAAAAAATTATTCTGGAAACCATGTAAATGCCGGAACCGGTGACGGTTTACGCTTCGACCGACGTTTCGATTCAAATATGCCTGGATTTGTACGTACCAGAAAAATTTCTCAAAATCGAGGTCGATTACCTACATTGATTTTTTAATATGGTGTATATCAAAGCTTCACCATAAACATATATCAAAATTTAAAAATTCAATGGTCAATTTTTTTAGTATCAACCTATCAATCTCTACCTTAATCCATTTTCACATGTTCCCTGTCCCGAGTTTGAACTATTGTTGTACTTAAACTAGTTTTAGTTTCGAATCAGTTTAGTAAACTATTCATTTGTTTTTCGAACTGGTTTTGAACTAGTTTAAAACCAAAACTGTTTTTTTATTTGTTTTTACCAAAACTTAAACCAGTTTGTTAAACCAACTAAACCACCTCTGGGGGCAGTTTATTCGGTTTACGAAAGAGGCGGGAAATCAATCCAGCATGGCGATGTTGGAAACTTTTTCACCAACTGGCCATTTTATGTATTGCTTAGAAATTCTCAACAAACAATATTAGCAAGACGTTTCACGATACCAAATACTGTATATTCACATACTCCAAATTGGTCAGCAATGGCTTGTATTGTCATTTGAGTTGTTAGGTAGCGTATGAAAATGAATAATTGTTTTTTCATTGATATTATTGTTTTGTCTTTAAATTCTTCAAATATTGACAAGAGGGATGTAAAAGTATCTTGACTCATTCTTTGTCTGAAATGATGCTTGGTATACTGAGGAATTACTTCCTCAACATAAAAAGGAAATATAGGGACTCTGATCCGACGTTGGGGGACCAGGCTCATCAGAGCAGAGCAGATGGATGTTTGCATTTGGATTTGAGATAGCCCAACTTCAGGATCTTCCGTATCATCGCTTTCTAATAATGTATTATGAAGGATCAGAGATACACATGCTAGTTTTTGTCTTCTAGACGCCATATTTGTGATTTGAACTGTTCATTTGTTTCTTCGCTGTAAACCAAAGTGAATCCTAAACTGGTTTGAAAACTAGTTTCAAACTCATAAACCAAAACCTTATCCAGTTTATGAGCAACAAATTCGCCCATCTATCTCTATTGGCGGTAGAAAAATTCGAAAATCAAAGTCGGATAATTTGGAAAAATTCGTAAACTCTCGAAAAGCCTTTTGTCGTAGTTTAAAAGGTTCCTCTGGTTGTTATAGAACATGTTTGAATAAAAATGTAATGTCTTTCGGGAACTTAAATGCGTGTTTACTAATTTTTCAAAATTTTCCGACATCAGGTTTTCGATTTTCTTCAACCGCTAATTGAGATAACCACATAATTCAAACCCGGGACAGAGAACATGTGAAGATGGATTAACAACGAGTAAGTGTTGATTTGCTTGTGGCAGATGCATACATTAATGTTAAAGTTGTGGAAATAATTTGTCTGTTACGTAAATCCAGGCATATTGGAGTTGAAACGTCGATCGAAGTGTAAACTGTCACCGGTTCCGGCATTTACACGTTTTTCACAATTAAAGCATGAACATTTGCGAAGAGCCGTGAAAGTGGGCTTACTAACAGTCTGATTAAAATCAAACCTCTCACTTCGCTCGATATACGGATAGTCGCAGCGACTATCCGTATATCGAGCGAAGTGAGAGGTTTGATTTTAATCAGACTGGCTTACTAAATAGAGGAGTGGACTGGCCTAGCCTTCTTCAACTTCTCTATGTGAAATCGAGATTCGTCCTGTAATATTTACAAGTAACTGTAACGTTCCTATTTGATCCAGTCATATTAATGTTTAACAATGTTTTGTCTGTGATTAACACAATGCTTTTTCAGTGTATTCTATTTTTGATTTTTACATAAAAAAAATTAGCTAATAAAATATCTAAGTTGTTTGTATTATGGGAGGTATAAAAAAAACAAGAGGCCCATGGGCCACATCGCTCACCTGAGTCACCTTGGCCCATATCTGAAGACTTTCCATATATATTTGCATGTAAAACCTTAGTCCCTATTATGGCCCAAACTACCCTTTGCAAACTTGAATCTACACTATGTCAGAAAGCTTTCATGTAAATGTCAACTTCTTTGGCCCAATGGTTCTTGAGAAGAAGATTTTTAAAGCTTTTTCCTATATTTGTATGTAAAACTTTGACACCCCCCCCACCACTTGTGGCCCCATCCTTTTCTGACTCAGTGGTTATTGAGAAAAAGATTTCAACTATATATTTGTATGTAAAACTTTGATCCCCCTTGTGGCCCCATCCTACCCCCGGGGGCCATGATTTGAACAAACTTGAATCTGCACTATGTCAGAAAGTTTTCATGTAAATATCAGCTTTTCTGGCTCAGTGGTTCTTGAGAAGAAGATTTTTCCTATATATTTGTATGTAAAACTTTGATCCCCTATTGTGGCCCCTTCCAACCCCCGGGGCCCATGATTTGAACAAACTTGAATCTGCATTATGTCAGGAAGCTTTCATGTAAATATCAGCTTTTCTGGCTTAGTGGTTCTTGAGAAGAAGATTTTTAAAGTTTTTACCTATATATTTGTGTGCAAAACTTTGATCCCCCTTGGGGCCCCATCCTATCCTCGGGGGCCATGATTTGAACAAACTTGAATCTGCACTATGTCAGAAAGTTTTCATGTAAAAATCAGCTTTTCTGACTCAGTGGTTCTTGAGAAGAAGATTTTTAAAGATTTTTCCTATCAATTTGTATGTAAAACTTTGATCCCCTATTGTGCCCCCATCCAACCCCCGGGGCCCATGATTTGAACATACTTGAATCTGCATTATGTCGGGAAGCTTTCATGTAAATCTCAGCTTTTCTGGCTTAGTGGTTCTTGAGAAGAAGATTTTTAAAGTTTTTCCCTATATATTTGTGTGTAAAACTTCGATCCCTCCTTGGGGCCCAATCTTATCCCCCGGGGCCATGATTTGAACATACTTGAATCTGCACTATGTCAGAAAGTTTTCATGTAAAAATCAGCTTTTCTGGCTCAGTGGTTCTTGAGAAGATTTTTAAAGATTTTTCCTATCAATTTGTATGTAAAACTTTGATCCCCTATTGTGCCCCCATCCAACCCCAGGGGCCCATGATTTGAACAAACTTGAATCTGTATTATGTCGGGAAGCTTTCATGTAAATCTCAGCTTTTTGGCTTAGTGGTTCTTGAGAAGAAGATTTTTAAAGTTTTTCCTTATATATTTGTATGTAAAACTTTGATCCCCCCTTGTGGCCCCATCCTACCACCCGGGGGGGGGGGGGGGGCATGATTTGAACAAACTTGAATCTGCAATATGTCAGGAAGCTTTCAGGTAAATCTCAGCTCTTCTGGCCCAGTGGTTCTTGAGAAGAAGATTTTTAAATGACCCCACCCTATTTTTGTGATTATCTCCCCTTTGAAAGGGACATGGCCCTTCATTTGAACAAACTTGAAAGCCCTTCACCCAAGGATGCTTTTGGTCATGCTTGGTTGAAATTGGCCCAGTGGTTCTGGAGAAGAAGTCGAAAATGTGAAAAGTTTAACAGACAGACAGACGACGGACTTAAAGCGATCAGAAAAGCTCAATTGAGCTTTCAGCTCAGGTGAGCTAAAAAAAACCAGTGGAAAATGGTGTAACTTCAGCATATATATAAGTATATATATATATAGAGAGAGAGATAGATAGATAGATAGATAATCCCCGGGTTAGAATAAAATAGGTCCTCAATGCCCCTTACTTGTCGTAAGAGGCGACTAAATGGGGCGGTCCTTCTCGACCGCAAAAACCGAGGCTCCGTGTCGCAGCAGTTGTGGCACAATAAGATCCCTCCCTGCTCAAAGGCCGTAAGCGCCGAGCATAGGCCTAAATTTTGCAGCCCTTCACTGGCAATAGTGACGTCTCCACAAGGGCGGATACAGAGGGGAGTGGGGAGTCCAGGACAAAAAAGTTATGTATTTATTAAAGGTTCTAATAACACATGTTCGTGTTTATTTGTACCTGTAATTTATTGGGTAGTCTAATTGTCACCTTGTCAGGTGACATCTAAATGTTCATTACACGGATTTTAACTGACCACCGTCAGTGAGTAGAATTTTGAAACCATTCGAAGGCTCTTTTTAGTGCAGATAACTTATGCCCTACCCACCCGCCCTTGCCTTACTCGAGTATTTTGATTTATCATTAAATATTGTTTTATTTTGTAAAAAGGAAGAGAATACTGTGTGAAGAATTGTTTATGTGTATCAGTGTTTTTGAAATGAGTAAACTGCACGTTCAGAGCGCTTCATATCCTAAACTACGTGTTTGTGTTTATTTAATAAATTATTTATGTTCGTTAGAGTAGAACGAATAAGAACATAATAAGAGTTATTAAGTGAATACTTGCATGTAATTCCATCATTCAAATTTATGAACACTAGTATATCATTAATTCTAGGATAATAGTAGACAATTTAAAAGTGAAAAAGAAGTAACAGGAAATGCTAAGAATGCAGGATTTTGTACCATTTACTCCAGAGCTTCTGGAGGCCTGTGCGGTCCCCAGACCCCCAACCTTTAAATCAGCTTCTTTGTTTATCATTTCATTGCGAAATCAGGTCTCAGTTTGACGATTAGAAACTTGAGGAAACTAGTAGTAAATAACTAAACATTTTCATGCATAAAACTGTCTCAAGATCTCCCTATGATGTTATGTACACAAGCAAAGGGTGTAAATGGGTAGGGGTGTAGGCTGTGAATCAAGTGCTAGCCCCCCCCCCCCCTTTCACAAATTCCTGGATCCGCTCTGCTCCATATGAGAGAAAAATTATCGAGCGGGATGTTAAACAATATTCAATCAATCATACGTAATGAAAAAGACCAAGACACACTATGAACAGACTTCTAACTGATTTAACATTACATTACACACTATGAACAGACTTCTAACTGATTTAACATTACATTACACACTATGAACAGACTTCTAACTGATTTAACATTACATTACACACTATGAACAGACTTCTAACTGATTTAACATTACATTACACACTATGAACAGACTTCTAACTGATTTAACATTACATTACACACTATGAACAGACTTCTAACTGATTTAACATTACATTACACACTATGAACAGACTTCTAACTGATTTAACATTACACACTATGAACAGACTTCTAACTGATTTAACATTACATTACACACTATGAACAGACTTCTAACTGATTTAACATTACATTACACACTATGAACAGACTTCTAACTGATTTAACATAACATTACACACTATGAACAGACTTATAACTGATTTAACATTACATTACACACTATGAACAGACTTATAACTGATTTAACATTACATTACACACTATGAACAGACTTCTAACTGATTTAACATAACATTACACACTATGAACAGACTTCTAACTGATTTAACATTACATTACACACTATGAACAGACTTATAACTGATTTAACATAACATTACACACTATGAACAGACTTATAACTGATTTAACATTACATTACACACTATGAACAGACTTATAACTGATTTAACATAACATTACACACTATGAACAGACTTCTAACTGATTTAACATTACATTACACACTATGAACAGACTTCTAACTGATTTAACATTACATTACACACTATGAACAGACTTATAACTGATTTAACATAACATTACACACTATGAACAGACTTATAACTGATTTAACATAACATTACACACTATGAACAGACTTATAACTGATTTAACATTACATTACACACTATGAACAGACTTCTAACTGATTTAACATTACATTACACACTATGAACAGACTTCTAACTGATTTAACATTACATTACACACTATGAACAGACTTCTAACTGATTTAACATTACATTACACACTATGAACAGACTTATAACTGATTTAACATAACATTACACACTATGAACAGACTTATAACTGATTTAACATAACATTACACACTATGAACAGACTTATAACTGATTTAACATTACATTACACACTATGAACAGACTTATAACTGATTTAACATTACATTACACACTATGAACAGACTTATAACTGATTTAACATTACATTACACACTATGAACAGACTTATAACTGATTTAACATTACATTACACACAATGAACAGACTTCTAACTGATTTAACATTACATTACACACTATGAACAGACTTATAACTGATTTAACACTATCCTTTTATCTGTCCTTTTGGGTTTACTACCTTTTGTTCTCCCCGCACGCGGAAGGTCAGGGTTCGAATCCCGGCCGCGACAGACCTAAATCGTTAAAACAGGTAGTGGCAGTTCCATCGCCAAATGCTCGGCTTCTGGTGTGAATGTCACAGGTCCTCGGAGATGACCTTAAAACTGGATTTCCCATGTCACAGTAGGTGTGGCACGCTAAAAAATCCTCACTGCTTAAAGGCCGTTAGCGCCGAGCATACAATGCACGTCTGACATTGAAACCCTTCACCGGTATTGGTGACGTCTCCAAATGAGTGAAACATTCTCGAAAGGGACGTTAAACATGATACAATCAATCCATGACGTTTTTCTAATAAATGATAATAATGACCTTGCCCTGTAATCTTTAGATCCAAAATCAATATTCTTTTTCATTTTGTTACGCGTTTAAACAGTTTTCACTCTTATCGTGAATCGTTGCATAAATGTTCTCAACCTCGCACTGAAAAAGAAAATTAATGAAAGATAGCTGGTTACAGAAGGCAAATACTAACAAAGTAAATACGCGGAAAGAACATTATATTTTAATTGCATTGATTGTACTGCAGACAAGCAGTATTATAGTGCATTGATGGCTTGGTTATTTCTTCAGCCAACCGCAGTCATTGAAAACGTGGCTTTTTGGTATCTCTGTTGTACGTGTGCTAGTGCTGTATAATTAATGATAATTTTTCACGACATTTCTAATTCTGACAGTGTCAAATTGAATGAATCCAAATAATAGTTTGCTATCGTAGTTCATCTATGGCTTACCGAGTTTGGTTTTGAATTTTAATAATTTGATCCCCGTTAAAACTATCTGCTATTTGAACTAGGCGTTGTTATATTTCAAGTTCATTTCAAGATGAATGTTGGATAGGGTTTCTACACTCTCCGTGTCTTTTTACACCGATAATTAATTATTCATTATAAACCATAGGGGAACTTTACGCTCTTCATTGGAGCTGTTATGACATATTGAATCATTGTTCATTGCAAGTTTCGCCCCCTCCACGCCTATTTTTATCCAGACATATCTGGTGGTCGCAATGCATTTCCACATTATAATGCTAAGTCATTAGATCCCAGGGGTCATCCGTGGGGGTCATGGTCTTTCAAACGTCACTAGATAAATCATAGCACCCTGATAAAATCAGACCATTAAAGCGATTCTGTCAAAGGAACATATTTGTCAAAAAACATTGCACAATATGACAATATTATCTGTCTAATTGATATCACAGTCCGTCAGTGCAATCAAACCCTGTCCGGTAATGAGTATCTTTTCCTCACGCGAAAAAAGAATAACTCGAATTAGGCATGCGTGATCGTCTACCATTAAGATAATTGTAGCGCGGAATCCAGTAGCTCTATCAAATTTCAAACGAATTTTTATCATTTGTCAAAGAATGATGAATGGAAATAGATAAAGTCCGTTGTCGCATGGTCTTTATCAGTATAAAGATACCAAAGTTTTGTTTAGAACTGTGAATATTATTATCTAACGAGTCATAACGCTCGATCGCACTTTAATCAATAATTTTGGCAAACTATGCATTGTTAAAATTTCAAGAACCCCCTCCACAGACAAAGTCTCTGCTTTGAACGTTATTGTTGTGCAAAGATAATGCCACGTTTTTACTCAACTTGTTATCTACCCTTGAAGAGTGAAACGGAACTGACGTGGTGAAACGAACTGTCTCGGACTGACGTTGCACTGAGTGATGGAAATATTCAAAGAGTCTGCGCGTGCTCATCTGCCAAAGCGAGGCAGGTAGCAGACCCGTGCACCGTTTGATGTTTGCAACAGAGCGATGACAGCTTGCCATACAGAAATGATGTGATGACAACACACAGTTTTATTTAATTGATATCAGAATCGCAGATGTAGGTAGAAAAGCAGAAAACAAAAATTGCTTGCAGAACTCAGTAAGACCCATGCTTCTGGACGTTGCAGGATTAGAACCTTCAAACAACTTATTGCTGATCGTAATTCACGTAAATTACGCAGAATTTCTTTCTGGGGAAAACTAGGCAGTCAATAATTTTGCTTTAATGCTACACGCATTTGTGATTCATAATTTATTGAATTCTATTAGCAGTAAATCTTCTAACACATTTATTTAAACACCAGCGTATCATTTACCAAAGCAGTAACTCATTCAGAACTCTTCATTAAAAGGGGAAAAATTTTCATTGAGTCTGTCTAAATTATTGACAAAACGCCCGTGTTTCTCCAAGATAAAAACCATTTTTCGACATTTTGATAGAATTGTAAACGTGATATCGGGGGAAAAACTAATAAGGATGATTTAGGCGTCATACAGTATCGGCATAGCTCTCCATCGTTCTGCGCTTCGTGGCAGGCCGGTGAATTAGAACTAGACATTTATGGGCAATCCTGATAAAATTACAGACATTAAAAAACTTTCCATTTGCAAACGGCGGAGTGATAAAAATACGTAGATCACACATTCTCCGACATGGAAGCCCTGACGCCGAGAGGGCGGGCTCCCGACAGAGGCCCCTGTCATTGTATATCATGCCGGGGAACAGAGTGTGGTTGTAACAATGAGGAAGGACTGTATTGCTCACCAGAGTTAGGACTGTACTTGTTGACGTGGTTAGAGGGTTGGACAGATATGTTACTGGATAGGACTCGTGTTATAGATTTATTCACACCGGCTATATCCTATACGTTCGAATTCGTCGTTTATACTTGAAACAGAGGCCTTGCATTAGAAAAAATCCTGTGTATTAAATAATAAATATTTATTGGAAAAAAAAATCCAGTCAGATTTACAACATCACCATTTATATCAGTACTGTATTCTAATAGAAAAGATCCGAATTTTTGCCGTAAATGTAAATTGAATGTACCCTATGCCTACTTTATTTATTACAACATATGATTAAATTTAAACTGAATGTACCCTATGCCTACTTCATCTATTACAACATATGATTAACATTTTCGGGTATTACTCCGGTATGATTTGGTGGAACACCTGCATTCTCCTTGAAATATTTTGAGCCTATTGATATAAAAAGGACCTAAATCCTCTCTCTTGATCCGCCTTTGTAGTGGTGGATCACAATGCATATTCGTCTTTAAATGTTCAAAATTAAAGGTTTAAATCAAACATACATGTATATGCTTTTGTATAAGAATACTAAAACGGTGTTATGTCGACAATATTATTTTATAAGCTGGTGTATTTCATAACTTGACAGCATACTTTTTGAAAATAACTTTTAAATAATTGATATATACGATGAAATCGGATTCGCCTGATGCCGGAATCAGATCGTGTATGTCCTCTTCTGTATCCAGTATCCATATTTTCATTTTTTAAAGTCATTTTACACTCATGTTAAGTATTCAAAAAGTCGACTTATAATCTATAGTAGGGTATGTGTTACAGTCGACTTTAAACAAAACCCAACAACTTCACATTGACCACTGATTAGATTTGATCGTTGTTTATTAACAAAATGGGCTTACTTCTAAATGCCGATTGTTTGCGGAGCTGTTTACGTCTGAGGTTGACGCAGCTAATGGCTGAGCGGGGCAGGAACCCACGACCTCCAGGTCATATCACTGAGCAACCGCGACTAACAATAGTGTATTAGGAATTTTCCTGTCGTTTCAGAAGTGTGTCAGGAGAAAAGGTGTGGACACAATTTTCATTGTCATACAGGGTGCAAAGGTGTGCAAGATGTCTAGTACATATCAGGTCAAAAGTTTATTGTATCAAGGGTATAAATGCTGTGAGTATGCTGCCAGGGTTGCTGTGAATATGCTGTCAGGGTTGCTGTGAGTATGCTGTTAGGGTTGCTGTGAGTATGCTGTCAGGGTTGCTGTGAGTGTGCTGTCAGGGTTGCTGTGAGTGTGCTGTCAGGGTTGCTGTGAGTGTGCTGTCAGGGTTGCTGTGAGTATGCTGTCAGGGTTGCTGTGAGTATGCTGTCAGGAGTTGCTCGTTTTTTCTCTGCCTTGCTACGTTTTATTTCACAATATAGAGGACGATACAAATGTAAGCTTGATTAACACATATAGAGAATAAAACTACGATATTAGCCAGTGTGAGAATTGTAATGTATACCTAATCATATGCCTTCCGTTTGATTATATCATGATAACGGTTGTGTTCATTATAAGTACTGTTCTTACCATATTCTGCCCAAAATGTCAAGGTAAAAGCGTCAAAAAATAATTCTTAACAAAATTATGCTACAATGAGTTGAAATCAGTGCATTTTCCGGCAAAATATCCATTATGATTCACCATTTAATTATGACATCATAAATAGGAGATTTATACCATATGAATGCCCATCTCGCAACATTGATCAAAAATTCAAAATAGATGAAAAACGGGTCTTGCATGATTTGGGAAAAAGGTAATTCCATAGTGTGAACAATTGGATATAATCTAAAACATATCTAAACATATCTAGGATTTCAAAAATTTCGGTGGAGCATCACTGAAGAGACATTATTTGTCGAAAAGCGCATCTGGTGCATCAAAATTGGTACCGTATAAGTTTTACATTATGACCCCAGGGTCGAGGCCTCTGCTGGTGGACTGTTAGTCCCCGAGGGTCTCTACAGCCCAGTAGCTAAGTACTTCGTTACTAGCTTGAAAATACGGATGTATATTTAATTGCTGTGATAAAATTTAGAAATTCATTTCAAAATGAAGAATTATCTCCCTCGTGCATAGCTCTTATCCTTAGACGAATTTGACTTCACTTTTTGTCACTCTGTTTTTCCCTAAAATAGCTCTTGCAAGTTTATTGTTATTTCGGATTTCAAAAATTTCGGTTGAGCATCACTGAAGAGACATTATTTGTCGAAATGCGCATCTGGTGCATCAACATTGGTACCGTATAAGTTTTACAGCTATAACATATCTAAATACCTAAATATATCTTAACATATCTAAATACCTAAATATATCTTAACATATCTAAATACCTAAATATATCTTAACATATCTAAATACCTAAATATATCTTAACATATCTAAAGAACACCGACTGCTGAAGTACGATGCCATACGTAACTGCATGTATTCTTTCATCAGTCTGCAGTGGCGGATCTAGGATTTGTTAAAAGGTTACATTTATGCCCGGTTTTGGGTTATTCTAGTGATACTTTATGCATAAAAAATCAATAAATAGCAACAAATAATTGATTTGTTTTCTTTATGTACTTATTTGCATATATAATGTCCAATCTTATACCTCTGCTGTTGTTCTACTGCAGAACCTCACAACGGTGTACAACAGTCGACAGGGGATGCTTACTCCTCCTAGGCACCTGATCCCACCTCTGGAATATGCAGGGGTCCGTGTTATACCAACTTTTAATTTTGTATTCCTTAACGAAGTTGAGATAGATCACTGTTCGTTATCTTCATCTTTTCATAAATATCAGAGGGAATTCTTTCTAATGATGCTCCCTTAAATTTTCCAGTGGGGATTTCTCAATGGTCTGATGAAGACAAAAATATACTTGATCCTAAATTCTGAAAATGTAATGTCACAATATAAGCACTGAACTTTATACTACAACATGCAAAGAAATATTCATCAAGATCAGCTACCAATCTTTTTATCATAGCAAGAACTGTAAGGATGCAGAACATTCACTTTGAAGATCTGGGACCAACAAAGATATTTTCAAAAATCAATATCTGAAGCTAGACAATCGGTGTGCAACCAACTATCACAGAAATCACACTGAATCCATAGTTGTTCTATTCCTATTGCTTCTTCATCCTCCACCGCCTCCGTGTTGTGACATGCCTGACATTTTGATGAGTCAACGCTCCTTTTTCGATCAAAGTTAACATCTTTGCTTATATCATGTTTAGATTTCTCCGTTACTTTGGATTTTCTTTTTTAATGGATTTCACTTTTTACTTTTAGTTATGCATGTCTTTTCCTTTCTCTGACTAGACAATTTAGATTTTTTTTCTTTCAGATATTCAAGCTTTGCTCTTTTTTTCCTCTCTGCAAAAGGTTGATTTCTTCCCAGTTCTTTTAAGGAAAACTGTCTGGTGTTTTCTAGTGATGTTAGATTATCTGGCAATGAGTCGATAATTAAATGGCGTATCGGTTTTGAACTTTCTGCAGCCATTGTATGTATAATGTCTAGTCTTATGCTTCTGCTGTTGTTCTACTCATCTTTTTTATTTTTGGTCATAAAACACCCCCTTTAAATCCGCCACTGGCCTGAATGCAGAACCTCACAACGGTGTACAACAGTCGACAGGGGATGCTTACTCCTCCTAGACACCTGATCCCACTTCTGGTATATCCAGGGGTCGGTGTTTGGCCAACTCTTAATTTTGTATTCCTTATCGAAGTTGAGATTGATCACTGTTCGTTATCTTCATCTTCTCATAAATATCAGAGGGATTTCTTTCTAATGATGGAAGCCAGACTAAATATGCATATTCATCTTTCATATTTGTATCTCTGTTAGTACAGGGAACACAATAGCAACATCCCAGTCTGTCTTCTTGGATAAACTAGATATACTGATGTCCAGAGACATCTTCAGTTTCTTCATTGGTGGCCTGTTAGCAGGTACATGCTAAGATTTAGTGCTGGTGCATTTCTTTCATCTTCTTTATCTGTATACAATGTGTAAGTTTTACAGTGGAGTTTCTTATTCATGTAGATATTAAAAGGGAGAAATTCCTTCATCATCATATCTTCATGTATACTTTGTGGCGCTCACAAACAGGGGTATTTAGACTGCTCTCAAATACTTTCAGGGCACCTTAGGTCATCCTTTGCTCGTCTGTGGAAAGTTTCTCTTGAGGTTCATTGTCGTTTCTGTTCTGTATCCATTTCACAATTTGGTGCAGTATCAAGGTAAAATAATGATGGTTTCAACATGTCTTTGGTGACAATTGTACTATCTACAGGATAGATGATTTGAGTGCATTTATAACTGTTAAGATTTTATAAAATTGCAAGAAAGCGTCTACAAAATTTTCTTTTCCAATGGACTTCCCAGGATTTTCACGCACATTTATTTCCTCGCAGTTATGTGTCACTTGGTTTTTAGTGGGCTGAACACATTTTTGTCCAAAGGATGAATGAGGTGTGTGGCATTGGGAACAATTCTGTATAGTTCTATGCCCTGAGACACCGTGATCAACATGGCTACTAACACTGTGTCAAACAGGAGGACAAATTGATGTTAATTTTCAGCGCGTTTGTTGAAGTGGTCCATGAATAGTGCGATCTAGGTCTATCCAACCAACTGTTAGGTGTATATATGCTATCTGGGTCTGACCCATTCAAAGGTTTAGGTTCAGGATATACAAAATATGGTGGCATAATTTAATCTGCTGTATTTCACAAAGATGACAGTTAGGTGTTGCTTTCCACAAAATATATGAGTAACTTTTAAGTCTCTCTTAGTTGAGCCAGTAATTTTTGACTTGTTTCCTTTCATATCAAATCCTGTCTCATCTGCATTACAAATGTTGGTCAAGTTTCTCTTTTATAACTTGTAATATCTTCAATTCTAAAGAAGTTTCCACTCTGGGGCTAATGATATTGGAATTTCTTTTCATGAAAGAATAGTATCATTTTTTGCCAGGCCTACCTACGGTCTATCGTTTTTTGGGGTTTTTTTTTAATAAAAGATAACATGAAGTTAAAATATTCACACAATTACAGTCCCATACCTCTTTGTGACATTTCAGATAACCTATTCACTGTGGCTACTTCCTCTGACTTGGTAAATACTGCAGACTGAGATACTGAACCTGAAATCCCTCTTTGTAAGAAAGAATATGGCAATTTATTCTCTTCTGCTGCTTGTCGTGTTCATGGTTTGTTTTTACTTACATTGTATAAAGCACTACTAAATATCCCTTTCCTCTGTAGCGAGTCATGCGTTTTTCATATTTCATTCGAATTTTCTTTGCTGATTGGCGAATTACATGATCCACGTTTTGCATTTGATTTCTTGGGGCCTATTTCTAAATACAGATAAAAATAAGTTTATGCCAAAATTAAAAGTACTGTAATAAATTCAAGTTCAAAAATAGATTTTTTTTTTACAAAGTAAATAAGATTTTTTTCTAACGAATATTATATTAGGTACATGTAAGTAAAAGACACGATTTCTACTAGGTCTTAATCAGTGAGCTTTGACATTCTCTCTGTATCAAGAATGCTTCGGGTAAATGAACCGCAAAATGCAATTTCCGAGATATCTGCTCATCTGTGATAGAGGCATACAGTGATTCAGTATTCTAATAAACGCTTGGGTGGGTACAGGGTGTTACATACATTATAGACTGGTTATGAGAAATGTTATGAAAGCGTGTATTTTGTTTATATTTCGAGTTTTGTTTGAGCTACCTTATTCTCAAATACTTATAAACTTACTAAATTTGAATTTCCTTTCAGTTCGGGTGTTTGAATAGCAGCTGATAAGCATCCTTTCAGCAATATATGAATGCAAGGATAAGCATTAATTTGTACCCATCGCGTGTGGCATTTTCTCACCAGAGGGCGCGTTACGCAAGCTTCACTTACACCGATCCGATTGCACATTCGGCAAACCTCGGCCGATTCCGGTGTAGGGTACCGGAATCGGCCGAGGTTTGCCGAATGCCGATTGCACTTACACCAATCTCTCACCAGAGGGCGTTACGCTACGCTTCACAACACGCGTAGCGCGCCCTCTGGTGAGAGAATGCACTTACACGAGTAGCGCACGGAACTCTGGGTAGAGAATGCGCATGTGGATGAAAATGTGTTTTGCGCCTCACCATACACAAGAGTTTAAAGACCGAAATTTTAAGTTACCACCTCCAAATTTTACCTGTTTCCAGATCAATTGTAAGCCGCCTGTCAATCAAACATTTAACAATAAGATCTCAGGTGGAGTGACATCTGCAGAAACTGTGGTCTGAAGATATCCCAGAGAGGTCTTTTGATAACAAAAACAGCCAGTCTTTAGATCTTGAGGAAACCCAGTATACCCGAGTTTTGATAGCATCGTCCTGTCCACAACTGCTATTTTCTCGTAATTCAATTTTTTTAAAAGTCCCCTGAACAATGGAATTTTGATATAATTACATTTTCCCGTCTATCTACGTGTATTATAAATTACACCATCAGAAATCAAACAATAATTTGCACATTAATTTCTAAACCTTGTAACTTATTGAAATAATTTATATTATCAATTTATGATAGCTCTATATTCATAAAAGAAATTGTTCATTGAGCCAATGACTGAGAGTAAGAGAGAGAGAGAGAGAGAGAGAAAGGAGTTGGGTGTAGACTGTGTGTCAGCTACGTTTAGGAATACAATCACTATGACCACAGAAACCCTGCAAAAGGCCCTGAGATATGTCCTGTGTATATCAAAAGTATACACAACACCCTGATCTCTTGGCCAGATAAATTCCATGTAAATAACAATAACCATAGATGAGCTCCGCCCACATCCAGTGATCCGTGAAAAAAAACCTACGGTATTTTTGTTGGGTCTTTAACAAAGGGAAACAACTATTGGTTAACTCGGAAATAGCGTATTGGAGACACTGCTACATGCAGTTTGATTTATTCGAACAACGATCATTTTGAATGATTCCTGACTTATAAATTAATACACGTGTCACTTCACAACTAGCAATGCTTACCCACAACTTTATCAGTCACGCTGCCGTGTACAAAACGAAAGTATGGCCGAAGTATAAACGAAACGTGAACATCTCTATTTTTGAAAACGCGTGTTTCATAATTCTGTATGTTTGGGGTTTTTTTTGGGGGGGGGGGTGTCCAACCTATTTTTTATGTGTCATTCCTTTTTATGAGTGAAAGATTTTCGAGTGGGACGTTAAACAATATTCGACCAACCAACCAACCATTTTACCAGGGACCTATATACTAGTTAGTATATAGGTCCCTGATTTTACTTCGTCATTTATTTTCAATGTAAGCTAGAAGAGCTGCGTGAAAAGCATGGTATTGTGGATTCGATGGTCCTGGATAGTTGTGATTGTAAATCAACATTGTGCCTGTTTTGAATAAGTTAATGATATAAAGTGTTATTTAATCGGCATATAATTGATGTTTGACTTTCGTTTTCGTTTTAAAAAAATTTGTCCAGAAAAGGGTAAATGCGTTGATCAACAGGAGCCATCTTCTAAAACTTCTGAATCTAAGAAAACCCTGCCGAGAAATAAGCGACTACAATTCAGCTAATTCCTGGATTTGGACCCGTGAATCAGCTCTAGGATCTTTCTTGGTTTTCCGAAGTAAATCATAACCACATCGCTATTCTAGAAATGCAATCATATCAAAATTTTACAAGGACATAAAACACGGACATGTCATGCTGTTTCGTCGTTCCACTCTACAGTCAACACCTGCACACGTGAGCATGATCCATAAGCATCAAACACGTCAAAAGCAGGAGCTTTCTATTCATTAGATTAATTATCGGTAACAACTGGCCAATTTTTAGGTGTTTTTTTTTTCCAGATAAACATTATTTGGAATTGTTGAAACTTTAGAATTTAAGTGTCGTGTATATGTTGTCTAATGGAGGACTTGGCTTATTGCTGGACCATTATCAGTGTTGAAAACATTAGGTATGTGTCTGACCTTGCTTGAGCAAGTTACTCAGGTGAGTGGTGTGGCCCTTGAGTGTCTTGTGTTCAGATGAACAAGTATCTTTATACTAAACGCACCTTTAAAGCTTCAAAACCAAAATGACGAGACATTTCGCGTTCAGTATTAAACGGAAGGTTTCCATCAAATCATTGGCACAATACTTTCTGTTTCTCTAACAAACGCTTTGGAATGGAGGAGTGCACTGAATAACAGCATCTGTATGGCAGAGATCTATTCCTTAGACACCTAAATATTTACAACGTCACTTGATTTATACCTTTCTTATCAATTTTAATACAAAATGATATATGATGTTGTGTTAACAAACGCATTGAGATCCAACACCTCAAGGCAGATAAGCCCTCCATTTGACAACCCGTCTTAAATATGGTCCGCAAGAAAACACTACACATTTTCAAGTGCGTTTATTAAACACCATAATTCATGCTTATTAATCAACGATAAATCTCTTTTAAATGACTTTTGTCGTTTCATGAAAGTTATAAATTTTAATTCGTCGAGACGCGGTGTCATAAATTTAGCTCGGTTTCAATGATGCTGTCAGTTAAAAGCTTTCTCCTTGTGGGTCTTGATTTATGTTCACATAAACGCACATTTTGACAAGCCTCTCTTGAGCACCGTAAGTTTTATTTATTTGTGGTGTCATGTGACAGATCTTGTCGTGTGAAAACTCTATATACTTTCAAAATTTGAACATCTCATGTAAAAGAAAGCTCGGTGCAGTCAAACTATCTTTATGCACTGAATAATTTATGTGTAAAATGAGAAATTATCCATGCTATCAAGAGGAACAGAAGGGGCAGTGATTGTTGCCCGTTCAAATGGAAGTAATTAAGGGGTAAATTCGTGGTTCTATTGCAAATTGAGCCGTGCGAAGTCACAGAAACTGGATAAAACTTGAAAACTTGAAAATCATATATATATACATGTATCATGTATATATATTATATATATATATATATATATATATATATATATATATATATATATATATATATATGGTTTTCAACTTTTGGCATATATATATATATATATATATATATATATATTTATATTTATATTTATATAAATAAAGTTTGTTAAGTTTGTCTTGGTACGGCAGTATAATTTTAAAAATTCCAATTCCGTCCTGAATAAACATTACAGAGTACGTATGTGATTCACCAGACAGTTATGACTGAAAGCAATATACATGTACAAATTTAAATCATATGATAAATTACGTAGTATTTTGGAAAGAATTTGTGTTTATAAGAATTACTAGGAATGAACAAATCTGTAACAAATGCAACTCCGGTTCATTAGGTGAGGAGATTCATTTTTTGATTAAATGTGAAAGTTTGTTGATGAAAGAAAATCTTTTTGTGATGTTTAAGAAAAAACAGTAAAGAATTCATTTCCATATTATGTTCTGGACGGAAGAGCCATCTATTATAAATATAACTGGAAAATTTATTTTGAGCAATACATGTATATGACAATGTATTTACATGTAACTATGTGTTATGTAATCACTTCTTTCTTTACTTATACATGTATATGTATATATACAGTATTTGTATACATTTTCATACTGCCCCTTGAGGGGCCCTTGATTGGAAAAATAAATATGTCATATATAAATATATATATATATGCATACCCTTTATATTTATACCCACAAGCAATCAAACAGGTGTCGAATATGGTAGTATTCGGGTCACGCTTTCAGACTGTCCGAAGATGATCCTTTGTCATTCACTGGCTCCTTGGCATCCAATAGTGGGAGTAGATCCGTGAAGGGGATGATAAGTAATGTAAAGAATTGTTGATCAGATCAGGATAATCATAAATTTCAAACTTCAGTCTGACAGGATCCACGCAATATGAACTTTTTGCTGTGACAACCATGCGTAATGGAGTTTTCATCGACTTGATCTCACCTCAAAAGATTTGTGGTTAACTTTCAAAACTGGAGGGATGATTTTATTTGACATTCTGGATGCCTACTTTTGTAAACAAGATTATGTTGATGAGGTATGTCGACGATATTTGCCGCTGACAGGGTCAACACCGCGCTGAAATTATGAGCCCACTTGGTGATAATTCATGTCAGAATTTTTAATTGTTCCTGTTATAATTTAACAGGGTCACCGGTCCCTCTATCATCTATTATTTTTCGTTGTCTTACCTTATGCCCCTCATTTACACCATGCATAAGGAAATAAGGTGCATTCGGGGGCAAATTTTTTAATTAATTTGTTAAATTCGGTATAACAGTACAAATGACCTAGCACAAGGCGAAAATAGAATTCAGGCGTTAACATCATTTGACCTTTTTGTCGCCATGGCGGCGAAAATGTTTGTCGTGTTCAGTGCCCAGTATGTAAGTGGTAGTCAAATGGATCCTCGATGATGTTATGTTGGTTTGTTGATATACTCCAACAGGACTGAAGTGTCACATCAAATCAAAATGGTTTTTGTCAGATTATAAATGACACAGTTTGGACACGCCATGATGCCGAGGAGCGTACTCGTCAGACCATCACTGTCAGACGGTATACTGATGTCCGCATTAGTCGCGGTAACGAAGGCCGTGTCGTACAGGACACCCGCGTTCATTAATCAGCCACAAACTCCCTAAAATGTCGCACTTGCCTCGTTAAGATGTATGGGCGGTCGCAGGAATGACAGACACTTTGTGTTAGACAATTTCATTTTGTCATCACAAAAAAGATGATGCCTGTCTTTAATGCTACCATAAAACAGAAAGAGCGCCCCACCAGGTGCTAGAGATCCTTCGTGTTATATTTATCCGTCCGTGTTGGCTATTAATGAGCGGAATATGTAATGAAGAAATATCTCCATTACATTATGCTAAGTAGGTAACAAAGTGACTCATCCCTCCTACATTTCGTCCACCTCTCACACATTCATTAATTAGCGCCGTCGGAAAATTAACTCCGCAATTAATGAAAAGTGTCATGAGTCGATCATCAGTACAAAATAACAACGCGTCTGATCAGTCTTTAACAGCTGTGTTACCTATCAGCGATGGTCCCAGAATGCGCAGATAAAATATCCCTAATTAGTGTTCTGATAGATTAGTGTCACAAAAAATAACTGTTTGTGTGTGTTTTGTAGATTCGTGTTAGTTTATTACCACGTTTCCGCAAACATTATATATTATTTGTCTCAGATCAATAATAATATTCTATGAAAATAGTGACAAAGTATCAAATTTTCATTTTGGTCTCCCAATATTTTTTTTTTCATCGAAAATGTTATATTTAGTACAAATGGAATTTTCAAATCACCCTGGGTTATTAGTACTCTTAGTACTTTGATTACTGTCAGGACACAAGTACATGCATTTACTATGGTTTAACGATTTCTCTATTTTATTTGGGTATGTGAAGATATAAACCCATTGAAGAATGCAATAACTCGTGACTTAATAACTCGTGACTTGAAACAGATAATTCTCTTATGAAACATATTGTGACCCTGACGAAGAGGAATGGAGAGTCAACATTTTGCATGGTGGATCTAAGGGGTGGAACATATCACTCATCCCAACCAAGATTGTACCTTTCATGTTGATGTCTCTATCAATAGACAGTGTTTACTTTAATGCTGATTTAACAAATCAACCACTTTCAAATTTGAAAATCCATCATCCACGTAATGATAAATCTTCAATACTTCACGTATTGGAACTATTATATTTTTATATCTACAGAAAATGATAAAAGAAAGAAAGAAAATTTGAACTTGGACGGACAGTTCAAATTAATAATTTAAAGAAAATGAAGAAAGAGTTCATTAATACGAAATGTTTGTTGTTCTGTCGCTGCAGAAATCATTAATGCGAAATGTTTGTTGTTCTGTCGCTGCAGAAATGTTCCGTGTTGTGGTGAATCTGAAAAAAAACCCGGTACGTAACCCATCATACTAGTAGCATGTCAACCTAGAATTTATTTCTCACTCTTTTGTGAATGACATCGCAAGGTCAGAGAATGTATGGTTTGTAAGGAGAGGTAACTCTTAAACCAAAGAAAAGGGATTGAGTCTGCACAGAGCTTTAGAACTCTGCAGCATGCTTACTTTTTATAGCAAAATTTATGAGTGGCAGACAATCAGCAGTGGATATACGATAATCTGAGTTTGGTTACATTATCGCCTGCTCTGCTAATCACAGCCACGTTTGGTATAGCAATCCACTAATTCCTCCGATTCCTCTATTTCCGTCAATCATGGTGTCCATCAATCCACATCTACTCACTGTATCAATTTGTTATCGACACGAGCGGCGTCTACAGACGTGCTACGAATCACTGATAGAATTGAAGAGAGAATATTGTCTGATGGACGTCTGCTTCCCACACTGGAATCGTTTAACAGAGACTCGGCGCGAGTCTGTCAGCGGGAGCAGAATATGTGTTTTGATGACACCCAAGAGGGGACTGATGTAAGACTGATTTTTCAGAGAAGACAGGGACCCAGTAATTCTGTGACAGCTATGCATTAGAGGGGGATAGAAAAAGATTGGAATCTAGATTCATTGATGACATCTTTTACTCCGTAAATAGCATGTCGTAGAGTTATTGATGTTTTGTCTATCCATAAATGGAGAGACATAAAGATCTCAAGGGAGATAACCAGTGAATTGTAAAAAGGAATTTAAACGAAGTGCTAGTCCTCAGGATATATACCGTCTGTACAATGACAGCCACCGCCAGATATAAAAACCCATCTAATAGCTTTGTTTGAACTTAACGTAAATCTAATTCAAATTCAGCGTTAAAGAAGTGACAGCCAGAGAGATTGGTCTTTTGATTCATCCTATGGTAGTGTAAAAGCATGAAAACAGAGAGAAGAATCGCATTTATATGCTGTCCTAAGAGAATTGAGCACATTCATGGTCCTTTGAAAATAAATTTGACGAATGAGGAACATACATATTTCCCTACCAATGCGCTTCCTTTGTGTATTTTGGAACCACAAGCAGCGAATCAGGCACATGTCAGTCGTAAACTTCGGCTTACAGACCGTTGATTATAGTTAACGATGATAATCTATATTTTACATTTCTAAACCATGGTTTACAATTACCATTCTTAACGAACTATCAGATTAAGTTTCACGATTCGTTAACAACTATAGTTAGGAACTATAGTTAAAGGATGTTAATTATAGTTTACGACTCTAAACTATGACTCATGGCATCCAGACTAAAATTATCATTAACTTTCGATTAAATTTGAAAACTCTACTTCACATAAGATAATGATAGTTTTATATGATAAATAGAGTTTCACGACTCATACCAAAAATCGTTAGGATTCAAACTGTAGTTTGATAAGTTCGATCGTTAATCATAGATACGGTTAGCTGCAATAATGTAGCCCTATCCAATTTTTTTTTTTTTTTATTCTGACGTTTTCGGGATAGGGCTACAATTCCATAGGATCTCCGTAATGGTGCAAAATAATTTTATGAATAACCGATAATAAACTCTGTGTATTAGTCCCAAATGTTGTTTACACCAAAAGGAGTACCAACTTTGTGCTCGGGCATGTCTAATAAAGGTGTTTTTCATTAAATATTTTGTACAGCATGCAAAATTCTTCGTCTGCTCCGCCATGCTTGTTATCGCGAGATCTCGTAGGTGGATCTAATGAAAAACCTAAACATTGACAATCAGCGCGAAAATGTAGTTACTCGAGCCACTTCGACAAAGAAAGGAAAATCATATTGTTGCAGAAAGAATTTACATTCTGCTGTTCGGTTTTTAACTTGATATTAAATTCAAACCTTTTCAATACCGACGAAATAGCTTTCGCCTCCATACTTGTCCATTGATGTAAATACTACCTTATATGGCATATGCAAATGACTTGACAATCGGAAGTTGAAACTTCAGTACATCAAACATGGCGCACAAATATGAATCGAGAAATTGGAATTTATCGAAATTGTTGAAAACGGTAGAATAGAGCCTCACAAATCTTAAGTTGCAGGTTGTAAATTTATATATTGACTAAGAAACATAGAATATCATTTTATTTACGTAAAGAAAGTCAGGAAATGTTTAGAATGAGCGCAAATGTTGCGGGAGTGAATCACTCCCGCATTTGCAACATTACGGAGATCCTAAGGAGTTGTAGCCCTCTCCCTAAAAAAAAAAAAAAAATCAGAAAGGGCTACATTATTGCAGCTAAGATACGGTGATCCCGTAGCACTACTGTGCTGATATTGTAACGTTCATTTTCATTGGTTCAGAATATATAACAACATTAATTTGATATGTAAATATTCATTGATTTAACTGATTTCAAACAGACAAAAATGGTATATCTATATATTCATTAAATTAGATAATTAAAATTATATATATATATATATATATATATATATATATATATATATATATATATATATATATATATAATCATTACTTAATCGTATTATGTTATTTATCTATCTGGATAGTATTTATTCTCCTGATGCATGTATGAACGGACAGTAAATTCACCCATCCTTCTACGGAGATGTACATCTTGTATCAACTCTTGCGATTGGTTGAGCTCCAAATTTTGAGTGATAAATATAGTTACGAGTGGAAATCATAGTTACGTCTCTGAAGTTCTATAGTTTACGAGTGTGAATTATAGATTACGACGTTAGACCTGGATTAACAACTGCTAATGATAGTTTTCTTTCTAAACTATGGTTTTGGCTGTGAATTATAGTTTAAGTTTACGGATTGAAAATATTGGTAACTACAGATAAAGTTGTAAGATATGGTTTCAGTATTATAATTTTTGAAAGAGAAGTCGTATAAATATAGGATTTAAAAGGTCAATCATAACACACTTCTGTAATCCTTTTAAAATTAAAAATATGGCTAATAACGACAGCAAAACGGATTGAATGAAAGACGAATGTACAAATCTGCGACGGTATGATGTACATGTATACTGACTGGATTTTAAAGTCTTTTTTTTCAAAATACAAAAAATTTATGACATTTTTTTTCAAACTTATCGCAAAATTCCCCCATCATACATCGTCCTGGTGTTTAAACTCCTCTACAACTGTGTTACTCGTGCTAATTGTCTACACGTGTGAGTAGTATTGCTTGAAGTTGTCTAAACGCCATTCAAAAGCAACGAAAAAGTAAAAACCAGTTTTATTATCGTGAAACAACAGAGTGAAACAACTCTGTTGTCTATGGCAAATACACTTACAACTGAAAAAAATTTAAAAAGTTAAACAATGCTGCGTTTAAGCTATGATTTGCAAAATCAAGCACTCGGTATGGTGCAAGCAGGCGTCGGTCAGCGAGAAGTAGCAAGACGTTTAAGCCTATTGATACGACGTCACCGCCAAACAGGGTCCATAAATGATCGCCCAAAACCATTTAAGGTAGCTCATTAAACCAAAATTCTATTTAATGGTTAATGCTTAAACGAATCATTGAATAAAATTTGCAGAAGACCTTACAGAAGACCTTACAAAGGTTCACAACTTAAACCCAATCATCGACGTTACAGAGTGCAGTGCAATCGTAACTACTCGGCTATTTCCGTAACCAGTTACAGAAAAGAACAAGCGCGTGATCCGATTGAGTGCAGTGGGCCCTATAGCGGTTAAAAATCAATGCCAAAAAATTGGACAGGGGTATTGTTTTCTGACGAATCAAGATTCAACGTCAGTAATTTGATGCGGACGACAGAATACGAGTTTATCGACGTGTGCATGAACGCTGCGTTGATTTGCTTGAACGAGACAGATTTGGCGGAGGTAGCGTCATGGTTTGGGGCACGATTAATACGCATTTTCGCTCCGGCGCTCCCAATTGGTCATTTTCCACGGAAGCTTAACTGTTCAGCTGTATATATAGAAACGACGTTCTGCAGTCTGCGTTGGCACCATCAGACAAGGCAACCGATTAGTTTTTCAGCAGGACAATGCGCGTATGCGCGTGCACACACTGTAATAATTACACGAACCCCCCCCCCCCCCAAGAAATGGCATAAATTTCTTTTATTGGCTCGCCATGTCCCCATACCTTAATCCGTTAAACATGTTTGGGACGTGCTTGGTAGACAGAGTGTGCACAGCCCCCAGTGTCAGCATAATCCACGAGAACTGGGTAACATATGAAATTGTCACCCCGCGAAAAACCATTGTTAATCGAGGCGAAACAATTGTTTCTCAAGAGTTACAATTTCACATGTTACCCTACAAAACATGTAATATTTTTTTCTTTCGTCATATTGAATGTGCTAAACTACAGTGAACCGTACGCGCAAACTTTCTGCGCAGTTAACAATATTTATATCCCCGTCATCATGCATTGTCAACCGTTGCTATGTGCTTTTAACCGGAGGGCGTGGTTTATGCACGCAGTGGGGTAACAGTACTTTTTTTATGCAACAACAACCCCCCCCCCCCTCAAAGAAGCGGGGCATATTGCTTTGCACCTGTCGGTCGGTAGACCACATGCTGTCCGCTCAATATCTTGAGAACCATTCACTTGATCGTAATGATATTTCATATGTGGGTTGGCTATGAGAAGAAGAGGACCCCTATTGATTTTCAGATCAAAGGTCAATCCACTCTGGACATAAGAAGATACTTTCCGCTCAATATCTTGAGAAACCTTTCCTTGACAGACATCAAACTTGGTACACTTGTACATCTTAAGGAGTAGATGACCCCTATTGAACTTTAGGTCACATGGTCAATCCACTTTGGATATAGGGAGATATATTGTCTGCTCAATATCTTGAATTGGATTGGCACTATTTTCATTTCAATGATGTATGTGTATAACTCTTCAATTTTGCACCATGGGGGCATATATATGTTACAAACATTTCTTGTTATCAAATGTTTCTAAACCAATCAAATCGTCTAACATGAAAGTATAACAGAAGATTTTATTTATCAAAGATTATATTATACCAGAAATATGATATACATGTATTTCATATTGATGATATAAAAATTAATACCAAAGAAAAAAAAAATACCCAGTGTTCCGTTCTGGAAGTCCCTCAATATATTTATGCTTTCGCTAAAAAGCTGTTCAAAAACGCATTATTGCAGTCAGGAGGGGGCAGTCACAATGGGATAAGCAATTGCCGGAAGCTGCGATAGTACTCGGTAAACAGTCGCAATAACAGAGGCAGTAGGCTGTGGCAGTAATCAGTAGACAGTTACAACAATAGGAGTGGCAGTTAGCGTCATAGATGGAGTGGCAGTTGGTGGTAGGCTGTGGCATTTAGCCGTGGAAATAAAGAGTCTCGTGGGGATCCGGGTTAGAATAGGTCCTCAGTACCCCTTGCTTGTCGTAAAAGGCGACTAAATGGGGCGGTCCTTCGGATGAGACCGCAAAGACCGAGGTCCCGTGTCACAGCAGATGTGGCACGATAAAGATCCCTCCCTGCTCAAAGGTCATAACCGCCGAGCACAGGCCTAAATTTTGCAGCCCTTCGCCGGCAATGGTGACCTCTCCATATGAGTGAAATATTCTCGAGAGGGACGTTAAACAATATACAATCAATCAATCCATACTGTGTTATTGTCTTCAACCTAAGCATTCTTCTATGTTTTCACCTTTTGGAATTGAATTTGGTCGACTTTCCATTCAGTAGATGTAAATGTACATTTTCACATCTAAAAAATTAAAGCAGGTCAATTTCCACGTTGAGAGCTATTTCCATGTTGAATTAACGTAAATAATAGGTCAAATTTATTTTGAAAAGTGCTTGTATATTGAATGTCTCACAAGTGCATTTCATAAATTTCACTTACGTAGTACCTGTTACATAGTACAGGTGCAGAACTGTAGCTCTCTGAGAAAATATTGGGACAGATCAGATCTATTCCAATACCGGTATTTTCTCAGAGAACTGCAGCTAGGCATAATAATACCCAGTGACCATAATATGTTTTATGTTACCCTACCACCAAATTCTAGTTCGGTCGCCATTGCTTTAGATTGACTGAGACGAAACAGAACAGCTTCATGGCTTGTTACCACATGATAGTTTTATGAACGATTTTCTGATCGTCTTTTCTGAGTCGTTTGATGTCGAGATAAAATCGACTTCTCCAGAATGGCTGCATACCCTGTCGCACAAGTTTACCGAAAATATTTAAGTATAGTATTGTTACTTTTCGGAGTGATCGAAGTTCCAGCATGGCCGCTACAACTTTGATTTCTTCTTCAGAATGACTGCATGCCATGTCACCATAATTGATACAAATGTCCATGGAAATGTTCCTCCGAGTAGATAGATAAATATTTATTCATTGGCAACTTTAAAAGTTGAAAGTACAATAACTAAGTTAAAAAAAACACCATAAGAATATTAGCAAAATATAAACGTGATAAGAATGTACATGAAAAGGCAAAGAATAATTTTAAAAGCATTTACATACAATAAAAATATTTGGAGAAAACTATAAATAAACGGACGTCCATAAGGTAAAAGAAAACAACCAAATTAATGAGTCTGAAATAAGGATTAAGTCTGCTGACTAACTTTCAGAATACAATGTATGCTTAAGTATGCCTTTGGTTTAGTATACACCAGGGTATAAAACTGTTCTTGCAACGGTTTGTTTTAAATTTTGGTAAATAATATTTTGAGGAGTTTCTTAGATTATATAGGTTTTCGCGAATGTCAGGAAGGAGCCAGTGGAGTCGATGGGATGGGTCTTCCATATCCTTGAAAAGTTTTAAACATATATTTATGCGTCTATCAGATAGGGTTTTAAAGTCGGGTATATTCCAAAGCTTTTTTGGTAGGAGTCTAATGGTCGTATGATCTTGAGAGCACGCTTTTGGATAGATTCGATTTGATCTGATAGAGTAGATGTGAGGCCCGTGGACCACACCGGGCATGCGTATTCACCAATCGGTCTTAAAGGGACTTATAAACTCGAAGAAGATCACTCGCGCTTAATCCAGAGTATTTTAATTGGCGTAGGTAGAATAAACGCTTTGAGGCCTTTTCTGTTATGTATTTCGCATGTAGTCCCCATTTCAGATCTTCACTTATTACAACTCCAGTTAAGTAGTTCACTCACTGACACACGCTCTATTTCTGTAGCCCCGTATAGTGGTTGTTAGTTTACTCACTGACACACGCTCTATTTCTGTAGTCCCGTATAGTGGTTGTTAGTTTACTCACTGACACACGCTCTATTTCTGTAGCCCCGTATAGTGGTTGTTAGTTTACTCACTGACACACGCTCTATTTCTGTAGCCCCGTATAGTGGTTGTTAGTTTACTCACTGACACACGCTCTATTTCTGTAGCCCCGTATAGTGGTTGTTAGTTTACTCACTGACACACGCTCTATTTCTGTAGCCCCGTATAGTGGTTGTTACATTGGTCTCTAGCAGTGAATTGAATTCCAGTATGGCCATTGCCGCTTGAATTATGGTTGACTGAAATAAATCATTTTTTCTCCAGAATATGAAGTTATTCTACTACAAGGGAGCAATATTCTGGCTCGTGATAGCTTCTAGTTCCTACAGTATGGCTTTGGAACATTGATTGTAAACTATTAAGTCGAGATGACATCATCTTTCGCTTATGTTGTCCAAAGACTTTTTTCTACACAGTTGTCTTGCATCCTTTGACTGCATCTTTCTCTCGAATTCTCCATGTACAGCACGTAATGCAAGCTCCATGTGTAGTGCCAATCGGCAATCCTTGGATGATTCCGTTGTGATTCAGTGTGCGAGGTACGAGCTACACTAGTCTGGCGCATGCCTGACCCACTTTCCACTACGCTAATGTAGCATGCACCAGACTACAAGCCACGCGAAGGGCTTCAAGTGTGTGTAGTGCCCGTAGTGCAAGTAATTCTGGGTAGAGGTTAAGTTCCCAGACTCTTGCTTTCGAGACTTAACACGTCTCGAGAGCGAGAGTCTGGGAAAAAAGAGCGTTCAAGATCGTAGCGGCTAGCCTAGTTGTTAGGCTAAATATCTAGGTACATGTATATTGAACGCACTGTATGAATTAACGCTTGTTATCCCTACGTAGGGCTAGTCTAGCATATCGTTCAAGATCGTAGCGCTACCGAGCCCCACGTAGTTGCTACGATCTTGAACGCAGCCTAGTTAAGGTTGCACCACAGTCGTAACTAATCGGTTATTTTCGTAACAGCAAATAATCTCACGTACTTAGTATGTTATAAGGGCTGCGTTCAAGACCGTGGCGGCTACGTAGTGCTATAAAATTAAACGAACAGCTAAGCTAGCCCTACTTAGGGATAACAAGCGTTAGTCAACAGATATACATGTATATATATATAGGCTATATATATCTAGCCTATCCGCTACGATCTTGGCAGCCCAGAGTCTGTTGCTAATTGTACACAATGTAACTGACAGCACAACCATACATTATATATATGAAACACGAGCTAATGTATATATTAAAGTATATCATGGAGGGAGTCAGCAGCAAGATTCCAGTGCCTATTCCCTGAGGCTTCCTCTCGGGGAACTGGAATCTTGCTGGCTCCCTTAATTTTACTTGTATGTGAGGTAGGACTGCTCGAGCATGATGTAATTCCATTGTATAATTAATATTCATGTCTTCATTCGGAAGACATCATAACTTTCCTTAAGATAAAAAGAAGTTGGTAAGTATTCCGAATAGGTGTGTATCAGTTTCATTGAAATGACGCATCTCTTTGCAGGAAATCAGTCATGTTACGGTGATTTACAGGGAATCAGCAAAATATGTTGATTTACATTTCTGTAGTGAAAAATTTCTAGAGTGTAATAAATGCAGTCTAGATATCATATATAATTTTAATGAATCTCATAATCTTCCCTTCGTTTAAACAAACTTAAATCCCCTTCACCCCAAGAATATTTCATGTCAAGTTCATTTTGAAATTGGCCATGTGGTTCTTCAAAAGAATGTTTTTAACTCCCTTTGAAAAAGTGTAGCTCTTCATTTGAACAAACTTTAATCTCCTGAATCCAAGGAGTTTGGTTGAAATTGACCCAGCAGTTTCTGAGAATTATATAAAAAGTCTAGGCAGACGATGACAGCTGACAAATTTTGATTAAAAAAAGGCCTTCTCGACTGAAGTCATATATTTTGCAGAAGAATAATTTAAAGCACATTGGTGTTATCTACCTTCCCTGAATGTTCATACTCGACAGAAAGAGAAATTCACTCGAAACACTAATCATATTTTGCTTGCACATGGATGTAATGTAATTTTTTAATATATTTCCAATATTGTAAGAATAGCAATTTGATTGTTTTAAAGCAACAACTAACACATAGAATTTATTCAGTTAAGTTACGAATGGTTGCAAACCACGTATTTGAGTTCTTATACTATGGAGAATTGACAAGAAGCATCCGTGGGTAACCGACGTTAGGCATAGTTTTGGGGGAAATCGATTTTTTTTCCTGTCCGGTTCAAGAATCTGATATTAATTGTTGAAAATGATATTGGTACATTCAGTTGGATCTCGCTCATCCTTTCTCGTAACCGCAAGTGGATGAGGTTAAAAGGCTAGAATGTGTTATTTTTAAGATTAATTTTCATAAATTCAGTTTTGGCACCATTAAAGTCTTTATCTATCATATAAACATACAAGTATATATTGATGTAAATCTTAACAATGTACTTTCTCAAAAATCTTATTCTCAAAAACTTTGTTTTCAGATTTTACCAAAGAAGATGGGTGAACTTGGCGAACAATAAGCCAATTCATGAATGGGCACAGAGTTTAAAATCCGCATTGATGGTACCTGTATTTGCAATAGATACAGTACCGTACTAAAACGTTGTCCAAAATATTTAGAATTAAATACAAATATATAGATCATATTTCAAAGAAGAATATTTAATCAAAATCATCATCAGAATTTGTTTCACAGGCAGCATCATGTATATCAGACATTAAGCGGTTTTAACACACACATAATTACACTGATGCCTGGAGTACCTAAGGTACCATATTACACTGCATACAGGGCCGTAACTGCCGATGAGGCAGACGAGGCAACTGCCTCGTCTGATTTTTTGGCAAAAAAGAAAATAAAATTATATAAATGTTATATTATAGGATATATGTTTAAAATGAAGACAAGCACCTTTGTCTTTGACACCATATTACGATTCTTTACATAGTACAAATGAAACACAAACATGATAAATTGGGATTTAAAAAGTGTCATTTTCAGTCGTAAAGTCAATCGGCGGCCCCCAATCCCCTGCCTCCCCTGATTTAGAACCCTACTTACGGCCCTGGCATAAATATGCTCTAAACATCCAACAGTACGTGCTCCGCATTTCCATTGACATATTTTAAAACTGATGTGAATGAGAAAACTCAGATGTTTTGTGGTGTAAATCAAATGTGGAATAGCGTTTTCTGTGTGGTGCAGTTTTAATGCTTTGATTTGGATTTAGTTTTCTGTGTGGTACAGTTTTAATGCTTTGATTTGGATTTAGTTTTCTGTGTAGTGCAGTTTTAATGCTTTGATTTGGATTTAGTTTTCTGTGTGGTGCAGTTTTAATGCTTTGATTTGGATTTAGTTTTCCCTGAACAAATGTTTTGAACAGCATTTACAATCTACTGGTACTACTATAAAGGCATCAGTTCTCGCCTCTTTTGGTACAACTCGGAGGCCAGGTTACATTTGCTGTTAGATTTCCCAGCAAATACAAATGGGACAGAAACATACGCTTGATTTGCTTTGTTTTTGTACTGAAATGTAGTTCACTGTGCCTTTTAGACAGTCTGCACTGGTTGCATATTTGGCTTTTGTCATGGTCTCTTCAAGTAACTTCTTAAGAATTGTTTTCTTTAACTTTCCTTTAAGTTGTCATTTACATAAACAACATCCATTCTTCACAGACCTCTTACTTGTTTACATTTATTCACTAGCAGCATGTTGGAATCAATTACTTGTGATCGTCATTAAGACTGCATGCTGTGAATAACACTTAGCATAAAATGTCAGAGACAAATAATTATGGGAAGTCTAATAATTCTTATGAAAAAAAAAATGGTAGGAAAAATTGGTATTCGAACCACCGATATGCAATCTGGGCCTGTCCAAAATTTCATTGAGACTGTCGCTATACCACCTTGGCTATCCATCCCATGACGACTTTACGAAATTCAAGCTATCTAAAGTCACCCGACGTGGACATAGAAATTTTCTTGATAATACGACAAGTTATACACAAGAAGTAAGTTTTTTTTCATGGAGTGGGTCAAGTCTCCATACTTTTATTTACAAAACATATAACACCTGAACATGTACTAACATATTTTACTCAGTTCACAATAGAGATTTGGCCCACTCCACATGAAAATCTGCTTCGAAGTCAAATTCACTGTTATTTTGTGCATTTTTCATGTATACTTGATTTTAAGTAGGATTTTTTCAATGTTCCTTTGAAATTGACACATTGAAGAAGCATTTTTGGAAACTATGGATTGTTTTAACTAGAATGCATTTTATTCTTTTTCTGGAGTTTCAATTTTGACTTTGATATTTGTCCTTCTGTGGGTTCTCGGCTTGATAAAGTCACCAATCTTCTTTACGTAATCTTAAGAACATTTGACTCTTTAAATTTTTTTCAAAGTTAAACTGCTTCAGTAGCAAATTCATAAAAATGTTGACAAATAACAAGTGGGTACTTTTACTCTCCTTTGGTTAATTTTCACGGTATCTTCAAAGACTTCATAGAAAGGAAAACATGGTATTATTTTATAGTACACAAGAAATTGGAAATATGTCTCAAATTAGCATGCGATGTATTGGGTTACAATATGTCCTGGTAACCTTGACTTTTTGACCTCAAAAACAATATGGGTCATTCTTTAGTCATAAATTTCTTCATGCGAGTCATAGGAACTCTTCACATAAAGTTTAACTTTTAAAGCTTAAATTATATTCAAGGTTTCAAGTAGAAACTAAGATTTTAACGATAGATAGTCAAAAGTAAATTAATATACCCCACTTTCACTTAAGCAGGGGACAAATTATGAACCTGGTTTGCATGGGCATCTGGTCATGTCACTTTAATGACATTGTATTCAAAGACAAAAAGTGTGTGTGTGTGTGTGTGTCATCTTGGCTCCCGTAAGTGAGATACTACCTCTAGAATTAAAACTCAAAAATAAAAAAAATCAGTTTCAAGTATGCATTGAAAAATTGTATTTATTCAACAATGTACACATATATACATACACATTTCAATTCCATTCTTTATACACTGTAAATTGTGAAAATCCACCATAACTCATTACAATGAAACGAGATAAAACTATTCTGTTAAATAATGCACCCATCTCACTAACAGACCAGTTGTTACAATGCATTACAATTTACTAGTGAAACTTCCTTATCATTCAGACATTTCAGCTAAAACTACAGACAAATAATATGATGATAAGATTGACATACACAAACAACTATTGCTCCAAGTTTTCTTTCAGAAAATATACAAAATATTAAACAATATAAAAATAAGAGACCAGTCTAGATGTAACACAGACCAGCTGATTCCCATATGAACAACCAGGTAAACACTGCCAGAAACTCCATGTATGATTAGATGAAAATGCATTTATAACACATGCTATATTGTCATGACAATCTGGGCAATTGAAGTTTGAATTCTTTGAATAACTGCATTGTGATGTATACATTCTGTTGGTTTCAAAATTATGAAATACAAATCCATTCCTTTCTTTCAGAATCACAATGTAAGCTGACTAAATAGTCCTGTAATAATGTCAGTCTGTGAGTTTTGATTTCATATGTGCTGTAAACTTTTCCTTTTTCCCGCTAGCAGGCCTCTAGAACTTCAATCACATGAGCTATTGACTTTCCTCCAGTACTTCCAATTGCTCGCTTCAAAAAACAAATAACAAAATAAACAACCCTACCTTGAAACTTATTGAATCAACAAGCATGGATTTGCCAACTAATCAAAATTATTCTTAGTCCCAAGTTTTTCTTCTGACTTAAATGACATTGCACTGTGGTAAGCTCAGAACCATTTTGCAGCCCAAACATACCATTGGAACATTGATTTGATAAATCCTGGTCCTGCTTGGGAAAATATTTTTTAAATATATATTTTGCTATGTAAAAATGATGATCTCCCATTGTGATCCCCCCCCCCCCCCCCTTCTGATTTCAAGGGACTTTGCAGTATGCTTGAATATTAAAATGACTAACCATGACCCTGCTGTTCTTGAGAAGATTAGAAAAATATTTTCCAGGTAAAAATGATTAATCTAACCCCAACTGTGGCCCCACTCTACCCTCAATGGCCATGATTTGAATCCCCTTCACCCAACGATATTCTGTACCAAGATCGAGTGAAATTGGCTTCATGATTCCAGAGAAGAAAGTGAAATTATGAAAAGTTTACAATGTTGCCAAAGACACCGACAGACAATAGACAAATTTTGATCAGAAAAAAAAAACACTTGAGCATTTGGCAATGACAGATACATCCACATTTTTTACAAAGATGAAAACTTTCTTTCAAAATGATTTCAAAACTCACCGTTAGATTCATAAATCCTAAGAATTTCTTCAGAATAGTGATCAGATCTTCAAAACTTCCAGATTTTAAATGTCCCTTGACTTGACTGACATAAATCTGAATGAGAATATGAGAGATGCATTAACAACAATATATGAACGAAACAAAATGTGTTGGTTAAATACTATGCCTTTGAGTGTGGCCTTATTCAAATGTGACATATTTGACCTTCATTAGTCACACACCTTTGACCTTGACTTTTCTGTTCGTTAAATACAGAGTCTCTATTTCGTATAGTTTTGACCTCGGTGAAAGTTGCAAAGAGACGAGCCAGTAACAATAAAATAAGAAGCCTTTCCAACTTCCATTGAGGTGGGGTGATGAAAAGTTTAATATGAAAATGGACCTTAAAGACCCAACTTTAAGTTAACACCCCCAAATTGTTAGCCATCTGTCAATCAAACATTTAACAATAGATCTCAGGTTGAGTGACATCTGCAGCTAGAGCTACCCCAGAGAGGTGTTTTGATAACAATAACAGCCAGTATCTACAGACATTCTTTAGATCTTGAGGAAGCCCTGTATTCTAGAGTTTTGAGAGCATTGACCTGTAGACAACTACTATTTTCTGTAATTCAATTGTTTTTAAAAAGACCCCTGAACAACGCAATTTTAATATAATTGTAATTTCCTCCCTTTATATACATGTATTATGAATTAAACAATCAGAAATCAAACAATAATTTGCCAATTAATTTCTAAAACTTGTAACTTATTGAAATGATTTATATTATCAATTTATGATAGTTCTATATTTATAAAAGAAATTATTCATTGAGCCAATGACTGAGAGTAAATAGAGAAAGAGGGGGTGATGTAGACTGTGTGTCATCTAGCCATAGGGATACAACCATTATACAAACACTATGACCACAGAAACACTGCAGACAGCCCTGAGACCCTTCCTGTGTACATCAAAAATATACACATCACCCTGATCTCTTGGCCAGGTAAATAACAATGACCATAGATGAGCTCTGCCCACATCCAATGATCTGTGAAGAAACCATACAGTGTTTTTTTTGGGGGGTCTTTAATTGACATCCTCATTTCACACATTGAGAAACTTAAATTAGACCTAGTAGTATTGCTTGTCACTGGTGACATTTCATGATGATTGAAAAATTTCAAAGGGGTGTAAAATAATTTTCTTCATCTCCTTGATAAGAAGAGTTCTTGTATGATAAGAGACTACTCACAGAATTATCCTGTATAAGACAACCCAACAGTAGAGCTACATAGGATGCTATCACACTGTTCTCCATGTGTTTCCCAGCCCGATGTAAAGCTGTAAATACAAAACAACGTCTATCAGCAACAATATCATTGCATTAATCTCATAAAATTTGAATCCCTGTTAAGGCCTCCTCCAATTTTGAACATTCTGACTTTTTGGTAGGGCTGCAATTTAATTTTTTAAAAGTAAAATCTCCATAATTGTACAATAGAGGGAACAATTCACTCCCACGCCAGTTCAGCCTCTTTAAACTCATTCACTTTTACTCTATGTGATACTTTTACCTAAGGATGCTTTGAGCCAAGTTTACTTGATATTGACCTTTATGCTTCTCGAGAAGAAGTTCAAAATGTGAAAAGGTTTATAAACGATGGGTCAATTTTTGTCCGTTAAACCTAATCTCTTTAAAACTTCAAACCCCTTTTCTAAACCCATCCAAACTCCAGAGGTCATGGCGAGAACAAAACTTGAATCTTCATTGCACGGGGATGCTTACATACAAATTTTACATATTAACAACCATTCTAATTCTTTTTGCCCTGTGGGGATCCCAGTTAGAATAGGTCCTCAGTACCCTTGCTTGTCTTAAGAGGCGACTTAATGGGGCGATCTTTCAGACAAGACCTAAATAACCGAGGCCCCATGTCACAGCAGGTGTGGTACGATAAAGATCCCTCCCTGCTCAAAGGCCATAAGCTCCGAGCATAGGCCTAAATTTTGCAGCTCTTTACTGGCAATGGTGATGTCTCCATCTGAGTGAAAATTCTCAAGAGGGACGTTAAACAATATACAATCAATAAATCTTTTAAAAGGATCTCCAATGTAATCGAAGTACTTGATATCACTAAGCCTGAGAGACGTTTACATGAAATATAGCTTAATTTTGGCAACCTTTACAAGGTGTACTAATAATGTTGTATTTACCAGCAGTTCTAAAGGTGCAATCCATCACAAACTTGTTAAAAAGTAAGAGAGCAGTTAACTGGGATTTAACAGTTTGAATGTTCCTGCCAATTAAAGGGTAAAATCTTGCTTAGAGGGAGATTTATTGTAATATGAGAACTTGTTTACAGTAATGGATGACCTCTGAGATGAGGATTTTAACAGTACTTCCAAGTGAAAGTGAAAATAGTCAAAATAATCGTGATATGAGAGAGATGAACTTGAATATCGTGCTGGGTATGATGAGGAACTTGATACCATTATACAAATCCTAAATGAGGAAGAAAATAATGAAGAATTCATCGGCTTTTTGTCTGCATATTATTGTGATATTAACTTTCAATTCAATGACACCATATCATGCACATGTATCTTCTAATTTAAGAAAAGGTCTGGGCTGCTAAGAATTATTGATGGGAGCTCTTTTTCCATGTCTTTCACAAACAAAATGTGACTGGGCAGATAAAAATGCACAGGAAATTATTGTTTGTTGAATAAATCTTTTGCAATTATTGAAGTTTTTAATTAGGGTTTGAAAAATTCAGATTTTACCCGCTGATTGCTTTTTCATATCTGATAATTAATCCATGATGACCTTGCAAACAGTTTGAATATACACCTGAACATGTTTTCTATCAGCTTACCAAATTTCAATTCCATATCTTATTTCATTAAAAATTATGACATTTAAACATAACAAACATTTTTGTCAAATTTCCTCACAAAATCCATCATCCTAGTATCATTTGTATGAGAGAAAGTAATTGGTGAAAGGGTTAAGAAGCCACCAACAACAATTCATTTGACTAATACATTCAGCACTAGACGATGTTGGACTAGAAGTACCTGTAAATTGATAGATGTCAATAGTGCATTGTCGCTTGTGCAGTGCTTAAAAATGTGAAGACGTATTGTGGCCACGAGGCTCATAGTTTGAAATTCATATCATTTTGGCTTTTCTCATTAAGTGGTTCTCATGATGATATTTAAAGTATTCCATCATATATTCATTATTTCTTACTTTCTTCTCTTGGAAGGGGGGGGGGGGGGGGGGGGGGGGGGGGGGGGCATGACCCTTCATTTGAACTAACTTGAATCCCTTCAACCTAAGTATTAAGCTTCAGTATTACCAAAAATTCCCAGTTTTGCCAGGATGGACTAATGAAAGTAAAGATGGTCCTATGAGAACCGGCATTTTATCAGTTCAAATGTCCAATATCATTAACAAGAGTACCGCAAACGGTACATAATACATCCATGAAATGCTTACATAGGGTGTTTTTCTTGTGCTATAATTTGTATAACTTTGCTTCAGGTAGTATCAACCATCATGAGGCTGTGACAAACTTTCATATGAACAAAGGGCCTTAGCTTAAAAATCGAGATTTCCTCAAAATGGACCAAGTTCAACAACCTGTAATTTTTTCAAAAATGGAAGAAAATCAAAATCCTTCCCCAGATACACATCTTCAATACCCATACAAACACTCCACAAAATAAGATGGTCCTCACTTGAAAACTGTGGGAGGTGTTGGGCGGACAAATTATGTACCCTCCATATAATAATTATTTCCAAATAAAGGGGCAAAACTCCTTTAAAAAAGGTCGAAATTGATCAAAATTGCAGTATGATTTAGAGTGACCCACAAAGAAGCTACACAGCAAGTTTCAGCATGATATGTGAAAGGGAAATGAAATTATAAAGAGAAAACCCCGAACGGACGGACGTACAGACATCGCTGTACCATAATATGTCCCGTCTAAAGACGTGCGTATAAAATCTGAAAGATTCTTCCAGATTCACATAATGATGGTCTTGCATGTTAAAACATCAGAATCATAACATTTTCTTTACAATTTGGCATTTTGTTTGCATTTTAAAGTGTTTATACGATTTATAACATGACTTCTAAGTTCTTCATTGTCAATAAAATTTCACACTGGTGCAAAACCATGGGTAAAATGGAGAAATAGTTACTGGTGAGAACAAGGGAAAATAGAATTATTTGTAGAAAACAGATTCAAGAGGAAATTTTCCTGATCATGTAACATTAACAGCATGATGAGTTAGGTATGACATGTACCATTTGTCGTGATTATCGCAAGGAAGTTATTGTTTCCACTAAAGAACTACAAGATGTCAGCAGTCACATTTGGATGCAGTTACCAAAAGAAACTCCACAAAAGAAGCAGAAAGTCAGATCAGTAAAGCACACAATTCTGTCATAGCACTTCAAGAACACAGGAGGAAACGGTTAAAGTTCAGAAACAGCCACACCAAAATAAAACAAAAGGACCATGGGCCACATCGCTCACCTGAGTCACCTGGGCCCATATTTAAAGATTTTCCCCTATTTATTCGCATGTAAAACTTTCATCCCTATCCTACCCCTTGGGGGGGGCATGATTTTAACAAACTCAAATCTGCACTATGTCAGGAAGCTTTCATGTAAATGTAAACGTTTCTGGCCCAGTGATTCTTCATCAGAAGATTTTCCCCTTCATTTGAACAAACTTGAAAGCCCTTCACCAAAGTATACTTTTTGCCAAGTTTGGTTCAAATTGGCTCAGTCGTTCTGGAGAAGAAGTCAAAAATGTGAAAAAGTTTACAGACGACAGATGATCAGAAAAGCTCACTTGAGCTTTCAGCTCAGGTGAGCCAATAAAGCTGCTTTCCTTATAATATATATACCTTTAGTAAATGTTTCTTCATCATCCAGGTTATCTATTTTGTCATTCTCTGGTTCTTCCATACCACTTGCGTCTGCTTTTCCATCCTTGTCCTTTGTAGCGGACGACATAACCCACTCAATTCCTGAGTCAGATTCCTTCCACTCCCCACTTTTGTTTGGAGATGCTTGGGGGGTTGTAGGTTCACCAAAGTCTTGTTCTTCCATGTTCTTGGCTATTTCAAACCTTGTGCAAAACACCTGTGTTGACAGAATGATGAATATGATTGATGAAAATATGGACTACCTGTACAGCCTGAAGAAAGAACCTTTATTCCAGGACAAATGATGGTTTACATTAATCTGGTTTGGTTTCAACAACAATGTACATGTACTAACATAGGTACTCACAGAAAAAGTATTTTCATTATGCCCAGTGAAAACCTCTGAACCTTCTGTGGTCATACATACCTCACAGAGTGCCTTGGTAGCTGGAATTTGCGATGCTAAATTTTCTGATGTTACTTCGTAAGATCTGCAGGTTTCAGCTTCTATTAGTTTTCTTTTGTTAACACCACAATGTTCCACCATGTTAATTAGCAAACCCAAGCTCTGAAAACATTTACATGCATGAACAACAGTTTTTTCAAACCATTAAAGGACACATTTCATGTTTTCAAAGTATACAAAATTACATGCATTTTGTCTTCTTTATGCTTATAGTAATTAATGCCAAAATTTTGCGATAATTAACCACAATACAGATTTAAATCTTCAAGATTTCAAAAAGTCTTGTTAATTAGTTTGGTAGTCACATGGTACAGTGATGTCACATGCGCCCTTCTTCGATCAACTGATTGTGAAATTAGTGTGAGATATTAAAAACTCTGCTTTTAGGGGCCTAATTTATTCACCATGGGCAACATTTAAATCGATGTTGACAAATTTTCCGAGTTTTATGTTTTTTCCACCAGTGCATACATATAGCAATGTAAATACCCAACTATAGCAAGGAAAGCGTGTATGAAATCGGCAATATTGTGAGTAAATAATTTTTATATGGGTCGCTGTCTACAAACTGTTTGGTAATGTTATTCCTTTATACATCTGTAATTGGCGCTGTTTTTCTAAAATATATTTATTTTTGGATTAGATAAATTATAATATGTTACATTGTTGACAACTAGGCCCTAGGCCAAGCTACTGTCACGGGTGCATTTTGGAAAGAAAGAAAAAAGAAACAAGATGTGTTTGTGAAACACAAATGCCCCCGATAATGGCCAATTCCAAAGATGGCCAAGGTCACAAGGGCAAATATCTTGGTACCAGTAGAAAGATCTTGTCAAAAGAAATGCTCATGTATAATATGAAAGCTCTAATATTTACCATTTAGAAGTTATGACCAATGTAAAAAAAAAAATTAAAAGTAAGTTAAATGTCAAGGTCAAAAGGTTTAATACCAACGGAAAGGTCTTGTTACAAGGAACACTCATGTGAAATATCAAAGCTCTATCACTTATTGTTCAAAAGTTATTAGCAAGGTTAATGTTTTCAAAAAGTAGGTCAAACTCCAAGGTCAAGGTCACGGGGTCAAAAATGTTGGTACCCACGGAAAGGTCTTGTCACAAGGAATACTCATGTGAAATATCAAAGCTCTATCACTTACTGTTCAAAAGTTATTAGCAAGGTTAAAGTTTCAGACAGAATGACAGATTTACAGAATGACAGACAGGACAAAAACAATATGCCCCCCGATCTTCAATCTCGGGGGCATAAAAACACACATAAATCAATAAAAATAGTCAAATTTAAAGTGGAAATCCCATTATTTTATTTTGATAAAGCAATCTTATTAGTATTTTTGAATTGTGTTCTGCACGTTGTTAGGAAGTGGGAGCATGGCGTTATACTGACGCACTAAAGATGTTCAATGAGAAATAATCTTATAATTCAATTACAAGTTTAGGAAATACAATATTCTATCATTTATATAATTAGAAGTTCAATTATTATGTATCTTTAAATTTTTTGTAGATCTACCAGTTGGTAGAAACTGAAAGCACAAGTTATAACTAGTATGTTGTTACAAGGACAGTGAAGGTCAGTTGATCCGAGTGTATTGAATTTGAAGACCAGAACAGAATTATGTGGTGCTTAGCTTCTATATACCCATTTTCTCACAGTTTATCAGGGTCTCTGTCCAAGCGGTTTTTGAAAAGGTGACTGGGTGTTTTTTAAAAAGGTAAAGTTCTTGCTCCAACAAAAAAATCATCCACGTCTTTTTTATCTTACTTTCCTTCGAAAAATTGAAAAATACTCAGTCTAAACCCTTTCTACCAACAACTAGTACACCCGAGCACGGCACAAAACATCTTAATGCAATATTATTTACAAGTCGTTAACGTGATAATTGGTTTTTTGTCGATTAAATCTAATCTGTTTATGAAATGGCTAATAGATGTTTTCAAACCTGAGGGCGCATATGACGTCACATATAATGGCGCGTAAACTAGCGAAAGAAAATATGCATATGATGTCACACATTATGGTAAAATAGTGAAAGAAAATATGCATATCACAAGATTTGAATTTCATCACTTTCAAACTTGAAAACTATGCAAAATATTTCATTTAAAATACATTTAAAGTAGTTCTAGGCATGAAAGGAATTAATTTTGCTGCAAAAATGAAAACGTTTAGAAACAAGCGTTGTGTCCTTTAAGAAAGAAATACCGTACAATCAAATATTCATAGGGGTCCAAAAAATAACATTCATAGCATCATGATTTCATAGTTGTAGAGTTGTAAAACTTTATGGTAGTTTACTTTCCCCTGTTCATGGTGAATCTTAATTCATGGGTATGTCTGCATCACGAAAATTATACACCCCAAAAAATTGGTCACTTAAAAAAAATACATTCTTCCATCAGGGCTGGTTCACGATTTTTGAAAAAAATATTCTGCATTTTTTATGTTAAACATTAAAAATATAACTCATTTATTGTTGACAGCCAAATTTTTTACCTTCTGAATGCAAAAAAAAAGAAGCAATATTTCAGCCTTAAATCTGTGTTGTGTAAACAAAGACTTGAGTCTTTATGGATACAAACATACCAGTGAAATATCAATTTTGTAATATAAAGCATCTTAATTTTGCATAGTTACAAATTTTAACTTTTAGATTATACATTTTACTCAAAGAATGCTTGAAATGTGAAAGATATAATAAACTTAGATCAATATCCATTTCTTTTGAAAATTTCGTAAACAATAACATACTGCAATCTTTGTTTACAAAACAAATAATAAACTCACTAAAATGAGCTTCTGTGATAATGTATAACCTTAATTTTTATGTGAAATCTTTTAACAGTAGATTTTCATCATTAAAAGTAAAAAACTGAATTTTGGGGAATATCATGAATCAGTCCCTTTCAGCACAAATTTTCTCTAGTCTGCATTTTATCAAATGTACTTACAAGAACAAGCATGTCAAATCTCATATCCACTGGGACATAGTGGGGGGTGTCCAGTATACAAATTAAGGCGGTCTTTATGAAGTCTGCCTGGTCTCCCACTTTTGTGCATCCAAACTCTACAAATCATAGGAGCATTTGGTGCACATTGAGCATATAAATACATCATTTGAAATATATCAACACATATATTTTTTTTCTCTCACCATTTTCATGCGTGATGTTGATGAGGACCCGTAACACAGCCAATACTAGACTGTAGATAATATAGCCTGTGGATTCTTTGTCTATGTCATCAGAATTATTAATTCGGTACACAGGGAAGTATTTTTCACAAAGATTAAGTGCTCTGGAAAGAAAAAAGAATTAAGGGATAAATATCAAATTGTTTGTATAATGGAGGTATATAAATAACTGAAGCATATGGTATTTTACCCATGCTTCCACTATATATATACTTTGGAGCCTTGTTTATCCGGATGCCTTTGTTCCCAGTCAAAATCTTCAAGAAAAGTGAAGTGTCCGAATATCTGAATTTCCTTCATTTCTGTTATAACCTGTATGGCTTTTCATACAAATCGCAATAAAGAATGCTGCATTATATTAATGCTTTATTGTATGAAATACTATGATATACATAAGGATTACTGTGTAACACTTGTTCACTATAACACTGGATATAGGTAAACGAACACTATGTATGCTGAGAGATTCCTTGTCTAGGGTTCTAGTGGCTGATCTGCTATACAATGACACAGCTTTTTCTTCCTCTATCAGAAATCCCAACTCATACTTAATCAGCAGTGTAGATATGATTGCAACTGAAGAGCATGTGACGACTGGATGCAATGTTATTTATATGGCCATATCAATAATTCCCAAGCTAATTTCTAATGACTGTACTCCCCCAACCCAACTGATAAGCAATCATATCTGGTACAGCTTTGAATTTTTCCAAGCAAGCTGTCAGTAGTCTCATTTTAATCTGAATAATCTGACACTAACGGAACATGCACTATTCATCCCAAGCAAATTCACACACACTAATGCATGTGTAAATTTTATTCAAGTTACTGATTGAATGTGCTTTATAATGTTATCTAATTAAATTCAGGTTAATAAAATACTAATTTGTATGTAAAATATAATATTGTGCATAGAGAATCATAAGGAAACTATGTAGCCAGGTTTTGCCTATAACTTTTTTAACTTGTTGATATGGAAAATTATTTTCCCTTGGCAATACAGTCGTGCAATTCAACACGTCACAGGAGTGAGTGTTACAGGAGTGAGTCTCGTTACAGTGAGTGTTGTTACAGGGGTGAGTTTTGTCACAGGAGTGAGTGTCACAGGAGTGAGTGTTACAGGAGTGAGTGTTACAGGAGTGAGTCTTGTCACAGGAGTGAGTGTTACATGGGTGAGTTTTGTCACAGGAGTGAGTGTTGTTACAGGAGTGAGTGTTACAGGAGTGAGTGTTGTTACAGGAGTGAGTCTTGTCACAGGAGTGAGTGTTGTTACAGGAGTGAGTGTTGTTACAGGAGTGAGTGTTACAGGAGTGAGTCTTGTCACAGGAGTGAGTGTTACAGGAGTGAGTGTTTCAGGAGTGAGTGTTTCAGGAGTGAGTCTTGTTACAGGAGTGAGTGTTACAGGAGTGAGTGTTACAGGAGTGAGTGTTGTCACAGGAGTGAGTCTTGTTACAGGAGTGAGTGTTACAGGAGTGAGTGTTGTTACAGGAGTGAGTGTTGTTACAGGAGTGAATCTCGTTACAGGAGTGAGTGTTGTTACAGGAGTGAGTCTTGTCACAGGAGTGAGTGTTTCAGGAGTGAGTGTTGTTACAGGAGTGAGTGTTACAGGAGTGAGTGTTACAGGAGTGAGTGTTGTTACAGGAGTGAGTGTTACAGGAGTGAGTGTTGTTACAGGAGTGAGTGTTGTTACAGGAGTGAGTGTTACAGGAGTGAGTCTTGTCACAGGAGTGAGTCTTGTCACAGGAGTGAGTGTTGTCACAGGAGTGAGTCTTGTTACAGGAGTGAGTGTTACAGGAGTGAGTGTTGTTACAGGAGTGAGTCTCGTGTTGTTAACCTATAATTAATCTCACAGGGAGTCACTAATAACAAGGTCACTAGTGATGTCTTTTAAAGGCCAGTTTACCCAGCTCAGGAAAGCTGAGCAAAATCAATAGATCAATTAAAATAAATGAAAGTATAATGGAAAAATGCACTTTTCCAGATAAATTCAAAAACCCAGGATAAAGACAAAGTAACATTTAAAAAAATCTGTTCCCAAGAAAAATTGTCTCGAAGCTGAAGTCGGCAGCAGGATATCTGAAGGTCCACTATACCTTCCATAATACAATCCCAGACATTATTCCTTACATTCCAATTTTATAAGATGAAAAAGATATGGCATCACAACTTTATGCCAAGGACAACCAACAGCTTGACAACTGTAGTGAGGATTAACACCTTTAGAGATACAATGCATTTCAGCATGTGATATATATATCTCATTCTATAACCTCCAATCCTTACACACAGGTCATAAATTTCATAATTCAGATAGAGGCCTTCCAGCTTGTTTAGTAATAAGCATTTTCAAAATTTAATGAATTTTAGCACATGACCCATCCATAAATCCCCACTCTGGGGTCTGAACCCCAATCTCCGAGGTCATAGCCTCCTTGCTCAATATATTTACATGCACATTTTGTAAGGTGTAAAAGATTAAAGAATAATTTATTTATGGATATAACTATTTTCAGAGGGACATTGAAAATCAGCCATTGGAAGTTCCACTACCCCAAAATGCTACATATATTTCCATTTTCAGATGTAATTCACAATATAGTTAAGAAGATGTAGAAGTTCTCTTTTGATGCTCCATTCAAGCACCAGACATTGGAACCACAAGATTGAAACAAGCTTACTTTAGATCTTAGATGCACTTTTCTGCTGTGCTTCTTTTATAACATGAAAATGAGAGAGCTAATTGAAATTCATGGCCCCAGAGCGAGGACCTTGATTTAAAAGCAAATTTCATCTGTGTCTCGTGCTTGCTATCATCAACTACTTAACATCGGACGAATACGGTCGCTCGTCACAGAAGATGCCTGCAACACCCTAGTATGTGCCCTTGTAACATCTCGGCTCGAATACGCCAATGCTGTTCTTTTTGGTATTAACACAACTGACTTGGCAAAACTGCAGCGGATACAGAATATGGCAGCACGAATCATCACTTGTACCAAGAGAAGTGATCACATAACTCCAGTGCTGATTTCTTTACACTGGCTTCCTATTGACAGGCGCAGCCAATACAAAATTATCCTCTATGCATACAAGGTGATTCAGAAGATGGTACTAAAATACTTGGAGGAGGTGATCACTGTTTACCAACTGAATCGTTCCCCAAGATCTGAAAATTCACTGACATTAGTTAGACCTAGATGTCGAACCTCCACATATGGAAACAGGCGCTTGGATGTGGCAGCACCTACACTCTGGAACTCTCTGCCTGATACCCTCCGCCATTGTCAGAATTTGAACACTTTTAAAAAACATTTAAAAACACATCTTTTTAGACTTGCATATTAGTATTATAGGTGGTTAAATCTTTATGGTTTCTTTACCATCATTTTAACATGACTTTTTGTATAATTTATATTTATTTCCACTATTGTATTTAATAGCATTTGATTGTACGGCGTGGAACTTTCTTCATGTACATCATGTTTTAGATTTCAGTAATTTTACTTCACATTATTGATGTTTTTCTAGCATTGTTTTGATATTATCTGTCTTAGTGCTATTATAATTTCCTTTTACTACGTTTATAACATGCTGTATCATTTTTATTGTGTGCAGCGCTTTAGAGTGGTTATTTATAGCTATATAAATAAACATTATTATTATTATTAAATAACCTGCACCTAAACTTGAAGATAGTGTTATATCAAAGAGCTTTACACTGGACGTTTGGTTTTCTAAAACAAATAATTCTTTTAAAGGATGCTATCCTGTTTTCATTTCACCTTTCAAACCTCTTTATCAATGGATGATTTGTGCAAAATTTCATAAAAATTCCAGTGGTGTTTTAGTTGAAAAGTTGGAAAGTGTGAAAAGTTTACAGCAAGACAGCAAATTGACACATGACAAATTTTGAACAAAACGATCATTTGATTTGCTGACTTTCGTTTCATTACCTATATATGTCCTCTAACAGTTACCCAATCACTGATAAATCATGTAAAAGTAGATCACTTATAATGAAAGTTCAAGTTGATCTATAGTTGTTCACTATAAAACTACACAGCAAATGAATGTAATGCAAAGGACTGCAACTCTTGTAAAACTTCATCCTGTGGTTATTCATTAGAAAGCAACACAGCCAGTTCTATTCATTATTTCAAATCACAATGAAACAAAAATATCAGTAAAACTAATGAATGCTGCCCAAATTGCATCTAACCAATGAACTACTTCATATGACAAATGAGACAATGATCAATAACTGTTGAAATATTGTTAAAATGAAGAGGGCTTTTTTCATGCATAAGGTACCATGAGTGACCTTTGTCTGAAAGCCATTTGCCTATTATCTATTTGTATGATATGTGATCAAAACTGTTGAAATAAGGAACTTTTGTATGTTCTGAGTGACCTTGACCTTTCTAAAATGACCTTGAGATACCTTGGTCCAAAAGTTCTTGTCTCAAGGAACATTTTTGATCAAATATCATCAATTTCTGATGAAAGGTTTAGGAGACATGAGCTTGGATGGACATACAGACATGACAGCAACTATGTGCTCCCTTGAAATTTTTCGGGAAGCATAAAAATTTATAGCAAACTGAGATTGTAGGGAGATTAAAGCATATACATGGTTGAAAAATTGGCAGGTTTATCTGTGACTAGGATGTTTAAAACACTTGTGAAAATAAATGCTTTGTTTTGAAAATACATGCATTACCAGATTGTTAACTTACCTGCATAAAGAGGCCACCAGAATGCCAGCCTTGTATGAAATCAGATACAGCTGATTATCGGTGTTCACAAAGGACACCTGAAAAAATGAAAATTGTCACAGTTTCAAATACCTTATTTCATGGACAGCCACCCGAATAATACTGAAAGTAATGCTCTCTGAATGCACTTTATACAATTTCATAAAAGGCAATATTTAGAATATTCATTGCCAAATCAACTCAATGATTGTTTTACTGTTTTCCGCCACACTCAACAATTTTTCAGTTATCTGGAGAGGCCCAGTTTTTTATTGGTGGAAGGGAGAACCCAGATACAATGTACCTGGGAAGAGACCACCGACCTTCCGAAAATAAATTGGGAAACTTTCTCACTTACTGGTGCGAGTGGGATTCGAACCCGCGCCGACCAGAGGTGAGTCAACTCAATGAAGACACAGAACTCAAGACAACTGAACAATGAGTCTGACTTCTGTATTTTAATACATGTATTGAGTATACACTCAAAATTAAGGACATTGCAGGCCAGGAACAATATGGTACAATGCATTGTTTTGTGGAGCAAATTCTCTCCATTTTATGGATAAAAATCAGTATATGCACCCAGGGGTGCATGAGCCGAGTTGCATGGGATACATTGTAAAGCCAGGAATGATGTGGCATATTTATAATTGTGAAGAACTAATTTCAGTTTTAAACTTTTCGAGTTACTGTTCAGAAACCATATTTGTCTGAAGTTTTCAATCTATATTCAGCCAACCCGCATCACCAAACCAATAGCCGAGTTCAACTTTGTTGCAACTCGGCTAAAAATTTACATATTTAGGCACTGGTTATAAATAAGTCACTTTCGATCGGATCTCACCAAAATATGAATTTCACTAATAAAAATGTGTATATCAGATTCAGTTTCCTGCATACACTGTAAATATACAATAAGTGACAGAGTTAGCAAAGAAACAAGAGGTCATAGACCATATTGCTCACCTGAGTAGCTGCACTTTTCCCTCATAAAACATTTTTATAAATGAATTTTCCTATGTAAAACTTTGAACCATGCAAAATTAATATTTTTACACACTACATTCACCAATCTGAATTAAATTGCCCCAAACATGCAAAATAATTTCTTGATTTCACTTTTGTCAAGTTGTACTTTGAAGTAATACAATGTACATGTAGATAAATTCATGGATGTTTCTATGAACGAGTTGTCCCAAGCAGAGTATTCTATCAGCAATCCTGGGATGATTTCTTTACACTTCACACAAAGCCACAGGACGAGTTCCGAGTTAGTATATATATAAAACGTGCATCTTCAGCTGCAAATTCCTTGAATGATCTGTCTAATTTGCGACGCTTTCGTAATACAGTGACATTACACCATTATAAATGACAAACAAGAGGCTCATAGGCCACATCGCTCACCGGAGTCACCTTGGCCCATACTTAAAGATTTCCCCTATATATTTGTATATAAAAATTTGATCCCCTAATGTGGCCCCATCCTAGAAGATGATTTTCTGTATATATTTGCACATAAATCTTTCATCCCCTATTTTGGCCCCATCCTACCCCCAGGGGCCATGGTTTTAACAAACTTCAATCTGCACTATGTCAGAAAGCTTTCATATGAATTTCAGCTCTTCTGGCCTAGTGGTTCTTGAGAAGATTTTTAAATGACCCCATCCTATTTTTGCATTTTTGTGATCATCTCTCCTTTGAAGGGGGCATGGTCCTTCAGTAGAAGAAACTTGAAAGCCCTTCACCAAGGATGCATTTTGCCAAGTTTGGTTGAAATTGGCCAAGTGGTTCTAGAGAAGAAGTCGAAAATGTGAAAAGTTTACAGACAGACGGGCAGACGACAGACAACAGCTCACTTGAGCTTTCAGCTTAGGTGAGCTAAAAAGGTGAAGTGAAAAACATGGATAAGAATAGTAAGATAATGACATTTTTAAAATCTGCTGTTGATGCTAGTTTGAATAATCAAGATATTAGGCCTAATCATGTAAATGTTTCATTATAACTGAATATGGAATTAGGAACAACAGTTTTCATATCCACTGGTCAGAATGGACAGTAAAAGTTATCAACTGACCAGTAAAAATTTAAGTTGATAGCCCAAGTGACCAGTGAATAAAAATAATTATTTCTAGTCATGCCCAAACCACCACACATAGTCAATTCTGGAAAAGCTTTAAAATATTTCAAACCAGGTGTAGTTGTTTTGAACTGATTTCGATGAGATTACGTGTAAGTCTATGCCTGCTGTGGATGCAATTCCTATAGCTGGCATATCATGCTGCACACCGTGTGAAATCTTACATTTTCTAGCACCCTCAGACACCTGTCAATCTTCTTCATGTTTTCCACCATACTGTCTGTCACCAAGGTTGTGTCATCTCCCAATGCTTCAATACATGAACACACTGAAAAAAAGTTTGTCACAAATGAAGATGAAATACTTTAAAGGACACATCGCATGTTTCCCAAGTATACAAAATCATATGCATTTTGTCTTTCTTGTGATTATAGTAATTAATTATAATAGTTAGTTCACCGAAATCTAAGCCCCTATTTCAAAAAGTCTCGTAATTAGTTAGGTAGTCACATGGTGCAGTGATGTCACATGCGCCCTTCTTTGATCAATTGATTGAAAAGGTAGTGTTAGATATTTTTGAAAACTCAACTTTTAGGGGCCTAATTTATTCCCTGTGGACAACATTTATTTCGATGCTGAAAAATTTCCTGAGTCTAATAGATATTTTAGCCATCAGTGCATACAAATAGCAATGTAATTCAGTGATTCATTTTGAAAATGGTTATCATGAGTCCAGTGGACTCCCCTTGATTACAATAATGAGTCCCATGCTAAAATCAATGAGTCCAGATTTCATTCTTTCAAAAAAATAGCCTGACAATCACAGGTATAAACAAACCAATTTAAGGAAGAAGCTTACTGTTGACACCCCCCTTCTAGGGAATTTATATTTCGCTGTTTATTACAAGCCATCAGATAATTCATTTGCAGAAAATTCTTATTCATAGTTCATATTGCAAAATGATTTTCAGATGAAAAATTTCTCAAGACCAAGTTCATGCTACAGATCAATCAATGATTTGAATTTTGAGAGTGGTGCAGTGTAAATTTTCTGAAACTATCTAATCCACACACACACACACAAAAAAGTTTATAATCCGCCAAGTTCACGAGTCTGCTTAAGGTTGATCGATCCTCATATGACGTCATAGGTTTTTGCAAAAATCTTAATAAATTAAACTTTGTGCACGATAGAAATATATCTTTCTGAGGGATATTATTCACTGGATATAATAAAAAACCTGGTAAACTATTATTACTGAAAAAGTTTATATTTTCCATAGATAATCAATTATTTATGATTTTAAAAATGTTGTCAAGGGCAATAACTCCTATGCTGGAATTTCCTCTACTGGATGTCTATTATACATTGGTTTCCCTAATATCCACAATTAATCTATACATATTTATGAAGTAGCAGTTTTTTTAAAACTGTTGATATTTAAATTTTGTCATTTCAACAAGTTTTTATCTATTTTTATTATTTTATTTAACGAAAATGTGTGATTTTCTGATGTTGATATATACTTCTGTTTTTGTATGTCTGACAGCTTTAAAAAGGTGGCAACATATACATTTTCTTTGGTTATTAATTGAATTAAGCTATATTGAGTGGAAATTAATAATTTTTTTCCACTTTTAACCATTAATATTGATAAGTCACATGAGGATGGAGCTACCTTAAAGTTGAACGCTGGAAGTTTTTATCCCTACCGTATATACTCGCCTATAAGTCGGTCCGCCTATAAGTCGGTTGTATTTTTTAAGGTTATTTTGTAGGAATTTGTCATTGACCCACTTATAAGTCGGTACAAATTTTTGTCAGAATAGGTTGACAATTTCAAGTCAATTCTCTAGTGTTTTAACCTATGTTTCAAAAAATATTTTGAGAAATTAATAATTATGAGGTGCTCAATATCTAAGTCATATCCGTTTGGGGTTTAAACGCATCCCTTGATCTATTATGGACAATGATCCCTTGTTTACCTAAGCAATTATGGTCTCCTAATGACCAGTACCTGACACCGTGTTTACTTAGTGGCACGCGCCTCGCGATTATTGTGGGATTCCGGTATAATTCATTGTATCAACAATAGTTTTTAAGAGTCAAGAATGATGATCTAATATTCAATCTTTTAAGAAATATATTTCAGCCGGTATACATATGAATATTTCAATATTAAATCGAGTTCGTAATTCAATTTTACCGATAAACGATAGATTATTTTGAAAGTATTACACTGTAGTTACCGGTATGTAAATAATTTTAAACTAGATAAAAATATGTAAATACTTGTACTTTATACATGATTTTAAAATACATAAACAATACGTCTAGATATTTGTGAACAATAATCATTTGTGTGGTAGTCCATGATAATCATCGGAGTTGTTTAAAAACACTACATTACGCCACCCAGAAAAATACCAATCTTCTTAGGACGCGCCTATAAGTCGGACATAGAGTTTTGGACCAAAAATTGACTCCCAAAAAACCGACTTATAGGCGAGTATATACGGTAGCTACTTTGTTCATGCCATTTAGTTTTTCTATGTTCTGTGCAAATGCTGCAATAAATAAATTTTTCTCCATTTTCTTCATTTTTCTTCAATCTTAACAAAGAATAAAGTGTAAGCCATTTTTGGTGACATTTTTTTTCACCTTTCGAATTTTCTCAACCTCCACTTCATTTTCAGGACCGACGTTTTATTTTTGGAGGACTACGCGGGTTTTTTTTGTGGCTTCTTTTTAACCCATAGTAACTGGCAATATTATCATTCATATCACTTTGCAAAAATGCTGTTAACTTTCCCTGATTAGGATGTTTTATAAAGTAAAAAAAATTGGTGGAATCGGATTATGTGCGAGGAAATTCTAGTTCCCAGTTTTGTTAATCCACCATATATATCATTTAGTTTTATTGGTTAATGCAATGCGAGTTGACCAATGAAATATCATAATTCTTAATTCGGAATATCTCGGGTGTGTAGTATGTTATGGAGCTTAGATTTTGTACGAATTACCAGAGGGGAAATGAAAACATTTTCATATAATTTGAAGTTTTTATGCGTCTGCTGGGATGTACAGTAATTGAAATAATGCGTCCTGAGCAAATTCAATGCGTAATTTATGCAGGACGCATGCCAAAATGAATCACTAGTAATTAAAATTATCATTACTGCATGCGCACTAAAATAACATATGTATATGAATGAAAATTCAAACAACTATGGATATTCAAACTTGAAAATCTAAGAATGCAACCATATTCTTTGTTAAAATCACCTCATTCAAGACTGACAGTGCTATAGTTCCTGTACTGTGTACAGAACTATCACAAATGTTCTACCATATACATTGCTGTCAAATGTTATTACAATTAAGCAATAAAATGCCTAGAGCGAATAGGATATAACATTTTGAGCCAATATGACATTATTGTTATTGAATTACCTGTGTCCACAATATGATCAAGAGCACCCAAGGTCCTTAACTCTTCCTTGAACCACTCCCCTGCTCGACGAGATGTCAGACTCAGCAGAGATTCCATGGCAAGATTTCCTGTCTAAGAAAGTCATAAAAATATAAATTTGCTTGGAATCAGCAAAAATTATTTGCATTTTTAAATCTTTAAATCACATTCTAACAGTGCATTATTGTCAACTTGTGTGATAGTACATATAAACTTGATCTGAATAGCTTACTGAGACATCTTCTATTTCTGGCTGGTTAGTGCCCCCACCCTCGGCCTTCCACTGTTCATACACCTCCCGGGCCCTATCTTTGTTACGGTTTAAAGTCCTCTTGCCCATCAGAGTGACACTATGTTCCTCTTGATAGTCCACAGCCAGCAGCTTCAACATCAGATCCAGGCTTTGTCGATCCAGGTCCATGTTCAATCGATCTCGACTCAACATAAACATCAGCAAGGCAGTGCACAGGGATAGACTCTAAAGGAAGGATACTTTTGTTTATCAAAACTATTCGTTATCAAATCCTCCTTCTGTGAGAAAAAATTTGAATTCATGTATTGCCATCCCACTCAGAGAATATTTTGCAGATGCTATGTATCTTCAAAAGACTTCATCATGAAATGATCAATCACATTAAAGAAGGGCAATAAGGTACCAATTTTACCCAATATATTTAAAATACTCAGGTCTTGATGAAATATCATATAACTAGAACTGTCCTAACGGGACTCAATATACTCCCAAGGATCATGGTTTGAATAAACTTGAATTTGAACTACCTGGGGATGCTTTCATATAATATACGACTAATCTTGGTCCTGCTGTTATTAAGATTTTTAAACGTGTTTCCCTATACATGTACATAAAACTTAGATTCTCGATCATGGCCCCTCCCTACTTCCAGGGACCACAATTTGAACAAACTTGAATCTGCACTACCTGGATATACTTACATATTAATAATTAATTGTTCTTGAGAAGATTTCAAAAGATTTTTCCTATATATCAGGAGGTAAAATTTTGATCCCCTATTGTGGCCCTATCCTACCCCCAGGGGCCATGATGTGTACAAACTTGAATCTACTTTACGTTAGGAAACTTTCAAGTAAATTTCAACTTTTTTGGCCCTGTGATTCTTGAGAAGATTTTCAAATGACCTCACCCTACATTAACCTTTTCTTGAATATTTCCCCTTAGGCAGAGGCATGATCAAACTTGAACTTTACCGAAAGATGATTAGTGTCAAGTTTGATTGAAAATGGCCCAGTGGTTTTTTAAAGGGACTGGTTCACGATTTTTGATAAAAATATTTTTCATTTTTGATGTTAAACATTATAAATATAACTCATTTAATGTTGACAGCCAAAATTTTGACCTTCTGAATGCAAGAATGAAAGCAATATTTAAGCCTTAAATATGTGTTATGTAAACAAAGACTCTAGTCTTTTTATGTAAACAAACAAACAAGTGAAATATTGATTTTGTAATGTAATGCATCTTAATTTTGCATAGTCACAAATTTTAACTTTTAGATGACACATTTCACCTCAAAAATGCTTGAAATATGAAAGATATAATAATACTTTGATCGATATCCATTTCTTTTGAAAATTTCGTAAACAATAGCATACTGCAATCTTTGTTTACAAAACAAATAATAAACTCTCTAAAATGAGCTTCTGTGATGATGTATAACCTTAATTTTCACGTGAAATCTTTCATACACATTAGACAGTAGATTTTGATCATTAAAAGTGAAGTTGAAAATGTTAAAAGTTTTCGGATGGATGACAGACAAAAAGGTGATCAGAAAAGCTCACTTAAACTTTCAGCTCAGGTGTGCTAAAAACTGTCCTGCAACACTTTTAGAGTCAATTGAACAAAATCCAAGTTGTGATTTCATCATATACACAATCAAAGTAATTGCCAAAATCACCCATTTTCATGAATGCAATTTTCGTAACTTTAATTAGATATTGATATCAAGGAATAAATGAAATCACAATTTTTGGTAATTGGCTAGTCCTTTACTGAATTTTACAAAACTGTTTCAATAGCATATCAATATTCTCATTCTTTCACTTTCAGTATGTATAATGAATTTATCTCTAATGAACAAATGATAAATATCTATTACTGGGTCAGAAACAGCATCCTTCAGATGACCGAATATCTTGGCCACAGTTCCATGTGCTCTTAAGTGCATTCTAAATGCTGGTAAGATACTCTTTTGGGCCAGACCAATACAACTGCAAAACAAAAATCACAATAAGTACAGGCAATGTCGATGAGAGCAAAAGAAGTACCAGTTGTTATCATTGCTGGCCTTTAAAAATCAAAGGCTTTATTTACAAAACTTAGAAAGACATTCAATTGCTTTGGATATAGATGTTGAGCAAATATCAATGAAGACCCTAAGAGTCAATGTGTATTAAAACAAACTTTGATCTACTATACATGATTGAATAACTGAATACTGATTTGACAAATTGTATATTTGTGATTCCTAAGAATGTTTTTGAGGATTTTCCAAAATATTCCTATGTAAAACTTTGATCTCACCCTGGCCTGGGGCCATGGTGTAAAGTAACAGGAATCTACACTACACGAGAATGTAAAACTGTGATCTCACCCTGACCCCGGGGCCACGGAGTAAATTAACAGTACACTATACGAGAATGTAAAACTTTGATCTCACCCTGACCCCGGTGTAAATTAACAGGAATCTACACTACATGAGAATGTAAATCTGTGATCTCACCCTGACCCCGGTGTAAATTAACAGGAATCTACACTACATGAGAATGTAAAACTGTGATCTCACCCTGGCCCCGGTGTAAATTAACAGAAATCTACACTACATGAGAATGCTTTCATGTACATATCAATTTGAAAAATGGAATCTTGTTGTTCTTGAGGAGCAGATTTTTAAAAATATTTTTCATAAATGTTCCCAAGTAAAAATTCAAACCTCATTGTGACCCTGCCTGGTTTTTGGAATCATGATTTATTGATAAATAAACAGTCTTCACGAAAAACTTTGTGAAGCACAGGCCCTTCGGGCCTCCCAGTATAATAATTTTGCAAGCCCGAACAATATTTTACAGGCCCAAAATCTTTTTTTTTCTAATTTGATTACTTGTCATTTGCAAGGTGTTGCATGCTGATTCTACACTATAGATACATGTATGTTCTACTGTAGGAAAATATATATTAAGATGATCATAGTTAGAGAACAACTGAAATCAAAAGGATTATCTTATTTTATTTTTCAACATATTAATCTCGAAGATACCAAAGCAGCTCATGTTCTACTTTGTTTTGTAAACACCACATACTAAACATTTTGTTTTCTCCAGAATTAAATCTTAGCAAAGGCCCACCCTTGGTCCAATGGGACATGAATTTTCGTTTCTCTTTTCTCCTTGTATGACCGTGTTTTTTTATTTGGATCTGATGGTTGTGATTGCGAAATACGCTCGTGAGGTCTGGAATTTCACGGATGAGCCCCTTCCCTACACCGAGACTGGAAGTTAATATAAAATATAGTACGTGTATTTTTTATACATGCACATACTATATATTTACATTAACTTCCAGTGCCCTTGCCTCCCTATACTTCAGAAAAGGCAGCATGGTTGATTGTTTTTCGATGCGAATCCTGACAAAGTCTGAGTCAATCTCAAGCTTTATTTGTAATATATACAAAACATACAATAAAACATTTACAGGCCCGCCGGACTCCTGGGTTAAATATTTTTAGAAGCCCGATCCCGATTTTACTGGCCTCGGGCCACCGGTTAACGTCGAAGACTGAATAAACTTTAATCTTCATATCACATAAGGGAGCTTTTGTCCATCCTACTTTTTAATTCTAATTAATTAATTTAAGGGGGATGCAACCATACATTTGAATTTCCTTGATTCTTCTTCATCTAAAGATCCTTTATGCCAAGTATAGTTGAATTTGGCCGTGTAGTTCTTAACTTAAGAAATTTACAACAGCAGACAAATTTTGATCAGAATAACTGGCATGAGCCTTTGGTTTAGGTGAGCTAAAATGTTTTGATGATCATTTAATACAGTTGAACTGATAAGATAAATAAAAATGTACAGGCAATAACAAAATAATTTTCGTCAAAAAGCTCCTTGTAATATAAATATGTAGGTCATCAAAAACAGATTTCTAGCAGAGTAGTAAAACCAGTCAGGTAACATGTGTCCAAAAAAACGATGCCGAAGCCATCTGGTTGCAAAGATGTGAATCCCAACATCAGCCAAAACAAATGAAACACAGAAAAATTTGACCTGTGGCTCCAAACGTAGCCTTGGTTTCAATACAATGGCTTTAAAATGTTCTGAACAAGTTGTATTGACCATGGAAAACACAACCCATTCACTATTGATGCCAAACATTTTTAAAAACATTCTCAAGACTAGCCTGTGTTCACCAGTAATTTGAATTGTAATTACTTATTGAGTATGCCCCATCAAAACCCTTACAAATCCATCAAATTTCAAAAGGGCTGTTTTAAATTCTAATCAATGGGGCCATAATCCAAAAGATCACTCTGACATTCTAATCAATGAGGCCATAATCCAAAAGATCACTTTGACATTATCACTGAAAATGTTGTGAATATTCAAAAAATTTAATTTCATACACTAAGAGATTGCAAAAATCAGACAGTACTGGTGACACACTAGTTAGACAAATCGATCGATATAAATAATTTTACAAAATATATAAATCGCCATCTTTTGACGAAGTGTCATAAAAAGTATATGTCTTGGTGCTATGAGCCACCTTAAATCTAAATCTTTCTCTGAAAATGTGTCCCATCCCTACCTCAGACACCTGGTGGACATAGGCTCTCCTTCCTGTATCCCAGACAACAAGTACTCCACATCATCAGCAAACTCCTGGGTCTCTCCATGTTCCTGACACTCATGTGCCTCCTTAACATTCCTCACCACTGTGTACAACTGCAAACAACAGTATCCTGTTTAACAGACTACTTTAATTATCTACTTAGGATTCTGCAATTGATTGATATGAATTCTTTTCTCACAACAGCTAGATGCATTTTCTTAAATCTTGATGGAAGTCGGTTTTTAAAATCTATATTATCTGCATCTGAATTTCAAGAAACTGGAAGTTTTTTTTTTTAAATTTTAAGTCTACTAAACAAATGTTACATTAAAACAGCAATGTAAATCAAATCATCAAAAAAGCTGTATGTATTCCTTCACACATCACTAAACTACCTGTTTATGCTCTTTATTGATGTGAACTGTATGTGTTCCTTCATACATCAGATAAACTACCTGTTTGTGCTCTTTATTGATGTGAACTGTATGTGTTCCTTCATACATCAGATAAACTACCTGTTTGTGCTCTTTATTGATGTGAACTGTATGTGTTCCTTCATACATCAGATAAACTACCTGTTTGTGCTCTTTATTGATGTGAACTGAAGTATATGCTTCATCCCCATCTCTGTCTGGCCAGTGGACAGCCCGAGTCAGCTTGGGGGGTTCCTCGGGTAGTTTCCTGTCTTCTGGGCCCGACTTGGGCCAGGTTGAGAAGCGGGTGAGTTTGGGAGGACCTGGCTGTGGACCATTTTCACCTCCAGGATTCTGTTTATTCTAAACATATAATGAGATTCAATTCAAACTTTGGAATAAAGCAACAGAAGTCATTGGCAATACAAGCATCTGTATATATAGAATACTTATATCAAGGTGCTTCATATCAGAAGTGATTTCAAACATTCAAGTTAAATGCATATAATATTCATAAAATTACTTTTTATAATGTGGATGCTGCAAGACATTAATAAGAGGCCCATGTGCCACATCACTCACCTGAACACCAAGAGGTCTGGAGTGAACATATAGCAGTTTAGGCTTCATGAGGTTACATACATATAAATTATGTAAATTTGTACATATTGAAAAGATTTTAATGATCAATGTTAACCACTGAACCCATTGTGGCTCTGCCTTGGCCCTAAAGATCACAACATAAACATATCTTAAACTACACTACATGCATATGCTTTCACATCTATTTGACAATCTGTACCTTTAATGGTTCTTAAGAAAAAGATTTTTAAAGATTGCTCCTATATATAACCATTTTCAAACGTTGAACTCGTATTGTGGCCCAGATCTGGTCATTTCTTAATATCTCCACTTTGAAAGAAGCATGTCCGTTCACTTGAACTTGAATCCCCTTCACCCAAGGATGCTTCGTGACAAGTTTGGTTGAAATTGTTCTAGAGGTAGTCGAGAAGAAATTGAAAATGTGAAAAGTTTACAAATGATAGACAACTTGATCAGAAAAGCTCACTTGAGGCATTGGCTCAGGTGAGCTAAAAATAATTTACATTGTAACATCTTTTGTAATTTGAATACAAAATAGAGATGTTTATGCATGTATACACAAACACAATAAATATATATATGTATATATATAAGCACAGAAATCCAAATACATCCTACTTTCTTAAAATGTCAATCTAAAAAAATACAAGGCCACTAAAAAAATGATAGACACACTGATTGTGCAAAACAAATTTGAGATTTAAAGTACCATAAGTGCCATGGCCTTTCCAGTGCTTCTATATAAATACACATATATATGTGTGTGTGTTTGTGATATAAGTAGTGTTAATATTTCATAAACATGAACGGACTTCAGCTGGAGAAACTGAAAGTTTAAACTATATGATAATGCATGCCATAACAGAAATATAGTCTCAGTCAAATTTTGAAGAAGAAAAAAATAAATGTAATGCAAAATGCAGATTATGCAACTAAAATCTATACATGTATATCAAATAATAAAAGATGAATGTGGGAAATTACACCAATGCAAGTTTTCTTGCTTTATGCAGTTGTTATTATGGGTTAATAACTAAATTACACATCACATTACAAAGCACTGATATATAACATTCATCAATAATTTTTAAATTTAGCCAAGGTCGAAGAGACACATTCCAGACATGTGGTTATTTTTTTGAGATTGATTAAATTACAAATACTTTTTCTAGGTAATCATGATTACTTTATCAAACAATTCTTTTAATGAAGTTTGACATTTGAATTACATTTTTGGTATCGAAGTTGCTGAAATGTTTTATCATTTAGTCTGCATCTTTTCTGAATGAAAAGTTGCCCCAGCAATACTGAACAGCTATTCAACTGACCATACTTGCCAACTCTTGCTTGGATAGCAACTCATGATTTGGGAAAGGTGAAAACATTTAATTCTATCTTTGTTTAGAAATTAGATGCTTTGGTACCCCTGTGTGCATTCAGCATGGAACTAATTATATGTCCTTATCATTGAATCATCAAAATTTTGATTATTTATAGAAAACATAATATGATAACAGAAACAATTTTTACAGTATGATATTTAGACAAGAGTACCACAAACGCTACATAATACGCTCATGAAAATGCTTGCATAGGGAGTTTTTCTTACGCCATAATTTGTAGAACTTTGCTTCAGGTAGTCTTAGATGATCAAAACATATTTTTTTTTTTTAAAATAATCAAAATTCAAATAAACAGAAAATAATCATGATTACAGTCAAATTCTTAGCTGTTATTAATCAAATTATAAGTAATCAGTCTTATCATGATTACATCTAATTACTTGGAAAATTAATCAATTACAGTTATTGGAATTAATGATTACCACATGTCTGAGTCATATTCTATGGAGTGCATGTATTCCATCTTCCTTGGTCAAGTAGCAATGCAAGTTTTCAACTAAAGCCAATTGTCTCTTTTAATGAAAATTTCATTTCTTAAACCCCTCAAAGAGTTTTAAATTACTTTGTATTAACATGATTAATTATTGCTGCTTTAAGCCTAAATCTTTACTTCATATCCACTTTTAACACAATCATTGTGTACATAAATCTTTACAGTTCTATCATATTTACATGATGCCCACAAGCCTCAACGGTCACTCGAGTATTAGTTAAAAGTATCACTAGTCCAAGGGCTGCAAAATCTATAATAATTTTCCTGCTCTGCATATCTACGCTAAATTCTAATATTCCGCAGCAGTATAAACAAGAAGTGTTCTTAAAACACAAATGCCTATGAAAAAGCCTATACTGATAAAAGACTTTACATAATATATTTGACATTAACACTAAATATCTATTTTGGACCTGCTCTCAAGTCAGAACCCTGGGGTGGTGAAATTCACAATTTTGATCCATTTCTACTTTTCCAAAATATCAAAATATAAGTGCTGTCAAGGTTAACTGAAAAGTTGGTTATTTGCAGTAAAAATATTTTATATGGTTTGATATGGTTTGTATTTTCCGGATTTTGGTTTGGTTTTCATCAAAGAATATCCCATTTTGTTTGCTACATGCACTATGATTGGTTCTATAACTTTATCAATGATGTTTAAACCAATGAAATTCCATGTTACATCTATAATAGTAAACAAAACATGACGAAATGTGGAAATAAATCGCAAATGTGGGAAATCTTTAGTTTTCTAAAAGAGAAGACAAAAGGAAATACAGTATCAAGATATGCAAGTGTGAGTGCAAGTAAGAAATCAGATCATTATCAGTGTTATTTTGTTGAATAAAATGCATTAGAAATTCATGTTTGCATATGTGTCCTCATTATTGTTGAATTTAGTAAGTTATTTCATTTTATGACACAAAATAAAACTGAACCAAAAATGAAAAAAAATAAATTAGGCTTTGCTTCCTGAACTGAACCAAAACAGCCCTAATAAATATACATTTAGTTTTTATATATCATCAGCATAATTAAAGAAGTCTTTCAAATGATAAAGGCATTCAATCACTATGACTATTTTGGCCCCACCCTAGTACAAAAATTCCTACCCCTTCTGAATATACATTTAATTTCAATTTAGTATCAATAGCATAAAAGAAGATGTTATCTAAATGTTTTACATAATAAACACTGTAAGTCAAGTTAAGCCCTGCCCTGGAGTCAGAACCTCTACCCTGGGGATCGTGAAATCTACAATCTTGGTACAGGCCTTCCTGCTTTACATCACTATGCATTTAGTTTTTCTTACAGATGTGCAGTTGTAGAAAAGAAGTTTTGAAAATTGGTCTTTATTCAGTTTTTACCCTGCCCTCCAAGGCCCTGAGGATGAAGAAGTTCCAAAATTTACAATTTAAGTCCCCTTTGTCCTCAAGATGCTTCATACCAAATTTGTAAAGAATTGGAATGGTAGTTACCAAAAACAAGTTAAAAATGCTCAATTGTTAACGCACAAAGGACAACAACAGGTGCAGACCCATAGCAATAGATTAGAGGTTACTCGAGTGACTCAGGTGACCTAAAAAAGCCTCCTTCCACGGGAATAATTACAAATAGATAATCCATCCTTAGAAATTTTCAATATGAAATTATCCTTTTCTTGAATTTTTAACACACAATGAATGTGTCATTAAGGCAAAGCACACAAAAGCAATATGCACATTTCTCTGCATCATCAAGGTTACCCGTTCCTCTTCATCAAAATCTTCTTGCCAGGACCGCATGTTATATTTGGCTTTTCCTGGAGACTGTAAAACGAAAATTCATTATAAATTTTGAGTGTACAATAGAATGTGTGTGTATGTGTGAAACAGTCTTCACGAAAACTCAGTGGTCCGAAGACCGAGGCCAGTGAATTTTTAAGTTGGGTCAGTGAAAATTAAAAATCAGGAAGTTTGATGGGCTTGTAGACTTTTTGTAAGTCACATTAAATATAATGTTGGGTTTAGATATTCTAAACGTCTTATTTGCTTAAATTTACCATCAAAATAAAAATAAATAAAAAAAATAGCACATAAAGTAAGTGTTTGGACATCGTCACTATTCGTGGTTTGTTTATTTCGTAAAGAACGATAACTATACTGGTAATTGTCAAGATAACTTGTACGTTGATCACGTGAATATTAAACGAACAACTTGCTGAAACAACAAAAATGGTTCTGTATCGCACCGCACACCGGTAATTACTGCTTTATTGCATTGTCCAATTAAAATGAACTTCGTCAATTGCAGTTATCTCCGATTTTATGCAATTTCTATAGTATACAGAATTAATAAATCGTTTACATCTGATGTTGGTAGAGAAGGCTAGTCTGGCTACTTCCTAAGGTGCACTCGGGCTGTTTTCATGTTTGTGAAAATACGTGAATTTGTAGTCTTGTTGTTTGTGGGCAAAAAGAGAGAAAATGCCTTGTACGGTGTTGTTTTTCTGGTATCAACAGAAAGGATGTCTTAGGGTAGATATGAATACGAGTAATAACCATAGTTCCAGTAAATTAATTGTATAATTTTACAAAGCATTCCATAATGATGTGAAAATTTAGGGGGCCAGTAAACTTCACTGTGGGCCAGTAAATTCAGATAGTTCACTGGTCCGACTGGCCAGCAAGTTTTAAATGTTTTCGTGAAGACTGGTGAAAGACAGAGAAATAGATGGTTTATGTACGGTACCTTCTTAGGACTTGGAGACACCCTTTTCTGTACTACCCTAGTATTCTTAGATTTGAATATTTTGCGTTCTTTGTTTGGTTGTTTGAATTCATCTGTAGATTCTTGAGAACTTGGTAGATCTTGTGAATTTTCCAGTTCCCCCTCTGATGACTGACTGTCCCCATTATCTTCCTGCTGGAGTTCATCCACTCGTTTGAGTTTTACTGGGATTTCTTCAAAAGTTTCAGTATCCAAAATTTCCTGTGTACTCTCAGGAGTCTCATCAACATCCATTTCACCAAAGCCAAAAGCATTATCCTTGTCCTCAGTGCTGACAGATTCTTCTTGAAATGCAAGAGTATCCTCCACCTCCTCTTGCTGTAGTAGTGGAGCTTCTTCACTGGTATCTGTGTCCTCTATTGTGACACTTGTCTCTTTTTCCTCCTCTTCCTCCTCCTCAATTTCTACCTTGTTTCTGGATTTGAAGATTTTATTCTTCCTGGGTTTTCCATCTTTTGTTTTGTTTGAATCTTTTAGAGGTGCTGGGGTGTACTTTGGTTCTTGTTTAAGGTTGATAAGGGTCTCTATTGGAGGGACAGAAGCTTTAGGTGTGTCTTCTGCTTTCCTCTTCAGAGGCCGCCTTCTGTTTCTGATGATGATTGGTTTTGCTGGGATGGCTTGATACAGCTCCTTTTCAGATTTTTCTTCCCCATCATCTGAAACTTTCTCATTTGGATCTCTAACTTTGTAGGTCCTGACTGGGTGAAGTTTTGATGATCCTTGAGCTGGTGGTTTTGGAGAGCAAATAACAATCAATGTTGACCCTTTTCCATGTTTAATCTCGCTCTGCTGAAGAACTTTGCTATTATTCATCCTTCCAACAGGGTCATCTCCATGTGGTGTATACTCAAAATTGCCATACACTGCAGGATCCATGTAACGACTGCGGAAATTCAAAACAGTGGCCCCACTACTTTCTTCATCTTCAGACTGTAGAATATGAGTTCTAGAAGTTATCTTTTGTGATTTATTTCTGCTTTTTAAATATGATGAATTTCCTTCTTCATCATTTTTGTCAGAGAACACATCCGTCTTCTGTGAAAATGGAACAGAGGAATCTTCAGCTTCCTCTTGAGCATCTGCACCTTCACAGGATTCCTCCTCTTGAACCTGCTCTGGCAGTTCCTCTGGTGCTTTTTCTTTCTTAACAGAACGTGAATAAGTTCTTACTGGTCTTTTGAACATCACTGGTTCCATGTCATCATCATTATTTATTGAATCACTATCCTCATTCTCTAGTTTTGGGAGATTTGAAGGAGGCTCTGGATGACCCTGTTTCTTAGGATTCTTACTTACATTAGCAATAGCAGGTCTGCCTAATCCAGTAGAAGCACTTGGAACACTGCTGTTATTAGATGGAACTTTCTTTTTGAGGCTCTCATCTTCCTCCAAGTCAAATGAAAATTCATCCACAGTCTCATTTTCCACTTTCACTTTATTAAATGTCACCTGGAAAGGGTCATCCTTTCTTACTCGAGTGAAAGATGTGTCTCCCCATTTAGTTTTTTCTGCTTTAATTGGAACTGGGGGAGCAGATTTGTTATTCAAAACATCATCAAATGCCCGGCTAGCAGCAGAGTCTTTACTGCTATACTTACTGTAAGTTTTATAAGTTTTGCTTGTCATTCTGAAAGAAAAAAAATCACAGTATTAAATTAAAAACCCAATTTCAGATACTGTCACTAAGTTCATCAGCATAACTGAACAGTGATATCAGAACTGACAATTTAGAATCATTGAGTGACCTGATCAAAGGGGAGTAACTTTCACGAGCACAACATTACAGGTTAGTTTCGCTTTTAGTCAAGTTTAAATACCATCTGGCTGGAAATGCACATACAAAATCAATGTTTTAACAAAACTTCTATACATCATGAAGTTTCATAGGTATTTTCATTGAGATATAAATCAAAGCTGCACTCAGTAAAACTGTCACTTACCTGACAATGCAATGTACTTTCAGCTTTGTTTGCCACTCTATCAAAACTTTGTCATATTATGATTTCTTTAACTGCAAACCCCCAAACGATTCAGACATATCATTCGATTGTGTCCTGTGGTCAAATCTGCTACGTAATAATCAATTCACAAATAAGACATCGAGATGATAAAGAATAATTGTTATCACCCTTTTCCAACTATTCACATGTGCGCCATTTTGGTGGATATCAGTCAGAAAACAAATTTTGCGCATGCGTTGATTTTTCCTTTAAGTAAATTGAGCTCCAAAAATATAGGCAGATTTTCGAATTTTACTTCATTTTATTTCATTCAATTTCGTTTGTTTGTTTTTTAAGCATTCAATCATGATTCTGAAAAACAATTTTGTCGGAAAGTTTGTACATATCTGGGTCGTTGATCCATTGTCCCCTCGGCTAAACCAAAATCAAAGTACTGATGATACTGATAGACGGTAAAGCTGAAAGAGGACAAATCTCATGTTTTCTACTGACTGTAAATATACTTAGATATGTATTTTTTATATGTATACTTGTACTTTTGAAATAAGATATCATTGTATGCCTTTTCATAAAAATAAATAAATTATAAACAAAACAAAACAAAAATATCTCGTTTTCAAAGTATGTGCATCTTATGCTTATAGTAATCAATTCTAGTTCGTTCGCCGAAATATTGCGATGATCAACCACAATACGGACTATTTATTTTGATATTGACAAATTCCCCGAGTCTTACATGTTTTAGCCATCATATATATATATATTATATACATGCCAAGAAATCCCGTCCGGTCTGAATTCGTTGGCTTCAATAGGGCCATATTACATGCTGATTAATAGTAGCCGTCGCTTATCTCTTAATTGCGGTCACTGATTTATAACGGTTTTTCTATACCGGAGATTTTGCTAAGAATTTCTTGGCATGTGTATGTATATTTAATTGCTGTTATAAAATTTAGAAATTCATTTCAAAATTAAGGATTATCTCCCTCATGCATAGCTCTTATCCTTGGACGAATTTGGCTCCACTTTTTTGGCACGCTGTTTTTGGCTATATTTAGCTCTAAAACTTCATCGTTATTTCGGATTTCAAACATTTCGGTTGAGCATCACTGAAGAGACATTATTTGTCGAAATGCGCATCTGGTGCATCAAAATTGGTACCGTATAAGTTTTACATTAATAATATGTACACGGCAAACTCAATGTCAGTAAAACTTCAAAACAAACTTACCAGATCATTTGAATCTAAAGTGGGTGTTAGACAAGGAGATACTAGTAACTTAAGCCCAAATCTCTTTAAAATATTAATCATTGGTCTACCATCTTTATTTAATGATAATGATGATCCGGTTAAATTAGGTGACATTTCCCTAAATTGTCTATTGTATACTGATGATTTAGTATTATTTCTAAATCTGAAAGAGGACTTCAGCAATGTATAAATAAGCTTGAACGCTACTGTGAAAAATATTGCCTGTCTGTCAATCTCAAGAAGACAAAAATTATTATATTTTGCAAAAGTGGTAAAAAATCAGCTGAAAATTTTTTCTATAAAAATCAAATTATTGAACAAGTGTCATCATATAAATATCTAGGAATTGTTTTCTCCTCATCAGGCTCATTCACAAATTGCCAGTTTGATCTCTACAAAAGAGCCTTAAAAGCATATTTTAAATTAGTCAAATGTTTTGGAAATATTAAACCTAAAATACATACCCTGATACACTTATATGATCATACTGTAAAACCTGTACTGCTTTATGCGTGTGAAATCTGGGGAACAAAAATACAGATACATGTTCTGCAAAACGCCCCAATTATTGTATGGAAAACTTCTTTAACAAAATGTACTGCGAAAAAATGCACTTTAAATTTTTGAAATATATTTGTGGTGTACATAAAAAAGCCTCAAATCAAGCTATTGTTGGTGAACTTGGTCGATTCCCAATGTATATTGATGTCATAAAAAGCTGTTTTAAATATTTACAAAGAATTTTAAATTCCGAAGTAAATTCCTTATTAAGAAATGCTGTACATGAAAACAATGTATTATACGATAATAACAAAAGCAGCTGGATCAGTAGCATTCATTATATTTTGAATAAGTTGGATATACAATGCCCTATACATGATAAAAATATTGTTTCAATTGTTGCTAATAAGTTATATGAAAGATTTAAATATCAGTGGTGTAATACACTCTCAGACAATGCAGACAAACAATTTGGTAAATTACGAACCTATGCACTATTCAAAACAAGATTCTGTAGAGAAAAATATTTTTCAGTAATTCGTAATCCTCATGTTTTGCAATGTTTCACAAATTTCAGAATCAGTTCTCATTCTTTGGCTATTGAAACTGGACGTTACACACAAACACATGTGAATGAGAGAATATGTACTGTCTGCAAGTCTGACCGTGTAGAAGATGAATTCCATTTTGTATTTGACTGCATAGCATACCAACACTTAAGAAAACAATTCGTAGAGTCCATGAACATTTTGTGCAAGAATTTTATAAACCTGTGTAATAGACAAAAATTTATCTGGCTTATGAGCAACGAATGTAACAATATTATTGAAAAATTTGCCAATTACATATATAGCTGTTCATTACTAAGAAAAGTTTATTTATCATGAACTTGTAAATTTTATTTTTCATCTATCTTTTGGATAATCACTCTTTTATGATTTATGTATATGAACTTTGTATTCTTTGTATGCCCTCTGGGCCCAAAATTGGAAATAAATTACTTACTTACTTACCATACACATATATATATGGTGGCTACAACATGTAAGACTCGGGGAATTTGTCAATATCAAAATAAATGTTGTCCATGAATAAATTAAGCCCCTATATATATATATATAGAGATAGATAGATAGATAAATAGATAGATAGATAGGTGGGTGGGTGGGCATATGTGTGTGTGTGTGTGTGTGTGTGTGTGTGTGTGTGTGTGTGTATTATGATAAGTAGTGAATTGCTATATAAATAATTGCTTAATGTTTAATTGTTAATTTGATGTTCTTCCCAACTTCTAGAGACCCGTCTGAGAGGGGGGAGGGGCTTTCTAACCAGTCACTCTATCAAAGGGGCATGGGCATGATTTGAGCTGAAATTTTTAAAATTTTATTTTTCCATTTTTAATGTTTAGAATTCTTAATTAGGGTATTTCTAATGGTCAGTATTCAACCAAAATTTGAATGTCAGTTGCACATGGGAGATACAGAGCTCACAATTGTTTGTTATGTAAACAAGGTTCGGTCCATGTTTTTGTTTACATGTGTTAACATACGTTAAATATAACAATAAAAGTTTCGTTTAAAGCACTTTTTTTTCTCAATTTACAAGTTAATTTTGAACACAATGTAATATTTTCTATTAAGCAATCTATATATAAACAAAAACATGACACAAGCCTTGTTTACATAATAAAGAATTGTGAGTGTTTTATCTCACTTGTAACTCAACAAATTATATTCAAATTTTGGTTGACCATTACAAATACTTTAGTTGAGCATTGTAAACAATAAAAATGGAAAAATAAAATTTGAAATTTTTCAGCTCAAATCGTGATCATGTCCCTTTAAAAACTCACATTTATAACTCATTGTGGGGATGCTCTGGTATAAAAGGGGATCAATTTGCCTCAATAATTCATAGACTTGTTGCTTTTGAAGATGTCGGAAGAACAATTCATTGGTTCTGCTTCAACATGTCAAATACTTCCGAAGATCGAGAATCATGTCTCGGGATTGTGAAGCTTTTTGGTAAATAACACGTGAGAAAGAAAGAGGGATGGGTGGTTGAATTGATGGATTTTAGTAGATAGATACTAGTAAATAGATAGTAAACATGTGGTTTTTTTCCAGCATTTCAACTTGAGATAATATACTGAAGCTATCTTTTTTAAAAGTAAATTTATCTCATTTTTACTCATAGTTATGCCAAATTATCTGAAGATGTCAAGGATAAATCTAAATATAGATAATAAAAAAATACTAATAGTAAGTTCAAATATTACAAAACATAAAATACACTGTATTTCTAAACTCAAAATTCTCATTTATTTGACACTATCTTCAATTATCAGATTATTTATAAATCAGTTAAAGAAAGGGTAACAAATTTTTAAAGATGGGTATATTTAAAATAGAAATTTGACCAATTTCTAATTCTATTGGATCAATCTATATTCAATTAAGGCTTCAAAACTCAAATATGAAAGGTGAAGATACCGAACAGTGATCAATCTCATAACGCCTATAAGCAATACAAAATAAAGAGTTTGGCAAACACGGACCTCTGGATATACTGGGGGTGGGATCAGGTGCCTAGGAGGAGTAAGCATGCCCTGTAAACCAGTTATTCGTAGTCCAAATCAGTGTGCCAAGAACGGCCTAACAATCAGTATGAAACAAGTCAGAGGGCATTTAACTCAATGATAGGTTGTATTGGCAAACTAGATTGTTATAACGACCATAGAATTTGCGAAATGCTGACTTTAAACGACACTGTTGAAACCCTTGCACCATCAACTTGTTTGTCAGTAGCCTACCTCGATTAAAAAACTGATCATACGCAGAACAAACTCTTGCATATCGAATCAGTTGAGAGATATAAACACCATATGCAGGTGATAATGGAATAATGCTACATAGATATGTAAAGTTGACGATGGAGAAGCTGAAATCATCCCGTTTATCATAAAGCTGAGTTGTTAGTTTGCCGTTAATGAAAGGCGAAGATATATCTATTTTTAATAAAATATCTAAGTACGAAGCAGAAGTGGACTATTCTGTGTTGTGTTTTATTTCGAGTTCACAGGGATATATCGAATCAACATATGAATGAAAATTATTATAGTTAATCGATAAAACGTCGTCGATATATCTAAATGTCGCGTTGAAGGCCATAGCAAGATATTTTTTCTTCTCACGCAGAAGTTTTTGAATAAATTCTGCTTCATAAGAATATAAAAACAGGTCTGCTAACAAAGGAGTACAATTCGTGCCCATGGGAATTTCAACAGATTGTTGGAAGACATGATATCTTATTTTTACTTCCAATTTCACTATGATTATCTTATATCTTATCTTATATCCATCTGTGCATGCACAGAATAAAATCTAGTAAATGTATATAGTTTTAAAGTGCAGTTTCCATTAGATCATGCCTTGTAAATGAGCCACCTGTTTCCCCAGGAGAGAATAAAAGGAACAGGAAACTCGTGCCCATGCACTGCTTTCCTCTTGAACTTATAAGGAATATCTCAGAACACGGGGAATGATCACCTTGTAAAACGAAGAATCATTTTGAAATATTCATAGGATTCCAGCATGCCATGTCATTCACGTTAAGTATTAAACTCAGAAGAGGCATAAATATTACTTTTCTTATTGCAGGTCAGATAATAATTCCCATCTATTTTAATCTTCAAAATACTTCTCATATGTTCAAATACTTCTCAAATTGTTCTCATATGTTCAATAATTCTTATATATTCTCATTGCTAACGTCTCAATAAAACTGCTAAAAGTAAATAATCTTAAAAGGTAATGGGATGTTCGAGTTCTCAAGATATTTCGACTCAGTAAAAGTCTTTTAGTCGTGTGTTTCTGACTTCCCATAAATGGTTATCTTATCTTCTTTCGTATATAATCCTAAATTTCTAAATCAGTTGTTATTCTCGTCTTGAAATATCTCAATTCTCAAACTACTATGATGTTGGAGTTATCAGAGAGATATCTAGACTAGAATTACACATACAACTCAAATTTCTTAATTTTCTGCCAGCAAACGTCCGCCGCTAAGAAATCCAGTTACACCGACAGGTCCACAGAAGCTCTACTATGTAAAACTTATACGGTACCAATTTTGATGCACCAGATGCGCATTTTGACAAATAATGTCTCTTCAATGATGCTCAACCGAAATGTTTGAAATCCGAAATAACAATAAACTTGCTAGAGCTATTTTAGGGGGAAACAGAGTGACAAAAAGTGGAGTCAAATTCGTCTAAGGATAAGAGCTATGCATGACAATCTGATTAAAACCAGATCCTGAGATCCGCTCACTTAGATCGCTACGCTAGTGTAGCGATCTAAGTGAGCGGATCTCATGATCTGGTTTCAATCAGATTATATGCATGAGGGAGATAATCCTTAATTTTGAAATGAATTTCCAAATTTTATCACAGCAATTAAATATACATCCGTATTTTCAAGCTACTAACGAAGTACTTAGTTACTGGGCTGTAGAGACCCTCGGGGACTAACAGTCCACCAGCAGAGGCCTCGACCCAGGGGTCATAATGTAAAACTTATACGGTACCAATTTTGATGCACCAGATGCGCATTTCAACAAATAATGTGAGACACTGGCTATAAATAGTCACCGTCTAAAAATGAATGCATGGGTTGTAGACCATGGTCTAATGGGGGCCCCCCAGGGAATTTTTACAAACAAGTATTGTTTGAAAGTACAGAGTCCCTTGATTATAAGTCAGGTTCAGGTTGTTTGACATTTCCGAGTTTTGGGACCAAATACATCAAATTTGAACAAATAAAATTTTTTTAAAGATGGGAAAACTCTTCAGATCCGATTTGGATGTCATTGGCATTTGCAAACAAGTATTTTGTGAACGTATGTAACCCTTTGATTATATATCAAGTTGTTTGACATAAATATGTAGGGACATTTATGGGTTTTGGGATTACAATATGATTTTAAAAAAAAAAATCGCCAAAAAAAAAAGGAAAACCTCTTCAGATCCTATATAGACTGGAAACAATTATTATCTGAAAATATCTAACCCTTTAACTATAAGTCAGATTGTTTGTAACCCTTTAACTGTAAGTCAGATTGTTTGTAACCCTTTAACTATAAGTCAGATTGTTTGTAACCCTTTAACTATAAGTCAGATTGTTTGTAACCCTTTAATTATAAGTCAGATTGTTTGTAACCCTTTAACTATAAGTCAGATTGTTTGTAACCCTTTAATTATAAGTCAGATTGTTTGTAACCCTTTAATTATAAGTCAGATTGTTTGTAACCCTCTAACTATAAGTCAGATTGTTTGTAACCCTTCAACTATAAGTCAGATTGTTTGTAACCCTTTAACTATAAGTCAGATTGTTTGCATGGAGACCCTTTCGAGTTTTGGGACAAAACCATGAACTTTTGTTAAACTAGGAGCCGAAAACTGATAAAAACTCTTCAGATCCAATATAGATGTCATTGAGATTTGCAAACAAGTATGTTTTCTGAACGTACGTAACCCTTTGATTATACAAAAATGTATATCAAGTTGTTTGGAAATTTAGTAGTTTTGGGGCTAAAATATTTATTTATTTTAAATTAAAAAATCGACAAAAAATGGAAAACTTCCCCAAATCCTATAATATATTCTATATATCATTGATAAGATGTTTAACATAAATATGTGGGACTTGTGCGACTTCTAGGGCTAAAACATGATTTTTCTCCCTTTTCAAAAAAATCGACTAATGTAGAAAACCCCTTCAGATCACATATAGATAATATTGACCTTTGAAAACAGTTATTTTCTGAAAGTACATCACCCTTAATTGTAAATCAGATTAATTGTTTGCATGGAGACCTTTTCAAGTCTTTGGGGCAAACATTAACCCCTTGTTTATATATCAAGTTGTTTGACATTAAGGCGAGGAGAATTTATGAATTATGAGTTATTTGTAAGAGATATGCTTGCAGGTAGTATTAATCCAGAATTTGTAATCGCATTGCAAATAGCAGTTTCAAGCTCCAGCTTCTGCGAGTAACTACTACAATGTCCTAATATGTTTAATAGTGTAATTAACTCAGTACTTCTTGTCAGATGGTGCATAGTCATTTCAAGAGTGAGGTGCTTAGGAACATAGCTTAGGCAAATATGTTATGAGAGTACAATTTGACAAACCTTTTCGCCCTTGAAAAAAGAGAAAATGGGTTGTCTGACACGACTTAATCGAGAAATGTAATTAAAATTAAGATTTCGAAGATTATCATTCTACATACTCAGAGATGATGGAGGGGTGGTCATAATAGGTTATTGGCAGTTTTGTGGCAGTCAAACATCTACCTTCTGATTATCAAAGCAAATTCTTTGACTTGTCGTTTGGCTGAAAGTGCTAAAGCAAGTGCAGATTCAATTGCTTGTTTAGCAGCAACAAATGCAGAATATATAAGTTCGCCTTTTGGAGTTCTCCAAAATTTGCCACCAAATTTTCAATCTATTTTTTTATTTCAGTTTCCAAGTTTAGTAATCACTGTTATGTAAGACGCGATAAGTGACAGGTATCCCTCTCTGAGCATTGTCATACTCTCAGCCATGTAATTCTGCACGGTATTCAGATACATGTATAATCAAATGCCTTTCCTTGATTCTCATCATTAGTTTCTGACTTGTGTCGGTCATCGGACTCAGTGTAGGTTTAAATCATTGCTTTTATATAGCAGCCCAATCAATATCTCGAACTATAATTATTGTGTTATAGTCACCTTTCTTCTTTGCAGGGTTTTTAATGGCTTCTTCTACTGTTTTTGTTACACACTTTACTAGTTTGTGTTTTGTCCTTGTACTTGAGTTTCTTTATTACAGATCAGATACTTATGGGTAGGGACAAGTGTCATAGTGAATACTGTGCATCTCCTACACTTGACTCGGCATGACATTCCCCAATGCTCATTTGGAAGTCAAGAATATTTTCCTCCACTGGTAAAGAATAGATTTTATTTTTCCTAATTTGGGTTCGTAATTAAGTATAGGTATTGTTCGGAGGTCGACATCAAAAACAATTCCCAGTAGTGTAGATCTATTAGCACCTCACTTTGATTTAATATTTTCCAACAAAATTTCATTGCTATATTTAAAGGTTTCAAAGAGAGATTCTCTACTTCCATCCAGCAATATATTATTGCAGATGTAATATTCTTTTATAAATGATTTGTACCCATTTTTAATAGAGGGTAAAAAATTAAAGTAATGTAACGGTTTTTTTTGTGTATAAATTTCCACGATAAAGTGTCAAAAGCCTTTTCAAAATAGAAGGAGGCCTGGAATTTCATTTCTGTGTATTGTAGTATATCATATATTAAACGTGTGTATAAATCTATTAGAAATACAGCTAGTTTGATCTGAGTGTATTATTTTTCTTAAATATAATTTTAATTATCGTCATTTATTTGCAATGGAGCCAGAGGCTATTTTGTATACAGTATTCAATAAAATGATTGGGAACTTTTTGTTGTTGTTAAAAATGTTTAAATAACTAGGGGGAAGGGGTAAATTTCATAGCCCGCTCTACATCCGTTACTGAATTGCCTCTTCTCCTTTTTAGCTCATCTAAGCAGAAGGCTCAAGTGAGCCTCCAGGGAATATGCGATGCTAATGTATTTACTACCGTTGTATTGTACAATCATTCAACTTAAAAACCATGTATGACATGACTGCATTCATTGCCTCTTATCGCCGAAAACTGCAACAAAAAATGGATTTTCCGTTTTATACCACGAAGTGCTATGTACTGATACCGCACAGAATACGTGGGCGATTTTGACTGGCTAGCACGCTCTTCTAAAATTACGTTTGGAATTCTTTAGAGTTATTTATAGAAAGATAGAGCATCAGAGATGAATTAAAAATAACAGGCAAAAGGATGATTTTAATGGTGACCATTAACCACAGTTGATCTTATTTTATATAATTTAGTTACTAACATTAGGGGGGAAATGCTACAAAAAATAAAGGGGACTCCATCCCCCCATATTTTTTTCCACAGACACCTGATAACTATAATCCCCCCATCTGATTTTTTTTTTTTTTTGCGGTGACAATGCCTCCAAAATGTGTGGATTCCTTGTCTCTCTCAACCCAATTTCGATTGATGTAGTTGTTTTACGCTTTTCACAAGCTTTAGAGATTGGCCTTCTACTGGACTGGTATAATATAGAATATACTTATTATAAACAGTGTAAGGTATTTAAGGCTTACAAAAAAGCAAGTTTACGATTACATAAATCGAAATTAGGATGGAATAGACGGGGAATCCACACATTTCGGAGAAATAATCGCCGCCCCAAAAAATCAGAAAGGGGGGGGGGGTGTCCATACTTCAGATGCCTGTGAATTTTTCCATATCGGGACAGATCCGTAATATTAGGGATGCGGGGAGGGGGTTCGGTCGGAGAAGTTGTAAGTTGCACATGGCTTGTTTAAATTTCCTGACAGACTATGATAAAGCTTACATGCATTAATATCTTCTCATTCACTACTACATAGTACTATCAAAAATAGTGGAGGGGCCATTCTCGCAATATATCTCCATTTGCACGCATGAAAATAACAGTTAATGTTAAGGGTTGGCCAGTCGCCTCCGAAAAACATTGATATGTGCCTGCAGCGTTCTTGGTACTTATGGTGGGTTTCATAAAACTTCAATGTAACAACAGGTACTTGCCACATCAATACATACCACAAAATCAATAACACATCACTAAAAAAAAAACTTTCCTTGCTCTATTTTGCATACTTCCAAATAATCTTTTATCTGTATTTTCTCTGACTTTCCATAGATCTGCATGAAACATGCAATTGGCAGAAATATTTCTCATACTAGTTAACGAAGTTGTATTTACAGTAAGTCATAATTTCATTATAATCTTCATCAGAAATGATTCCGACACGAAAATATTTTTAAATCTCCACTCGGGAGGTCTTAGCTTCTATCTTCTGATGACATGTAAAATCCCGAAACGTACGAACAGCTTTGGTTTTTTTGAGTAACTAAAAATAGCGTACAGCGTCTTCAATTCAAAATTTTTATTTTGTTAACAAAGCAATATGTTCAAGATTTTTTGGTAATAAACATCGTATCAATTTATTGTGATAATAAAACAATGAGACTTCATTTTTCAACACAACGAATATACAATTTTCATTCTGTGCGGTATCAGTACATAGCACTTCGTGGTATAAAACGGAAAATCCATGTTTTGTTGCAGTTTTCGGCGATAAGAGGCAATGAATGCAGTCATGTCATACATGGTTTTTAAGTTGAATGATTGTACAATACAACGGTAGTAAATACATTTACATAGCATATTCCCTGGAAGCTCAAAAGGCCGACATTCTCGGAGGTGTCATTTGAAGCTAGTTACCTTGTGTTGTTATTAGTATACAGAGGTCATAAGTCATTTACAGAAACAAGTGCCTGTGCGTGTGATACACTGTGACGTTGACGTTTTAGATATTCACAAAGAAAAAAGTTATGTAGGCTAGTATGTTTCTGAAGGGTAATATATCGTGTTAAGAAATTCGCGGTAAACGAGTACGATATAGCCGAATTTGGAACGAAAAATTTGAAAGGATTTGTAAAAATAATTTAAAAAAATATGAACTACTGTATCAATATACATTCTGCATACAGAAAGGTATATTCAATATTCGACAAAATAGATTGTAGTTCCATATATTAAAAAAAGAATGATTTTTTCCCCTGCGCGATTCCTCATTTTCTCGTCTTCTGTTCTCTTAATTTTTGTTTTGTTTTGAACATATTTTATTGATGAAATCAAAAGGATTGGGAACAAGTTCTGACAACTTACAAGTCCCTCTCCTAAAATATTACAATATGTCATGCAAAGTAATAATTAACAGGTATAATGTACAATGATTAAACAAATCTACAAGTTTCTTCTATAAATTTATGAACAACTGAAAAAATAGTTATATTAGTTTGCAGAGGTAAATTGACATCACCGCATAATAACAATTTTGTATCAATATTAACCAAGTCAAGCATGAAAAGGCGATTAAAAAGATCATTTCAAGCCCTGGAGTAATTTTTACAAGCAAAAAAGAAATGATATATATCTTCATTAGTATGTCCACATGTACAAAACGGAGAATTTGTAATATTTAATTTATAAAGATCATAATTAAGTATACAGTTGTATCTTAGCTTTGTATGAATAATGTTGATATATCGTTTTCCAAAAGAGTAATATGATGGTGGTATTGTAATGTCTGTTATATTTTTGCGGAATGAATTGATTGAGATGGCTTCTCTGGTTTCTACATTTAATAAATTCCACTGTTTTACAGAGTCAGGTACAAATGATTTTTTGAATAACTCTAATCTGCATTTTGGAATGTAAAACTTATCATTGTTTTTAGTATTATAAAGGGATATATTTTCATGTTTATGTGAAATAATTTCATTTAAATAATCAGGGGCGCTACCATTGCAAATTTTAAACATGGTAGTCATTTTTGCAATATAACGTCTACTTTTTAAAGTTAGCCAGCCTGTTTCTGAATAAAGGGATTCTCTAGATGCAAAAATAGGAAGACCAGTAACAATTCTAGCTGCACGTAATTGTACTTTTTCAAGCTTATCAGTATCTTGAACAGAACAGCCATCCCAAACAATTGAAGCATATTCAAGAGTAGGTCTAATAAAAGCTATATACAATTTTGACAGATGTTTTCTGCCAATTTTGAACTTAAGCCTTTTTAAAAGCCCTAATTTTTTAAAAGATTTATCAACTATGGAATCAATGTATAAAGACCAACTGAGGTTATGTAACAATAATAAGCCTAGATGACGATGGACTGGAACACACTCCAATCTATCACCTTGGAAAAATAATTTCGGTAAAATAGAGTTATCTTTTTTCGAAAAATAAACAGCTTTAGTCTTGGATGGATTGAATTTGAGTAGCCACTTATTTGACCAATTTTCTAGTATATGTAAATCATAATTAAGCTTGTATTCAATTTCTAGCATATTATATGAGGACTGCTGGAGTGAGTTGTCATCAGCAAATAATCTACACATTGATAGCATATTTACAGCAACATCATTAACATAAATCAAAAATAGTAAAGGTCCTAAAACAGAACCTTGGGGTACACCAGCAAATATATCAAGTTGTGACGATAAAAGGTCCTTATACATTACTTTTTGTGATCTGTGACATAAGTAGCTTCTGAACCAATGTAAAAGACTACCAGATATACCATAAGTTTGTAATTTGAAAATAAGACCATTATGCCATACTCTATCAAATGCTTTTGACAGGTCACAAAATATCATACAACATGATTTCCCTTCATCAATACTTTGAACAATACTATGATAAGTTTCTAATAATTGATAAACTGTAGAATGACCTGGTAAAAATCCAGCTTGATATCGATAAAATAGATCATTACTATGAAAATAATTATATACATGTTTGAAAATAATTCTCTCCAAAATTTTACTAACGCATGATAATAGCGAGACAGGTCTATAATTAGATACTATTGACGGGTCTTCCTTCTTAAAAAGAGGAATGACGTGAGCAATTTCCAAAAAGATGGGAAAATATTTTCTGACAATGATCTGTTGAATAGCATAGTAAGTGGTTTGATAATGGTAGTTTTTGTTGATTTCAACATTTTATGGCTAATGCTATCTGGGCCAACAGCTTTATTAACTGGGAGTATTGTAATAATATCCGATACTTCTTGTTCTTCAATAATAATGCTATTTAAGGAACCATTACATAAGCAATACATGTTTGGTAGTGTTTCATTGGTGTCATCAATATTGGTAATTGATGAAAAAAACCGCATTCAATGCTTCTATTTTATCAGAATCAGAATATACTAACTTGTTATCGCCGTTATCATTAATTTGTATTGGAGGTATTTCATTCGATGATTTAATATTAACCGAATCTTTCATCAACTTCCAATATAACTTATTATTGTCTTTACTAGAATCGTCTTAGTAGGTTTCTATATTGTCATAATAATTTGTTATCGCGTGTTTTTTCATATTGTTAACCGAATTCCGAACTTTTCTATAAGCAGACCAGTCGGAGTCATTTTTTGATTTTAATGCTTTATTTTAATTTTTGTACCCATGATTAGAAAATTTTATGCAATTTAAAAAAATATTCAGTTGTATACAAAGGAACTATTTGATGTTGGTAGCTGAAGCTACTTCCTGAGGTGCACTCAGGCTGTTTACACACATGTGAAAAACATGTGGATTTGAGGGTAGTTTTGTTTGAGGGTAAATACTTTCGAAAATTCTGCGTAGCATGTTGTTTTTGCAGTGTCAGCAGACGAGACGGGTAACAATAAGCATTTCCAGCGTGATAAATTACAACTTTCTTTAACGATTCATTCCAAATATGTTTATATGATATCCTTCCTTAGAGATCAAGTGCAAGGGGGGAGGGGTGGATCACAATTTGTAATTTTTGCCATTATGCATTTTTACGCCAGAAAGATTTGATGTGCAAAAATAATTTTCAAAAATGACCAAATAAGCCGGTATGGGGTTATTTGAGTATTTTAGTTGAATACACAAAAATCATGACCATGCCAAGAAATTCCGTCCGGTCTGAATTCGTTGGCTTCAATAGGACCATATTACATGCTAATTAATAGTAGCCGTCGCGTTTCTCTTAATTGCGGTCACTGATTTATAACCGTGGCCGTTTTTCTATACCGGAGATTTTGCTAGGAATTTCCTGGCATGGTAAAATAAGGTCCTCATTTGAAAACTGTGAAAGTAAAGACAAATCATGTATTATCTTTGTAATATTTCCTGAAAACAGAATAACTTCTACAACCTATAATTTTCTCAAATTGAAGAAAATCTTGAAAAATCCTTGCCACATCAACATCACAAGCACCTCCCTCTACAATGAAATTATTTTATACACAACCAAAAATATATCCAAAATGTGTGATTTCACCACCGATCACCCTCTACTACCCTATACTATATATATAGTATCTCACAAGTGGTCATCTCAAAAGCTTATAGAAGGTACAAACTGACTATTCAGAACGACTTATGAGGGTGATCGATGGTGAAATAACATATTTTGGGAACATTTTTGGTTCTGTATAAAATAATTTCATTCTAGAGGGGGGGGGGGGGGGTATGTACATTTTAAGATATATAAAAGTTATCCACACTTCAAATGTCTGTGATCCACATCTAGAATATACTCATACATTCTGTAAAACAAGATGGTCCTCACACTCACATAGCAAGTTTCAGCTTGATATGTGACAAAGAAATGAAATTAGAAACAGAAAACCCCGAACGGACAGACTGACGGACGTACAGCAAGGGCGGATCCAGGAATTGTGGTTACGGGGGCGCCACGTATAAATACGAGGCAGTGGGTCCAGGGGGCGAAGCCCCCGGAAGCTCCTGGATTTTACAGATTTTATGGGGCTTGAAATATTTCTCCTATTAAGTCATCTGTACTATTTTCTATCATTTCAATAAGGTGATTTAATAAATTGATCCAAATTTTAAGGGGTTGTTGGAAAAAATTAAGTTCTCCCAATAAAGTAATTCAAGAAATCAAAGGATTTGTCATTTATTTCTCCTTGAGTGGAAGAAATTATTGCTTCTTTTATCGTTTAGTACATTTTCCGAAACAAAATAGAGCGATTTACCTTAAATTTGAAAATTTTAGGGGGGGGGGGGGGGGGCAGATGAGGCGGTGCACACCCCCCCCCCTTTTTTTTCCCCTCCATCAAGACGAGCTGGTAACTGGGGCAAGCAGGCCAAACAGTCTGGGTGAATTGCACTAAACTTTCTCGCACGCGCCATTGAATTAATTTTGTTAAACCGTGAGCCATGATCCGATTGACCGTGAGTATGTCTAGAATAGATACAGAATTCGCAACTTCGCGCCATTTTCTCGCGTTCATTTCCGGAAATGACTAGGCGGATCTAAGTTGATCCGGGCATTTTGATAATGCGCGTCTCAAAATGGCGGTAGAAGAATTTGGATTTTATTATTTCCACATAATGGTGTGCATTGTAGATTAAGTAAACATTACTGAAACCTTCAATATGTCAGCAATGAGAAGAAGATCACAGACAGGTCCACGGACTGACACGACGCACGACATATTTGTTTATATGACTCTTGGAAGATACCCTGATGGCGCAAATGAAAATGTAAAGAGGAACCTGCGAAAACGGTCGAAAATGTTCAAACTGAAAGGCAGCGAGCTGTTTCATGTCTCCACAACGAAAGATAAGTTTGGGAACGATGTGCAAAGGGAGAGACTTGTTCTCACGGACGATGCTGAACGAAGTAAAGTCATTGCCGAACTGCATGTTGATGATAAAGGTACCACGAGTTGCCATTCCTTGAACAATCATGGCGGATCATGAAGGGCGGAATGAGGACAATGGAAATAAAGAAAGCCTTAATAATGCATTATAAGATTACATTGTTATGTATATTTGCTTTGAATTTTGGGATATCTATGAATAACAAATTACTTAATAATATCAGTCTTGTACCTTTAGTGTCCGAGATATATATACACAAAATAAATACATATAACATAATGCTGGGAGGTGGGTCTAATGACAAATGCCGTGATAAAATGTGAATTTCTTAGTTAGTAGCCATGGAATATTTGAATGTTTACATGCTTTTTATACTTTTGCAGATTATTACCCTACTATTGTATTGCACACTTTTTTTTTCAGGCAATCACTTGGGGAGGGAAAAAGTCCTGGGTGCCCTATCCGAGAAATATTACTTTGTAGGAATGAACAACAAAGTCAGAGAATATCTTTTGAATTGTTCCTCTTGTCGCACACGCTTCAAGCTAAGTGAAGGAATGTCCGATGGAAGTACATCTGCCATATCAGATTATGATGATATGGATGACTCGGATTCAAATGTATCAATTTCTGAGGATTGCAAGCCGATCAAGTCGGAATGGCCTGCCCGGTCTCAAGAAGCCCTTCATTTTTGGGACATAGTAAGTGTGTGTTGTTAATATTAAATATAAATTGAACCAGTCTTCCACAAATCCCAAGAGTTTGATGCTTGGGTTCAGGTATTCTCCTCGGAGAAGTAGACATGCATAGCCTACATTCACTTCTCTTCGCAAACTTGAATGATTTGATTATTGAAACAGTGTAAATGCTAAAAGCAGTAGTGGTTTACGGTTCAACCAATATTTCGACTCAAATATGCGGGGATTTATGACAAATGATTTTTACAACTTTAGCATTAATGCATGCATCTGATGTAGGGAAATCAACAATTACTTGCTGTTAATCCATTTCCACATTCTGTCTCCTATGTTTAAAATATGATATTATCTTTTAAAGGTAGAAAGAAATTGAAAATCCAAAGTCAGAAAATTTGGGAAAATGAGTAAACTTGTATTTTGTTTCTTGGAAAGCTTTTTAACATCTTGTGTACATGATTAAATAATTTTTCTGTTGATCAACAAGAATAATTTTTTAAAACTATGTTTGCAAAGAGAAGTGGATGTAGGCTATGCCTGTCCACTTTTCTGAAGAGAATAGGTCCCTGATAGAGTTAGGTGACATGAAACATGCAGTCACAGGGAAAGGAGACAGGGTACATGTATGAATTATGCTAGCGTTTATTTTTCATTTAAATTCTTGTCTATGTTTTATGCAATATGATGTTACTGTAGCTTTATAGCAGGTGTGAACAACTCAGCTTCTCAAAGTCGTTCTTCGTCCCATATAGTTGATTTGAATACAAATTTGTCAATGATAATGCATCAGGGAAAGAATAATCATTGCGATTGGACCAATATTTAAAGAGGTTGAAATAAAATAATTGTTGATAAATACATGCCTTGTAACATAATCTTTTAACACTGTACAGAGTTGCCAACCCTCACGATTTTGGCGTAAGGCTTACGATTTTAGGGCCGAAAATATGCCTTACGATTTCACTATATATCTTCCGATTTTCGCTTAGTTGACATTTCAAACGTTTCAGAGCTGTCCGTCATTGGTTTTTACTTTGATAATAAACAAGCCATAGTCATTTCTACGTTTGTTTGCATAGTCTATATATATACAAAATTTTGATCATTTTAATGCTTTGAAATAAACAATATGGTAGCTGCTATTAAACGTAAGGCATGCATTGATGGAAATAACAACAATAATCCCCCAAAGAAGAAAACCTAATGAAGCCAGAAATTCAAAGAACAATATGCAAGTAAACATCTATTTCTTTCAAAGTCAGAAAGGGGGAGTTTGAAAGCTAAGTGTTCAACCTGTTTGACAAACTTCAACATTTCTCACGGTGGGGAAAATGACATTAAAAAACTTGTCGGAATATCAGACACAGTAACTGTAAAATTATGATATACTAATGTAGCAAGATTTTTGTACACAAGTTTTAGATGGTAAAATCAATAAAAGATGTATAAAATTTGACTTTTTGCAGTTGTAAAATCATTTAATACTTGACAATTAGAATGTCTAAATTCATTAAATATGGATTTGAAATATGCCTAAAATTGCTCAGGTTACATATTTTTTCCTAAAAGTTCTCCAGTGGCAGGGGGCCTAGGCCTTACTATTTTCCATTTCATAATGTTGGCAGCTCTGACTGTGGATTGATTACAAGTATATTTTTTAACATCCGTCTTGAGAAGTTTTCACTCATGGAGACGTTAGCACAATAGAAGAAAAATCAACAAGAAAGACTCCACAAAAAAAGGAAAACCAATACCAACTCAGGGATTGAAATTAACTTTTTTCACTACTAGCGAATTTTAGCTAGTGGATTATTTTCCAACTAGCGAAATTGAGCTTTTACTAGCATTTTTCAATCGATTGCTGTTTACAGGAATTAAAGAAAACAAGCATGTCTCTTTACCAAAATATAGGGAAAATCTTCTTTAAAGTGCATTAATAAAAATAAGATTGAGAATTCTTTCATTTAAAATTTAATGAATTATCAGCCAACATACATGATGCATGGTGAGGGTCATAGAGTACACTTGTGCGGTGTACTCGCTGTCCAGAGATCTACCACCTATTTACAACATCATGTGGATTGAAATCTTGAAGACTGTTTGCGCCAATTCAAACTATATGATCAAAACTTTTGGAAATTTCATCAAAAAAATTCTAGTTGGGAAAAAAACCTGCGACCTCTAAGTGTTTGACTATAGAGTACAGAAGGACACCGCGTGAAACGGTGACACTAACACTGTCATGTGTTGTTTCATGTAGACACGGACGAGATCAACATGCTTGCTATTTAAATCAGACGTCACTGAGACGCCCGAAGTGTGCTTGAAGTAGGCCATCTTCGACATCACTGACTGAGATGAAGGCCTTAGTTATTTATTCGATCTACGTTTACTTTTTCCAATACTTGTATACAGTGTGCGAAATTAACCATGGACCGATAGACAATGTCTATAGAAATTGGAGTTGGTCTATAACGATCAAAATAGCTAGAGACCAACTTGTCTATAGGAATTCTGAGTAAATAACGTATTAAACATATACCAGTTTATATGTATTATGCTGATGTTTCTGTTCACCCCTTAACTGTAATAAAATGTTCCACAAATCATTCGAATCAGGTTATTCCATTTTCAACAGGGGGTGGGGATCAGTTTGATATTTACTTCAATGGTCACCATTTTCGTGCAAATTTGGAATGTCCTTTTTTGAACTAAAATAAAATATGTGGAAGGAGCACGCCCTGGAATCAAACAGAAGGCGGTCAGTACAACAAGTTCCAGTAAGGCTAAAGTCGCAGAAAATCATGAGAAAACGAAACGTAGTAGAAGTGACTTAAATGAAGAATCAGACAGTGAAACTGAGCTGTAACAAAATGAAAAAGAAAACGGAATTCTAATTGAAAAGCTTGTACATGAAATTGAAAAAGAATATAATTAAATCAAATTAATGTCTATTATTTATTTTTTAATAACATTGAATATTGCATGTTAAATTTTGGTCTATAAGAATTTGTTGTGGTCTATATGATATGAAATGACTATGGACCAAAAGTCTAGGACTTTAAAGTTAGTTTCGCACACTGTGTATATTCATTCTGTAAAGCGTTTCTATGCACAAGACAAAATTATTGTTAACGCCAAAATACAGCCAATAAACCGAGGAAATCCGGAAAAAATTTCTTTTTTTGTCACTCGCAAAAAGCTGCCATCACTTGTGATTTTTTACTTGCAATTTCAATTTTTCGCTCGCATTTAGCGAGTATTTCCCCGTAATGTCGTTGCCTGCAACTGAAACAAAGATGTTGATTCTAAATTACAGGCCAATCACAGTGTTCAAAATTGGTTTAAAACTTGATATAGACCATGGGTCTATGCTAAAACAAGATGGCATAGACCTCATTGAATTGGCATAGACCGCAACATTTGGGGGGGGGGGGGATATCACCAGAAAAAAAACCCATTTTCATTTACTTCTAATGTACTTTGAAAGCATATTTTCTTTTCATAACAATATCCTCCTTTCCTCATAACATTTATGGAGGGTAATCGTGTTAAAAAATCCAAGCATGTAAACTTGTTAATCCAAACTTGCAACCATGCTCATTTTTCAGCTTCAGCTATGGATATATGTAACTCAGGGGGTGTAGGTTATGTTTTTCAGAAATTTATACTTCATTGTTGTACTATTCATTTGTGTAATCGTTTGATTTCTTATCTTACATTTCTCTTTATAAAAATGCATCATTGTTTCCCAAGTTATTTGCGGTCATCCCTACAGTATTTCCGTTTGAAGACTTAGTATTTACATAGTTGTACCTTACAACATCGCATCTTACACGTTACAAATCAACAAATGTCAAGTATACAGAATTTCTGGATGAACTTTGGTAATAATGTAGATTGATTATGTATGAATATATTAGAATACAAAGTAGAATTTCACATCAATTGGTTTATTGTTTTTACATCGGCCAACTTGGGTACCCTATATTTAGAGTTCTATACCTTTACTCTTTAATAGTAAATTCGACCCCAAGCGATGCAATTGCCTGTGATATATATTTAGTTAGAATAGATTCAAATTTGTTCAAATGATGACCCCAGGGGGTAGGATAGGGCCACAATAGGGGATCAAAGTTTACATACAAATATATAGGGAAAATCTTTTAAAATCCTCTTCTCAAGAACCACTGGGCCAGAAAAGCTGAGATTTACACGAAAGCTTCCTGACATAGTGCAGATTGAAGTTTGTTAATACAAATATATAGGGAAAATCTTTAAAGATCTTTTTCTCGAGAACCATTGGGCCAAAGAAGTTTACATTTACATGAAAGTTTCCTTAGTGCAGATTCAAGTGTGTAAAATTCATGGCCCCAGGGGTAGGTTGGGACCACAGTGAGGATCAAAGTTTTACATGCGAATATGTACAGGACTCGAAATTAACATGCCCGTCAGTCTGTTGTGACTGGTTAAAAGTCTGGCGGACTGACTGACATTTGTTTTAGTCAGTCCGATGGACTGGTTAATTTTCTAAAGCATAATTTTGGAAAATATACTTAATTTGAAATTTTATACACACAATTGGCATGCTTCGATCTGTAGATATCTGACGAATCTAACATTTAAGTGTTACAATATTGTCTGAGGCATATTGAGTTAAATTTCATTTTAATAACATTAACGAAATATGATTAATTATTTCTGGAAAACTCTGTTGGACTGGTAAATATTTTTTCAGACTGGTTGAAATTATACCCCATCAGTCCGGCTGGACTGGTGACATAAAAAGTTAGCTTCAAGCCCTGTGTGTAGAGAAAATCTTTAGATATGGGCCAAGGTGACTCGGGTGAACGATGTGGCCTATGGGCCTCTTGTTTTAAGTCTTTTATTAGTAAATCAAATGAAAATCTTTTTGCAGGTGGAGATGAATGTAATGGGTCCATATGATTGTATAGACAGTAAACATTACATAATTGTTTTCCTGGATCTGTTCTCTAATTGGCCTGAGGCCTTTGTTGTGGACTCCGTCACTCCAGCTGTAGTAACGCATCTCACATTGAACCTCATCTGCAGGTAACCACACAGGCAGTATTTGAAACATGATTTGTTACATTTGGAGTTAGAAAATGAAAAATAAGGACAAAATAAAAATATTGTTTGTTTCCCCTCGCCCGACCGAGCTTGAAAATTCACACCGACCCAAAAGTTTTTATTACGCCATTCTGGCGAAGTTTTTTTTTTATTTCCAGAAAATTTCCAGGTCGTTTCTGGTACAGATCAGTATTTTATAATGACAAAAAATTTCTATATCTTCTTTGGTTTTGATCCAAAATTAAAAAAGTAATGATACGAATACAGGTGGTCTTCTGGTCTGAAATCTAGAAATTTCGCCAGCTGGAGGCAGCATTCTCAGGCCGATTTCAAATACTTACAAACCGAATTCAATTTTAAGCTCATAACTAATCAATAAAACGATTCTTCTTGTACTTATTAATATCAATTTTATGGCAGTGATTTTTTATGGCCCATTTTGGGTCTGAATTTCGGCCCTTTCCCCTCCTAAAAATTGTCAATTTTCCCCAATTTAGCTTGCATTTCTCCCAAAGATAAAATTATGAAAGGAAAATGTATTTGAAAAAAATAAACATTCGATGTGAATTATATACAGAAGACTTTAACAAAGAGTTATGGGAATGATGATTTGGATAGAATAGTTGAAAATTGTAGAAGGTTAAAGAGAATTAAATGTGTAAAATAAAGATAATATAATGTTTGATATGATTTTAAAACTTATTTACGATAAACTTGATTTTTCCCAATTTGACTGAAATGTCGACAATTTTTCCCGATTCGAAAGCCACAGGACCCTTGTAAAAAATGTAGAAAAATCACTGTATGAGTTCTTTCATCACATAAACAGTCTCTTGAAAACATTTTAGCAAACTGTCACATGACTAGTTTGCTCAAATGGCAGTGAAAATTCGGTTGACTACAATTGTTGGCTTCTGTTATCGAATTTTGGAGTGATATTTTCTTTTAATCGATAGTAATAAGATTAGTTGTGAGTTTAACATTGAATTCGGCTCACAATTCGGACTAGTGATCTGCAAGGTCGAGATGGAGAAATGTTGTCTACAAGAGGAGCTAGGAAACAAGAGACTTCGGGGCATCCGGGTGTGTAAGTTGTGTTCTTCAGTAGGGCTGGGACGATTCAGGGTTAGCTCGATTCGGTTCGGTTTCGATTCAGAACAGCACGGTTCGGTTATTTTCGATTCGGTTCATGTTAGGTCCAATTTATCTAAAGACACCACAAAAATTAACAATTTCAATGAGTAGCATATTTGATTTCATTTTATTCAAGTTATATAACTATATGTCGTCATTTGTAAGCATCATATCTATTCATAATGGCATTTTATAACTTTGATAGAAAAAAGAAAACACTGACAGTCTATCAAAATTTGTTATATTAATGTGCTGCATAAGTTTTGGATTATTAAACAAATCTATAGTGAATCTAAAATGTATATGATATTGTTTTCATTGATATGCAAAAATTCAACAATTCTATCAATTGAGAGTCTTTGAAAATCTCTCCTTTATTGATTTACTCCTCTCATATTAACTGTCAAATCTGTTTCATTACCTACGATGTTGATTTCACTCCACCACGGACAGAAATGCTATATGTCATGTAAAGATAAACTGCAATGATCTTACGGACCATATTCTGTTGGTATATGAGTGGTGAAAATGCTAACTCTCAACACAGTAGTGATTTAAATCTCTGTTGCATAAAAAACCACATGTTTTCAACATCTCTCGGACACCATATTTGTTGTTTTGGTATAAGTAAAATCTAAACCGAACCGAAATCCAGAATTTGTAATCGGTGCATCGAATTGAATGGTATGAATCGCGGTGCACCGAAATTTTCAGTGAACCGCACAGCCCTATTCTTCAGTGGGGTAAGTGTTGATGAAAGGTATTTCCGATGGATGTGATATTTTTGACAGTCAATAAAAAACATTCTCAATTTAACTTATTTCCGAAATTGCTATATTTACAAACTGGAAAACACTTAATTATATGCGCACAGGGTTGGCAAAAAAGTGGTCAATACAAGTATTGACCGGGCCAGTAGTCAATGCTGGTTAAAACCGGTCAATACTGGTTAATACTGGTCGATTGAAAATTATTTGGTCATTATAGTTTGTGTTATTTATTTTAAATGTTTAAGTGACCATTATGGTAAATACTATAATTCATAACATGCACCATCAGTTTATAATATACTTATAAGTCATAATATTAAATAAATAATGTACAAATGACTGTTGAATTGGGGAAGATGTAAAAGTTTCTGTTCAAATTCTTTAGTTAAAGGAAAACTACCTATAAGTATTGTTTCACCAATCTTCATTTTTAACTGTTGAATAAACATTTGAGGGGGTGGGTTGGTGATGTTTTCATAACAATAACAGGCACACTGGTCATCTCTGGTTGGAGCCTATTCTTATTATCACAATTCACCTTTGAATTAGAACGCTTTGGCCGATATAGTATTGCGTTGTGTGACGACACAATTGAATCTGTTTGTAATACAATTGCGAAATGCAACAGAAACTGTCATTGGTCCATATGTATAAGTCCGCCCAAATTCCCTTATACGGGAGTAGTCAGCATTTGAAAACATGATGGCCAGATGCTAGATGGAAAAAAAACTTCAAAGGAAGAAAGAGAAAAAGTTGTATTCTTGTGTTGTTGTCTCATAAATTTAATATTAAAAAAATTCTAACATATTTTCCTACTATACTTGTGTCCAAACATACCTTCAAATATTTATTGAAGCCCCATACGACCCAAAAACTCGATCACAGCTTTTGATGATTTCGTTCGTAGACGTAGCCATGTTAGGTAGCCAGTCAATTCGAATCCCGGTTCATTTCCATATTGGCACAATAGCGTCTAGATGTGTACTAATACCCCACAAATATTTTATCTAAATTGTTTAAATAATATACCACCCCAGTCCTATTAAATGATAATTATTCAAATAGCTAAACTCACGGCAGTGCGGCTTTCATTAGTCATGAGCGGCCGCGCCGGCCAGTCTCCATCTAGTGTCCTTATGTAGCATTTTCGTTCATCTAGAGCTTATTTTACCTTTACAAAAACTGGTACAAAAATGTTTTAATTTCTATTAATTATTCGTGTTGATAATAAATGAAGAGCGAATACATAACTTACAACCGATTTTATGAATAGATACCAATAGCAAGAGTTCGAATTGACCAGCTACCTAACATGGCTACATCAACAAACGAAATCATTTGAAGCTGCGAGTTTTCGGGTGGTGTGTGACTTTAATGAATGTTTGAAGGTATGTTTGGATGCAAGTATATAGTAGGAAAATATGTTAAGATTTTTTTACATTGAGTTTATGAGACAGCAACACAAGAATACACCGATTTCAGGCCTCAACCGTCCGCAGCTTTTTGTGACCCGTAAATCGAAGGTTTTTATAAGAGGTGGATCTTTTCAGAGAGCTATGTACACTGAATCCGCTCGAGAAAGTGGGCGGGCTGTAATCGGCCAATGAAAACTCTTGTTGTATTACATCAAACATGTCATTCAAATTGTTCAATCGTCTCATTCAATTGTGTCGTCACACAACGCAATACTATATCGGGTAAAGCGTTCTAATTCAAAGGTGAATTGCGATAACACCTATCAACTCTGCTTCCTGTGATCAGGTAATGTCCAGCTACCTTTTATTCTTAATCTGCTCGGGTACATGTATTAACAGGTCTGTCTCCAATTGTCAAGCTATGCTATAGAACTGTGACCCTTTGGTAGGTACTGATGATATTTCGGTCAATTTTAGCAAACCAAATATATTAAACTTATGAAATTACATTTGATTATCTAAGAAGAATATTAATCAACAATTGATCCATATAATGAAGACTTAATTTATCTTTGTCTTTGCAAGAAATGTACAAAAATAGGAAAATGGACAGTTTGTATCACAATTGACCAGTATTGACCACTTGGGGAGTATTGACCGGGACGGTTAAAACCGGGGGCGGTTTTAACTGCCCAACTCTGTATGCGCATGTGTAACTCAGCTCTGATTGGTTGATGTCAGCACCCATTTTGTTTGATTGGCAAAACCAAGTCCCGTTGAAACGTTTTCTGGTAAAAGTTAGATCTACCGATATGATTTTAAAATATAATCAATATCATATGTAAATTAAGGTAATGTGCAATAACAAAAGCATAAAATGCCAGTGAACCACAAATATAAGACAGCAACGGAATTTACCAATTTTATAACGCCATGTTTCCAAAATAACACCATTGTCCGTAGTTGCAACATTCTCCCTTACTTTATTTAATTGTTAGTATATGGTATAAATGGCAGAAAAAATCGGATGACCCGAGTGTTCGTCGAATCAACCGTTATGTATACATGCAGTCCAATGTCTATGTTTAGTGGTTAGATAATGAGCATTTCCGAAATACATGAAGTACTGTCCGAAATATCGACACCTTCCCCTAATTGCGAAATGTGGCATTCAAATAAGAATTTACGCGAGAACCGACTATACGAGTTTGACGAGGAAACATGGAATGAGTGCTTCACAAAGTTTCGGTATCGGGCGTTAATGGCCATGGGAATTTCATACTAAATAAAATTCTGCTAACTAAAAAAAACTTTTTACCTACTGACCGACCTTCCACTGAAATATAGGGTCAGGAGAAGGGAAACAAACATATTTTTAAATATGGCCTAATGTTTAATATTGATCATGTTCCTTGAATGAATGGTTGGCACTGCATAGAAATCCATATTACAGTATAGTTTTATGATGTCAGGATGGCTTAATTTTGGTTTTAAACCAGGATTGGATTGGTTAATTGGCATTCACTAAACCAATTTGTATCATATAAGATGGTCAACTGCTTTTCCACACCATATGGTGACTACAAACTTTGTCACAATCAAGATTTACAGAATGTTTTTATAACAATGTTCAGGGTTCGACACTAACTTTAGTCTCAGACTAATAAATTTTAATTCGGACTTATAAAATCTGTGTCTGGTCAGTCTGGTCGGATTAATAAGAATTTCTGCTTAAGAACTTGTATAAATTATCAATGTACGATTGTCGACAATTTACTGGAAAACCCTGAATGTATATTTAGCTATCTAGCATGGCGGGTAGTCACATAATTCCTAGTCAATAAAACGCTTATAATTGATTTTAGATGAGTAAAGCGTTTCAGTGATCATGATTAGTTTGACACATGCCACAATCTAGAAACAAGATGCAAATAGTACAGGGTTCGAAATTAGGGAGAAATACTCATAAAATGCGAGTACATTTAAAAAATAATGAGTAAAAATAGTGAACATTTAAAAATCTTAGCGAGTGGTGATTTACAAACCATGATCATATCGTATATGGTGATGCGCTATTCGCTTTTCTTAAACTTGCATTCATAATCATACAAACGCTTGTAAGATGAACGACCGATTTCAACAACCGAAACAGTTTTTAGCTAAGTGAGCTTTTCTGATCAAAATTTGGTCGTTGTCGTTGTAAACTTTTCACAATTTTATCTTCTTCTTCAGAACCACTGGGCCAATTTCAACCAAACTTGGCCAAAAGCATCCTTGGGTGAAGGGCTTTGAAGTCTGTTCAAATGGAGGGCCACGTCCCTTTCAAAGGGGAGATAATCACAAAAATATAAAAAAAAATAGGGTGGTGTCATTTAAGAATCTTCTTCTCAAGAACCACTGGGCCAGAAGAGTTGAAATTTTACCTGAAAGCTTCCTGACATGTTGCAGATTTCAAGTTTGTTCAAATCATGGCCCCCGGGGGTAGGATGGGGCCACAAGGGGGGATCAAAGTTTTACATACAAATATCTAGGGAAAAACTTTAAAAATCTTCTTCTCGAGAACCACTGAGCCAGAAAAGCTGATTTTTACATGAAAACTTTTTGACATAGTGCAGATTCAAGTTTGTTCAAATCATAGCCCCCGGGGGTAGGATGGGGCCACAAGGGGGATCAAAGTTTTACATACAAATATAGGGAAAATCTTTTAAAAATCTTCTTCTCAAGAACCACTAAGCCAGAAAATCTGAAATTTACATGAAAGCTTCCTGACATAATGCAGATTCAAGTTTGTTCATATCATGGACCCCGGGGGGGTTGGATGGGGCCACAATAGGGGATCAAAGTTTTACATACAAATATATAGGAAAAATCTTTAAAAATCTTCTTCTCGAGAACCACTGAGCCAGAAAAGCTGATTTTTACATGAAAACTTTTTGACATAGTGCAGATTCAAGTTTGTTCAAATCATAGCCCCCGGGGGTAGGATGGGGCCACAAGGGGGATCAAAGTTTTACATACAAATATAGGGAAAATCTTTTAAAAATCTTCTTCTCAAGAACCATTGGGCCAAAGAAGTTGACATTTACATGAAAGCTTTCTGACGTAGTGTAGATTCAAGTTTGCAAAAATTGTGGCCTCCAGGGTAGTTGGGGCCATAATAGGGACTAAGGTTTTACATGCAAATATATATGGAAAGTCTTCAGATATGGGCCAAGGTGAGCAATGTGGCCCATGGGCCTCTTGTTTCTTTTATGATTTTTAAAAAAACTAGGGAGTCAAACAAATGCTTTAGAGGTTGAACATCACATTATGATAAAAAATATAAACATGTGCCACGAGTCCTGTTCACTTATAGGGGTGATTAAATTGAATTCCAAGTGTGATGTTTTTGTTATTCATTTATTTAAAAAAAAAAACAGAGTCTTATGTTTTACCAACTCTTCTGGTAGTCATTTTTATCAGAATGACCTACATTGGATCTACATTAATTTATTGTCATATTGATGTCGTGTTGTAGTGATGACACGAGTGCACTGCTCGGCACGTAGACAATTATCAAAAAAGTTCATGGGACTCGTGATCGTGCTGCTTATAAACCAAGAGTCCAGGATTCGCTTTGAAAAATCACTAGTGACACTCCTGATGTGGCATGAAATTGGAAGACATTGGATCTAGACCTGCGGTAAACAGGTTGTGGATTAGAGGTCATTGCACCATATGGCTTGCGTAACTTTGTGTCTTGTCCAAACGATGCCTGTTGACCCACTAGGCTTAATAATGATGGGGGAAATCATTGATTTAAAAAAAAACTTTGAAAAAAGAGCACTGCTTCATTATTTTTATTTTAGCTTGTGGGTTTTCAGTTTAGCCTGTGGATTTTTTACCCACAGGCTAAAATTAGCCTTTGGTAGAAAAAGTTAATTTCAACCCGATAGTATCGAGTATTTATCAAAAGCTTCATCTATGGTGTTCTGCATTTAAAAGAAAAGTATTATTATTATAAGTACATTGTATTAATCATAAATTATTTTTGCTTTTAAATTACACATTTATTTCCCTATTTATGACGGACTAATAAAATTTCCTGCGGACTAGTAAAAGTATTCAGGCACTAGTCTGGCTGGACTAATACCTAAAAAAGTTAGTGTCGAACCCTGAATGTTGCTTTACATCACATTAAATTCATATTTCATGTTGATGTGATATAAATGGTTCAGAGTATTCTTTTCTGATAAACTGCTTGAAGTTCAGAATGTATAACCTGCCTTAAATTACTGTGTATTATATTACATGATTATAAGTATTATCTTAATTTCTTAAATATTGGAATCAAACTCAGCAATTGCAAAGTATGCACACAGCATCTACACAAAACCTAAATTTTGCTAAACAGCTAAGGTGTATGCTTATGAATTTTGGAAAATATGAATATCAATAATTTCTATGCTTTAAAGGGTTTTAAAATGGAATTTTGATTTCAGGTTTGGATGTATGAAGACAATGATGATTCGTGAGTCTACAAATTACAGCAAAGAGGATCTTACACCCCTGCAGAAGACGTTAGAGAATGCAGGGATCGATATCAATATCAATCAGTTTTCTTCAGCACTCTCTGGTAATTACACTGGCTTATTTCTCATTTGTATAATTACCCCCAAAAAACAAACAAATTTGTAATGCTGTAAATTCTGTACAAGACTGTAGGAAATAAAGTTTATACAAGTTTGATTGATAATTATAGATAAAATATGGAAGGAAATAGGAGTCAATTTGGATCAGTTTACCACAAACAACTCTCACTGGCCACATTGCCTGGAATTTGCGCTGTTACCACATAGAGTTTCTCGTCCTGAACGATCGGAGTACACTCCAGCTTACATTACTTATGGAAGGTAAAACTTAACAAACTGTTTAAATGCATGATAACATAAAAAGTACATTAACAAGAAACTGACACATGTTTTAGAAATGGAAAATCTGTTTAAACAAATGTTGAATTCTAATGTTCTGAACTTGTTTTATATGGTTAATCATAAATTTCATGTTTTAGAGAACTTCATCTGCCCTCAAGTATGCAAAAGGGAGAAAGTGATAATTTTCCTACAGCAGAGCCCCATCTGAGTCTGGATGATATGACAGTACTAACAGATAAATTCCAAATGGCTTATTCATCATATGGTAAAAACATTCAGGCATGGAACTCCTGTTCTCAACCATTCTGTATAATACCGTCGCTAAACTCAAGTGAGCCTGTTCGTCAGCCTGGTAAGAGAGGAAGGAAAAAGAAAAATCCTATTCCTCCTCCTCCTCCCCCACAGGATGAAGCAAACTCGGATAAAGAGGCTGAGGAGGACATGCCTCCTCCGGCTACAGATATAACCCCCAGAACAGGTCGAAAAAGGAAGCGCAACATCAGTCGCATCACTCGCCTTATCAATGCCGAAAATGACGATGATGAGGATGACCCTCCTCCAGATCAAGATCTGGATGACAAAGACTACGCACCTAGTAGCAAGATGGTCAAAGTTAACACTGAACAGGTGAGTGGATTACTTTGTATATGAATAGATGATGAAAATTGCTTGAAAAAAAGTATTTTAGTGGTGATATGTACACACAATATACATTTGATATTGATATCTGAAGTGAAAGAGGGGAGAAGAGGTTAGTTATGGTAAGATTGATACTACATCAGATGCATTATTTCTCTTTTCCTCATAATTTGAAATACTTGCAGTGGTTTTATATATGCTTTAAGGGTAGCTGTTGTTCTTTTTGTACCATTTTTTTTTTTTATTTGTTTGCCTCTGAAGAAAAATCCAGATGGGATATGCATCTGATTCTAGGAGGTTCCAAGTATTTTCTAATTTTTCCAAAATTGAAAATGAACAGTTAATAAATACTTAGTAAATCTTAAATTTATGTTGATTTCTGATGCATCTCCCATCTTGATTTTTCAGGATGGGGAATCTCCGAGTCCCAAATCATCATTGGTCATGAAGTTAACTCCACCCACACCAAAGAAGCACATCTGTAATGGATGTGGCAAGGAGTTTTCACGCTCTGATGTTTTGCGACGACACATTCGAGAGATGCATGAAACACACGAGTCCATGATAAACATCTGCCCTGAATGTGGAATATGCATCAAGAGAAAGCATCATCTGGCAAGACACATCAAACAAGTCCACAGCAAAGGTTGTGAGTGTAAAGCATGTGGAGAAATGTTTGGGAACAAGGTGGAATTGAAAGAGCACATTTCAACAGCTCATGATGGTTACAATTGTGAGAAATGCAACAGAAATTATACTTCCAAGTCTGGACTGAAGTTCCATATTGCACAGGAACATGAGCAGAAATATCCATGCCCGATCTGTGGTAAATCATCTGGCTCAAGCTCGAGCTATAACAAACATTTAGCCTCGCACACTGAAGGATCTGACATTAAGTGTCCCCATTGTCGTTACATATTCCCAAATAAAGACTTGTTTATGGCTCACAGAGAATCTTGTAGAATGTCTCGAGCATACACTTGCAGTCATTGTGGTAAAGGCTTTCCTAGTAAAAATTCATTCCAGCATCATGAGGCAACACATTTTGATGGAAAATTTCCTTGTCACATTTGTGGGATAAAATTCTCCTTTAGTACCAATCTAAATCGTCACATTAGAACTGTTCATCTTGCAAAGACAGAGCCAGAGGATGTTAAACAATCTGATTCGTCCCCGGATAAGGCAAGCTCAGACCAAACTGAAGTCCAGAAATCGGCTAGTACTGGTGAATTGTTTGAGGCAGGAGAAGCTGGAGGGATGGAAGAATGCCATAATAATAGCCTTAACCAAATAGTAGAAGCCATTAAGTTACAGGTGGAGAGGAGAATATCTGCAGGGTATTGTGGAAATGGTGACATTCCTACAAAACAAAGTGTAGGAACTGATGCTATGGATACAGCCGAGAGTAACACACCACAGAAACGTCTGGTAACGGTGGGCAATGATCAACTCTCCAGACAACTTACATCCTCTGAAAAAGAGCTAGATAACCAGGCTGTACAGCAAACAACACCCACAAAGTCAGCAACATCTTTAGGTGTTCAGGAATTTCCTATGACAGGAATTTCAGTGGAATCACAAAAGAGACCAGATGTCAATGATGCCAATATTTGGATAGCCCTGCAAGATGGATCTACAAAAAACACAAGAAATATTATGTTGGGGCAACCAACTGCAGCATACCAAGTAGATAAGCCACAGACTTCAGTAGTTGCAAACACCGAAAATGTTTCCCAAATTCAAACTCAAGTTTACTCAGATGTGGGAAAGAAAACAATTCTAAACACATTTAGTGAACCAATAAGTCAGATAGCAGCAGCTACTCCAGATTCTACTGTTCCTGCAACATATCGCATCATTTCTGATCAATCCCTGATATCACAGCTGAAGAGCACAACTAGTTCCAGTGTTCCCACCTACAGAGTAATTACTACTGCTCAGACAAAATCAGCAGGAACAGTGCTACCACATATCTATACAGTTATGACAACTGATCCTACCAGGATGAAAGCAACCAGTATTCTGCCAAGTGGTTATGTAGCACCAACAAGTGATCAAGTACAGTTGGCTGTTCAGAAACAACCCATAGTCATTGCTGCAGGCCAGACCCAGAAGTCTGTACCACTGACGTATGCTGTTCAACAGCCAACAGTTACCAGTGTGCAGAAAGTACCAACTGGCATTCAGAGTGACCTGGCTTCTCACATGCAAAAGATTCTTCCCGAGGCTTACAGTGAAGTGCCAACTGCATTGCTTCAGAAGGTACAGAGTGGATCTTTTGGACTTGTCACCGACGAAAGTTCTCCTCAAGCTTACAGTGTGACACCAACTGGTGACACAAACAAAAATTCCAACATTCCCACTTTCAGTGTTGTTGTTAAAGATGTAGAAGGCACAGACCAACAATCCGCCACTGATCCACCAAGCAGTGAAATTTCTGCTGCACAAGAAACTGATATACATGCTGTTCAAAATCCTGAAATCTCCACTGTTCAGAGTGCAGATTCTGGGACTGCTTTCTCAGAAACTTCTGCTGATCCTGTACAAGAAATTGTGCAGTTTTCACCCGAGTTGACCAGCCAGGTGCAAGAGGTTGTACAGTACAGCACAGTGGCAGCTAATCCCGATCAGATGACCCCAAGCCATAATCAGGCTCCAGATTCCTTTCCTACTGATTCAGATGATAACAGTGGCACTACTTACACAGTAACTGCAGATTCATTACAAACAGATGAACAGCAGAAGGACCAGCATGCAACATACACCACTACAGATACTGAAAATGTGGAGAACATAATGCAGCTTTCTGAATCTACACAAATGAATATTGCTGTTGACAGTTCTGATGTTCAGACTGATGTGACTTCAACTTCCTAAGGTTTGATGTTGAAAGTCTATTCTATAAACATGTACCTTAGTTGTTAGACTTAGAAGTGCAGTATGCCCAGTCCAGATGTGCAAAACTTGTTTCCCCTTAAGTTAATGTGATGTGTCGATTGAGATCATCAATTTTGATATATAAACCATAATTATATGTAGAAAGTTAGCACATTTTATAGCATCACTTGTGGCATTATATATGCAGTGTAAAATTTTATTAAACTTTTTCATGGTACAACTTTACCATTTATTGTGCAATTTGGTTTTTAAGATGTGTTAGTGTCTGTATGGTGTACATTTGTTGTTTTGCAATTAAAAAAGCAATCCTTTGGTTGTAATTTATACTTATTTCATAGCTGTAACAAAATTTACAGGATTGGTCCTCACTTTTATGGCAGTCAATATTATCGCCCAGACATGATGGTTCTGATGTTCTTGATCATGTTACATGATCACTTGATATTGATTATGTTGTTGCACTAGGTGTACAATGTACATGTATGCTGAATGAAATTTCACAATGTATTAATCATGGATTATGTTCATGTAAATCTGACAATGTTATTTCAAAGTTCATTGAATGAAGAAGTAATCATGATTATTTTTAAACTTTGTACATACACATAGATGATATTAATAACATGGCGTGTTAATGTGTCATGCTCTTCATTTGTTAAGAATGATACCTTTTAATTAGCATACTTTAATAATCTGTCAAATGTGCTCTATGTTTTAAGGAATAAAGAAATGTTTTATGCAGAACTGGCTTCGATTTTCTCAAAAAAATCTCAAACTTAAGTTTGAATTTCCTTTTATTTGAGAAGTCAAAATTTGAGTAAAATCTCAGACTTAAGTCCAAGTTTCGACTTAATTTCTTTTCAAGAAATCCAGGACGGATCTTGTTTGCAAGTTACAAGGGATCAAGTTGCCAAAGTGATACAAAGACATACATGCATGCTCCCTCTCCTCTGAAAAGAAAGAAGTGTTTCATGAAAGACCCAGACTGATAGATTGCAAAATATTGAAGAATAGAATATAGCCACAGTAATATTTTCATATCATTTTAATATTGACTTAAAAGTATCAATGATTCGTAACATTGTAAAATTAGTATTTATGAAAAACAAAGTTTTGTGATGGGGGGTCATCAGATTTTCTTCAATTACCATAAGAAGTTTAAGACAGTCTTCTGTTTTAGAGCCTTTATCAGGATCTTGTTGCTCTGAGTTATATAAAACCAACTTTAAATGGGGTATCCCTTGAATATGGCATATTGTAGAAGGCATCACTACCAGTGTTATTAGTCCCTACCAACGAAGTCAAAGGGGACTTTATGTTTGTGCTCCGTCCGCTGTCTGTCAGTTCAGTTTTCCACACTTTTTAGGTCACCTGAGTAAACTCAGGGTGACCTATTGCAATTGGTTTTCGTCCGTCGTCGTGCGTTAACAATTGAACATTTTTAACTTCTTCTTAATAACTACCAGTCCAATTCTTTTCAAATTTGGTTTGAAGCATCATTGGGACAAGGGGGACATAAATTGTAAATTTCAGGACTCCAATCACCCCTAGGGTCGAGGCAAAAACTGCCCAAAATTGACCAATTTTCAAAAATCTTCTTGAGAACCACACACATGTAAGAAAAACTAGATGCATAGTGATGTAGAGCAGGAAGGCCTCTACCAAAATTGTAAATTTCATGATCCCCTGGGTAGGGGTTCTGACCCCAGGGTTGGGCCAAACTTGTTATATAGTGTTTATGTGTAAAACACTTTAATAACATTTTCTTTAGTGCTTTTGATACTAAATGGATATAGCAGGTAGTCTTTTACCAAAATTGTAAATTTGATTATCCCTGGGGTAAGGGTTTTGACCCCAGGGTGGGGCCAAACTTTATATAGTATTTATGTGCAAGTGTGCTGATACTGTATACAATCTAAATGCATACTTAGGAATAGCAGAAAAGGATATACAAAAATTGTGAATTTCACAACCCAGGGTTATGACTTTAGGATGAGTCCAAATTAGTCATATATTTTGATGTTTTAATGTTAATACACCTATTATTCAAAGTCTTTCATCGGTGTATGCACTTTTGAGGGCAGTGAAGTTATAAGAACACGTCTTGTTATATACTGTTGCTGAACATTAGAATTTAGCTTAGATATTCAGAACAGGAAATTCTTTCTAGATTTCATAGCCCATGGAAGTAGTGATAGTTTTTCACTAGTATTCAGGTGACCGATAAGGCATGTGGGACTCTTGTTCAGTACAGCAGACTACTCGTAACTGATATTCTGATAGTCCGGGACAAAATTTGCTAGCCTCGGGGCTACCGGATTAGTGTTTGTGTCAAACCTTGATTGTAGCGTGCAATGATTGAATTATTGCTTTCTTCAATTGAATTAATGATATCAACATGCAATTTATTATTCTTTTACTAAGAGAGAGCATCTATATGATTAGAGATATTTTCAATTCAACATATCCACAATTGAAATAATGATCTCTTAAATTGAATTGTTGCACACATTAGTTCCTAATACAAAAGCATTGTAAATAATTATAGTTATCATCAACTGAATTAAAGAGGTCATCAAATCATTTATACCGAACTCCAAAGCCAATCTTGTGAGCGATAATTCCACCACATTGATGTTGCAATTGAATTGATGAGAGCAATAATTGGATTGATGCGTGCATCAAATCAATTGTTGCTCTCATGAAATGAATTAATGCGTGCATCAAATCAATTCTTGCTCTCATCAATTGAGTTTTTACGCGCATTCATTCAATTATTGCGTGCAATGATGCGCACATCAGTTGAATTGAAGAGCAATAATTGATGCAAGTATCAACTCAATTATTGCACGCAATAATTGAATTGATGAATCTTCTGATGATTAAAGTTGTCTTCAATTATTTGAGTTTATGTTAATTTGGCGCTCCATGGGTAGTATTTCAATTTTTAGCTCACCTGAGCTGAAAGTCGAGTGAGCTTTTCTGATCATCTGTCTGTAAACTTTTTACATTTTCGACTTTTTCTCCAGAACCACTGGGCCAATTTCAACCAAACTTGGCAAAAAGCATCCTTGGGTGAAAGGCTTTTGAGATTGTTTATATGAAGGGCCATGCCCCCTTTAAAGGGGAGATAATCACAAAAAATGTAAAGATATGATGGGGTTATTTAAAGATCTTGTTCTTCTGAAGAACCACTGGGCCAGAAAGGTTTACATTTACATGAAAACTTCTTGCTATAGTGCAGATTCAAGTTTGATGAAATCATGGCCCCAGAGGAAGGGTACGGCCATAATGGGGGATCAAAGTTTTACATTCAAATATATAGGGAAAATCTTTCAAGAACCATTGGGCCAGATAAGTTTACATTTACATGAAAACTTTTTTACATAGTGCAGATTCAATTTGTTGAAATCATGGCCCCTGGGGGAAGGGTGTGGCCATAATGGGGGATCAAAGTTTTACATACAAATATATTGGGAAAATCTTCTCTCAAGAACCATTGGGCCAGAGGAGTTTACATGAAAGACTCCTGACATAGTGCAGATTCAAGTTTGTTGACATCGCAGCCCTTGAGGATAGGGTGGGCCACAATAGGGGATCAATGTTTTACATACAAATATATATAGGGAAAATCTTCCAAGAACCACTTGGCCAGAAAGGTTTACTTATTTACATGAAAGCTACCTGACATATGCAGATTAAAGTTTGTAAAAATCATGACCCAGGGTTAGGTTGGGGCCACAATAGGGATTGAAGTTTTACATGCAAATATATACATGTAGGTAAAATCTTTGAATATGGTCCAAGGTGACTCGGTTGAGCGAAAATACTCTTGTTACCCATGAGAACATTTTTACATTTCGTTAGTGAGGTCATCTTTTAAATATTGCAAAGATAAAATTTTGATGTATGCTATACAAACACAGCATTGAAGAAAAAGTACCACAAAATTTTAGTGATTTACAGGAATATGAAATTGTGAAATAACTTTAGTATATCTCATACTGTTGAGGGTTGATAGCACTGCCATGGTCAGATTTAAATTAATAGCTCACCTGAGCCAAAAGCAAATGCATTGACGAGTATAAGAGTTTTTAGCTCACCTGAGCCGAAGGCTCAAGTGAGCTTTTCTGATCACATTTTGTCCGGCGTCCGTCTGTCTGTAAACTTTTCACATTTTCATCTTCTTCTCCAGAACATGGCCAAAAGCATCCTTGGGTGAAGGGCTTTCAAGTTTGTTCAAATGAAGGGCCATGTCCCTTTCAAAGGGGAGATAATCACAAAAATGCAAAAATAGGGTGGGGTCATTTAAAAATCTTCTCAAGAACCACTAAGCCAGAAAAGCTGAGATTTACATGAAAGCTTCCTGACATAATGCAGATTCAAGTTTGTTCAAATCATGGGTCCCGGGGGTTGGATGGGGCCACAATAGGGGATCAAAGTTTTACATACAAATATATAAGATAAGATAAGTTTATTCCAATTTTGGGCCCAGAGGGCATAACAGTAAGACATTTTATAAAGAAGGAAATTCAAAAAAGAAAGAAAGTTTACAACATTAACTACAGGTTACAGAGACTGCAAACTGCGTGTGGATGCAGCATGTTGGGGAAACAAGTACATACATATATGAATTGCTAATCATGTATATATACAAGTAGATGGACAGTATCAGTATTATACCAATATATGAATAATAAACTATAATGATTTTTGCAGTTTTAAAGCATCACTTCTTTTTCTGAAAGTTTGCACTAAATATTCACTCAATTTGACAATTACTGGTTTGTCTTCATTAATCATCAACCAAATAAATTTGTTAGATAGATAAAATTTTTGTTGAGCTTGTATATACCATTAAAAAACATATTTCTCTCTTCAACATAGAATGGGCAATCAGTAAGGAAATGAAATTCATCTTCAACACAATTAAGGTTACATAATTCACATATTCTTTTGTTTCTTTCTAAAGAAATCTTCTGGCCAGAATTGGTAAATCTTCTTCTCAAGAACCACTGAGCCAGAAAAGCTGATTTTTACATGAAAACTTTCTGACATAGTGCAGATTCAAGTTTGTTCAAATCATGGCCCCCGGGGGGTAGGATGGGGCCACAAGTGTGTGTGTGTGGGGGGGGGGGGGTGTCAAAGTTTTACATACAAATATAGGAAAAAGCTTTAAAAATCTTCTACTCAAGAACCATTGGGCCAAAGAAGTTGACATTTACATGAAAGCTTTCTGACATAGTGTAGATTCAAGTTTGCAAAGGGTAGTTTGGGACATAATAGGGACTATTAGGTTTTACATGCAAATATATATGGAAAGTCTTCAGATATGGGCCAAGGTGACTCAGGTGAGCGATGTGGCCCATGGGCCTCTTGTTCTGATTGAGGTTAGACATTTGAGGGATGCATGCATAATTTTAAGAATAGACAAAAAGGATGTTTATATTGTATAAATTATTTCTTGGCACATGTTCTAATATAATGGAAACAACTCTTGATTTGTATATGGAGCTAAGAACCTTGTATGTGTTGTGCAATGTACACACCATACACTTGTTTCCCTCTACTGTACACTGCCTTTGGATATTGCAGTTTGATTATATCCAAGCAATAGTAAATTAGTTCTAGCAAACTCATAGACTCAGAATTATTATGTTTTGATGGTACTTTAATGCATATTTTATTGGAATCGCATTTTAAGAATAGTCTTGTGGAAATGAAATTTGTGTGACCAGTCAACAGGGGATGCTTACTCCTCCTGGACAGATCCTTCCTCTTGTGTTTCTGGAGTTCATGTTTACCCTACTCTCAATTTTGTATTATTTATAAGATTTATGAAATTGGATCACTGTTCAATATTTTCATTTTTTCATAGATCTAAATTACAGTGCATATTTATAGCTTTTTATATAAAAAATTTCACGAAGAGAAAAATGGACAATTTGGCAGGTTTTTTTTTTTTTTTTTTTTTTTTTTTTTTTATATATATATATAAACATTGCTTATGGATTTAAGAACTTTTTAAAAAAAGTAAACACAACCTTATTTTTCCAGGAACTTGATGCTTATTACCAAGCCATCTTCAAATACAAGAAATTCAAGACTTACCTCCCTGGTTGTCCGGATAATTATAAACGAGTTTTACGGAAATCTGCAGTCAGCTACTGTTTGTTTGATGATGACAAGCTCTACTACATAACGGATGGTGAATTACGTTATGTTCCTGTGACGTGGAAAGAGAGAGTGTATTATCTTGCCAAATGCCACATTAGTGAAAAAGGTCTGAATAAATCAAATCAATGAATGTGATATTTATTTTCAATTTAAAGCCCACAACAGCAGTATATACAATTAATGTGAAGATAATGAGCAAGATCTTCCTCTAAATATCCAACAATTCTTACTGCAAATTGTCTATATGAGCCACATAGATTACCAGTTACTAAGAATATATTCTATTCAAAGGGGCATTAGCTGTCAACTACGATGTAAAAACTTTCATTCTGAATCATGATTAAAATGCCGGATTGTGTTAAAAATGAAGAAAAATACATCTGAGAGTGAAAAAAATCGACATCCAATTAAATTTTATGAAAGTATTTGTAAAATTTCTCCTCAATGAATTATTTACTCCATACAATAAGGCCTCTGCCATTGTTTTCATATAAACAAAATAAATTTTCAAATGTTAAAATTACAACAAAAGATTGCAAGAGGTATGAATTTTTATGTCATTGGTGATTCTTATGTACTGTAAAGCTGTTTTAGTCGTTTTGGTAACAATCGGCAAATATGACTCTGGCAGCTGAATATTGAATGCTTTAAAAGTTAAGTACTAGTTGCAGATCAGCAACTAATGGTAAATGAAGTAACTTTAAAGAAAGATACAGATGTACCTATAAAGCATTGTTTTATATTTTAAGGTAAACACAGGTGCAAAAATGTGATGACACAGTGGATGACTGATAAGAAGATTGCATGGAAAGGTATTTCTGTGGACTGTACAGCATTTGCAGCAGCCTGTCCGTACTGTACTCTCGGTGAAACCAGAAGTGAACCTGCTAGCAAACCACCTCCTAAAGATGTAATCCATTTTACATATTTGTCCTTTTTGGTTGATTAAGAGAGGAAATAGAATGCTGGAAATTATTACTGCATAGGCTAATGATTGAATAACATAACCATAGCCTTTCTACAGTATAGAAATATTTAAATTGAATGAAAATGGATTTCACATGGAAAAACATTCAAGCAACCTGGATTGATTTAAAAAGTGTGCACATTAATTCAATTATTGCTCTCTTCAATTCAATTGATGAGAGCATCAATTGAATTAATGAGAGCAATAATAGATTTAATGAGCGCATTAATTCAATTATTGCTCTCTTCAATTCAATTGATGAGAGCATCAATTTCGTAGAAATATTGCTCGCAATAATTAATTTAGAGCTCGGTATAAATAATTTGATGATCTCTTTAATTCAATTGAAGATATCTTTAATTATTTACAATGCTTTTGTATAAGGAATTAATGCCGCATCAATTCTTTTAAAGAGAGCAACAATTCAATTAAAGAGATCATTAATTCAATTGTGGATATGTTGAATTGAAGATATCTTTAATTATTTAGTTGCTCTCTAAAAGAATTTTTGCTCTCTTCAAATGAATTAAAGATATCATTAATTCAATTGAAGAGAGCAATAATTGAATTAATGCGCATCAAATCCATTATTGCTCTCATCAAATGAATTAATGCGCTCATCAATTCAATTATTGCTCTCATCAATTGATTTAATGCGCGCATTATATCAATTATTGCTCTCTTCAATTGAATTGTAGTGCGCATCAATTCAATTGTTGATATCATTAATTCATTTGAAGAGATCATTAATTCAATTAAAGCATGCATCAATTCAGTTGAAGAATTAATGCTATCATCAATTCATTTAATGCGCGCAATAATTCAGAATTGAAGATATCATTAATTATTTGAAGAGTTCTTTAATTAAATTGTTGCGCGCATCAAATGAATTGATGATATCTTCAAATAATTAAAGAGTTTATGTTAATTTGGCGCTCCATACACTTGTCAATTGTCAAAGTAGACTCCCCTGTAATTATGTTAATAACCTTCTATTTTGTATTTCATACCTCCTGGAAAGTTCCCAGTTAGGCTCAATCATGCACAAAATGGATAAGCTACTGGGCAGTGTTACGCTGATAATTATGTTGATAACGATTTACAGACTCCAGACTAGCCATTGTAATTTTTAGATTGTAATCGAAATGACACTTCAAATGTCTCATGAATGGAAATAAGAGACAGGAAGATTGAAAAATGTCACCTGTGTTAGGTGGAACTGACTTGCACATCCTGTAAGAACTTCAGTGCCATCCAAACGGATTTTCTTCACTAGGATTTGTGATAAACAAGCTACAAGGCCGTTTCCTTCATTTCTTGTTTATTTTACTAAACTATTTTTTTTAACAAATCCAATATAAATATCAAATATGAATAATTATATGATGCACCGTTTTGGCGTGATGTTGCAAAAGCTAAGAAGTTTGAATTCTTAAACTTACTCATGTTTGCATATTTTTTTGTTCGTGTATAACTATTTAACTTATCATACTGATGTTTTACAGTGAATTAAAAAGCTAAAAAATTTAAACAGAAATCCATCTTTGCTCAAGATAATCTTTTTAATGTTTAACTGGTTAATCTGTCAATAGAATTTATGACTAACCAGTTAAAAAATTTTGACCGATTGCCATTCCTATTAAAGTGTGTGTAAAGCTATGACAAATTTAGATGATTTCAAATAATTTTTGACAGGATCCAGTCCTTAAAATGGCAGAGGAGAACTACAGTCTATTGCTGAACTACCTCCAGAAGCAAACATTTCCTGTGAAGACTCTACAGTCGAAGGTGGATGCAGTTACAAGTATTGCTAGACATTATATGATCCTGAAGGGTGTGCTGTATCACAAAAAGGGAAAATCGGGCGACTTGAGATGTCTAGAAGTAGGGACTAAGGACAGGAAAGTGGCAATGCAGGCTGCCCATGTTAGTGATGGTAAGGGGATACACGTAGTTGAATATCTCAGAAACTTTTATCAAATTTACTGGTACCCCATAGTACATTTGGATTAGATGAAGAAGTCTTGCACTAACATAGAAATGTCTCCAACTTTAGTTGAAGTATAACAAATTTTGACATATGCTAGGTGCTCTGGACCAGACTAGAGAGGGTTCTTTATCATGCCAATACCTGCCATGAAATGGAACATTGAATATTGTAAAGTCTTATCTGAACACTTGGTAAAAGAACAGTCACAACCAATTTTAATCACTCTGTTACTAAAGGAATTGCTTAAAATACCTGTAGATATAAAATGTAGTAGGCCCTAAGTAGACTGAAGAAAAGGGGAATCATTCATGTGGAAACTGTTTACTATACTGTGGAATCATAAATGTTAGTGGATTTTGTAGGTGACCCTTACCTGCAAATTTACATCCATTATAAAATGTATTTGTGTTATCTTTAATTCTTTTGATAATTTGATTCTAAATTGAAAGTAAATGGATATTTAGAAGGAGCAGGTAGCCCTTTACCAAAATTGTAAATTTTATGATCCCAGGGGTATGGGTTTTTGTACCAGGGTAGGGCCAAAGTAGTCAGTGATTAAATGTGTTAAAAATTGAACATTTTTAACTTCTTTTTTATAACTACCATTCTATTTTTGTTTCAAATTTGGTATGAAGCATCTTTGGGACAAGGGTGACATAAGTTGTAAATTTGCATCACGAGGGCCTTAGGGGTTGAGTAAAAACTGCCGCACATTGACCAATATTCAAAAATCTTCTCTACAACCACACATGTGTAAGAAAATCGAAATGCATAATCATGTAGAGCAGGGAAACCTTTACCGAAATTGTAAATTTCATGATCCCAGGGGTAGGGGTTCTGACTCCAGGACGGTGCCAAACTTGGTATAAAAAGTGTGAGTAAAACATTTAATAATAATAATAATGATTGGTTTTATATAGCGCCTTTTCCAGCGTATGCTGCTCAAAACGCTTTACAATAATCAATGTACATTATTACCCCGGCAGACCTTGTATCAATATAGAACTTTTTCAGCCGCCTAGGAAGCATACAGTGCAGGCTGCCATTACAAGCACTAGAGCACTAACATTCTAACAATATCTTTCACTGTCTATAGCCAGGTACCCCTTTTACACTTGGGTGGAGTGAGGAAATTGATGTAAAGTGCCCTTCCCAAGGACACAACGTCAGCCCTGCCAATGCCAGGACTCGAACCCACGACCTTTCGGTCAAAAGTCTGACAGCCTAACCATTAGGCCACCGACGCCATAGATAGAGTAGATAGTCCTATACCAAAATTATAAATTTTATTGATCCCAGGGGTATGGGGCTTTGGTTCCAAGATGAGGCCAAAATTATTAGTGAATTTTGTCTTTAATCTTTTGAGAGAGTTCTCAAGTTATTGATACAGTTTAAAAACTAAACATTTAGGAAAAGCAGGAAAGGATGTACCAATATTGTGGATTTCGCAACCCCAGAGTTTTGACTCTATGATGGGTCCCAATTAGTCATATTGTGTTAATATTACCTGTATTATATTATGGAAAGTCTTTCTTTGATGAAGTATATTGGCACTTTCGGGGGCATTTAAGTTTGTAGAATACATCTTGTTTTATACTGTTGCTGAATATTAGAATTTAGCTTAGATATGCAAAACAGTAAAAAATATTTGGATTTCCTAGCTCTTGGGGCCAGTGATACTCAGGTGACTGATAAGGCCTCTGGGCCTCTTGTTCACACCATCCTCTGTTGTTTTACTCTGATCAAAGTCACTTCCCTTCATTGACGGTGTAAACATGATGACAGTTGGTAGCATCAGATGACCAAAATTTCATTTCCTTGTACTTAGACTTTACATTCTATAATTATCCAAGCCCATATCAGGTTGATAGAACTTATTATCTGGTGACAAAACCATCCAATGAAGCTCATAATTATGAACTACTACTTCACTTTAGCTTAGCTTTTGATGTGCTAATAACTACAGAGCTCCAAGCCAAATCAAAATCACTGGTGTAAGTATGTGCAATTAACATTGTCATACTCATTATGAACAGTAATTATAACCCCTGCAAACAAATTTTGGGGGGTATATTGAAATCGGCATGTTCTAAGAATCTTGTGCATGGATTTTTCTGGAAAATTTTTACACTCATTTAATACTCGCAATATGAATATGTGCACCTGGTATTTTCATATTGATTGGACAATTTTTCTTGCATTTACAGGCTTTTTTCTACTTATGGACTTAGTCATTTTTTAAACTAAAAGGAGTATATATATCTTAAAAATTCATGAAGAGATTCGATTTAAAGGTTGTAAATACATTGTTCTTGGACTGAAGTTATGCATTTCTTATTATACTCCCTGCGACAAAGTTTTAGGGGGTATACTGGAATCAGTTTGTCCGTCTGTGGGTCTGTAGGCGCTATGATTTCCGGGTTCTAAAGCGTTATACTTTCCACCTACAGTCACCATATCATACATGTATATGGACTACCGATGGGACAAGGATGTTACCCATCAAATTTGGGGTCAAAGGTCAAACGTACTGGACATTGAAGTAGCAATATGATTTCTGGGCTCTAAAGCATTATCCTTTCCGCATACAGTCACCATATCATACATATGGACTACCCATGGGATGAAGATGTTCCCTATCAAATATGGGGTCAAAGGTCAAGCACACTGGACATCGAAGTAGCAATATGGTTTCCTGGCTCTAAAGCGTTACCCTTTCCACCTACAGTCACCATATCATACATATGGACAAAGATGTTCCCTATCGATTTTGGGGCTCAAAGGTCAAGCGCACCCCTAGAGAAGAGACTACCCAAGGTTTTGTCATGCCCTTTCTTTTTTACACTCAGGAAAGAGGTAATTTATACCTATTAACAACACCCTTTTGGAGATTGGGGTAAATGGGGGTACTCTTAGTGAGCATTGCTCACAGTACCTCTTATTTTGAATTAGAATATTTAAAGTATTAGAATGTTATGTTAATTTCTATTTTGTTTAAATGGGAGGGGGTCTCTGTGTGGAGAATATTTCAATAACAAATTAAAAAGGTTGAATCAGACCTATTACATACATTTTTATTAAAGTATAATAACATTTATGTACCTTATATATACATTTTGATTTATAATGAATGTATGAATTTTTCCATTTTCTATAAATCCATTTTCTGTGTGTGTGAAGGAGGGGGTGTTCATACTGTAGCAATTTTTAAACCATGTACCAAGTTAAGAGGAATGATAATAAACAATTAAATTCTCTGATAATCTTATTTATTGGTATAGTGTTCATATTAAGCATCATCAGAAATATTTTGATATTTGATTGATTCATTGATTATTATTTTTAAAGCAACATTTTCAATATAAAAAAAAAATTATATAATAGATAACCATTTGATTTAATAGACAACTTCTGGTTTGATCTGAGGAAGTCTGTTTTTATCCATAAAGAAAGATTGATGGAAAAAAGTCTTCTAAAAATCACAACAGTTGAACAATGGTAGGGTCAAGGTGTGGCCCAAGGGCCTCTTGTTTTTACCATGCTTTGATTTGAAAACTGAAATTTGGTATGTAATTACTAATATATATATGTTTACAGATCAAATTTAAGTTTCATCACAGTGGACCAATTTTTATGAAATTTTGTGCAGGATGTAGTTTTCCTGATTTTTCTCTACAATACCTTAACTTGGGAAATTTGATATGTGGTTATTGAATGAGTAGATGTACATTGGGTTTCACTTTCATTACATTTGAATTATTCTAAGAAAAACTGTAAAACTTCATCTCATTTTTGACTGAATTAATAAAATTCTTGTACTCTAGTTTTCTGTATTTTTTCATAGTGTGAGTTTTCTATAATTAAAGTCATGCCAATTTGTAATAGAATTTGTCTGATTCACTGCATTTGTTTACAAGAAATCAAAATTATAATAGTTCCTGGTACTGAAAAATAATATCTGCCTGCTCATCCAAATATACATGATCTGCATATAATGACATCCCATTTATAGATAAGGGGCACCGGTATGGAACATGTATTGCTTTTGCAATGCTCTCAGAATGCTTGTTAATTAATATTTCAACATTCTTTTAGGTGAGCACTTTGGACCATCAGAAACATTACGAAGGCTATCAGAAAAATTTGTATGGAACAGAATGGCTGAAAGTGTAGACACATTTGTGGCTGGCTGTTGTAAAAGAAAAGAAGAGGAATTTGGAGCTCCAAAATCAATTTTGAACAGGAATGTGGACTTCTTCAACAAACAGTTTCTGAATGGGGTATGATTTGAAATAAGAATTTTAATTACAATACATACCAGCGTTTTTTTCCCCTTATATAACTGGTACCAATAATCAGTACCATTCCCAATGCCAAAAACTGTTGATTTCTTCCAATTTTGAGACTAAAAATTCCCAATTCACTTGCTGAAAAATAGACTGCTGACATCTTAATTTACTTAGTCTGAAACGTTGTACGAGTTATCTAAAATGTTCACTTCCGGTATTAAAAGGACTGGTTCACGATTTTTGAGAAAAATGATTTTCATTTTTGATGGTAAACATTAAAAATATAACTCATTTAATGTTGACAGCCAAAATTTTGACCTTCTGAATGCAAGAATAAAAGCAAAATTTTAGCCTTAAATCTGTGTTATGTAAACAAAGACTCGAGTCTTTTTATGTATACAAACAAATAAGTGAAATATTGATTTTGTATTATAAAGCATCTTAGTTTTGAATAGTCACAAATTTTAACTTTTAGATGACACAGTTTACCCCAAAAATGCTTGAAATGCAAAAGATATAACAAAAATTAAATTGATATCCATTTCTTTTCAAAATTTCGTAAACAATAACATACCGCAATCTTTGTTTACAAAACAAATAATAAACTCTCTAAATTGAGCTTCTGTGATAATGTATAACCTTAATTTTTATGTGAACTCTTTTAAACACATTAGACAGTAGATTTTGATCATTAAAGGTGAAAAAGAAAATGTTGGGGCAAATCGTGAATCAGTCCCTTTAAATTGAAAGTACAGATCATGGCAGTGCGCGTGTTGTAGAACTACGACGATTCTAGATCGAGCCTACGACGACATGAAAGCAAGAGAAATAAATTTATAAAGAGATATGTTCTTTTTTTTTCTTTCTTTTAGTTGAAATAATTTGCTGATACATGTACATTGGTAGAAAATTTCCAATTTGTTAGATTTTGATGCTATTTTTCCCAATTGAATGGGTACCAGTGGGTAGAAAAAAATGCTGCATGATACTTACTTTAACTAAATCATTTGTAAGAACTTACCTTACAAGAAAGAGGCCCTTGGGTCACATCTCTCATGATAAACATGGAATCAAATATTTTGGTCACCTCTCCATCTTTTGACTCCACTTTAAACTTGGAAAAACAAACTTAGAATCTACAATCTTAGGATACTTGCATATTGTAATGGACTTTGTTTGCAATAAGATTAGGTGTTATGAGGTTCCACATACAGACCCTGAAGCATGCTGCTCTACCAGCTAAACAGTTTCATGTGCTTCGTTTCTTAGATGGTTTGATTTTAAGGTTGGATAGTTTGTACTTTTCATTTTTGAGGACACAATTGGCAAAAATCAAGGAAACCTTTTACAGCTGTGTAATGTGCATGTGCACTATATCAAAATCAGCTAATTCAGCAAATGTAATATGATCCCAATCAAATGAAACTTTAAATTTATTATATATTAACAGTAAAGCGAATAAAAACCTATGTGTTAATAGTAGTCTGTATATTTGATCGAATTTGGTTTAGCTAGTTTTAAACATCCTTTGACCCAGGCATGGATGTAATTATTGATGTCTCCAGCAGGGCTTGCTTGCCACTTGTACAACACATATAGAGGTTTAGTTCATGGTGAACCATGATAATTCACTTGATAGAATTAATTCTCATACATTATGTAAAAAACCCACTAAAATATTTATGTCTTATTTCGTCAGAACTTGGTAGCTTTGCCTGGACCCACTTGGGGACAATATGACTGTATTACATAATTATATGTAAATACATAAAGACAGTTAAACACACCCATACCATCACATTTTTTCCAGACTTATCTTCAGAAACTCCTATATATATAAATCAATTATCAATACTGTAGATTCCTTATTTTACACGAGTACTTGAGGTAGCTCATTACACTAAAATTTTATTTAATGGCTCGTTAAAACACCTCTTATGAAGTATGATTTCACCATCGAAAGAGTGATACAAGCCCTCAAGTATTTTATATGAATTTTTGTGCAATGTGAGGCAAAATGACTCATACATCAAATCGCAAGAACATGAATTTATATGTCATCTGTTAATGAAAGGTTCTTGTATGTATTTTAGAAACAGAAACTTAAAAGCAAGTAATTCTATTTCACAAAGTGTCCATATGAAATAATCTCATGTTCGGGGGTTTGATGGCACTGTAGTTAATAATGCAAAGAATACATCATTTCAACATACACTTTATTTGCCAGAAAGTGGGTGCAGAGTATACTAGTTAAACAAATAGTGAAGAACTTGCCTTCTAATACAACTCGCCCTAACCACACTTGTAAGATGTATCACTCTCTGTATGGCACAAGTCGCCCTAACCACGCTTGTAAGATATATCGCTCTGTATGGTACAACTCGCCCTAACCACGCTTGTAAGATATATCGCTCTGTATGGCACAACTCGCCCTAACCGCGCTTGTAAGATATATCACTCTGTATGGCACAACTCACCCTAACCACGCTTGTAAGATATATCGCTCTGTATGGCACAACTCACCCTAACCACGCTTGTAAGATATATCACTCTGTATGGCACAACTCGCCCTAACCACGCTTGTAAGATATATCGCTCTCTGTATGACACAATTTGTCCTGTAGTCAAGATATTTTGTCCTTGCTGAATTACTATGATATTTTAGAATAAAACTTTATAGGAATAAGTTTCTAAGCCTTTTTATTTCACTTTTTACAATAGCACGTTTCAGATTGCTAACAATTACTTACAATCTCCTCTGGAAACCGCGATGAAAAAGATTTAGGGTCAAGAATAATGTCATGTGACTGAACGTTTTGCGACCTTTATGGTTTGCTTGAATGGAACTGTTCTGTAAGATTTATTTTGAGGATGGAATGATACAGTTTGCATGGTTTGATATAATTTGTTTTTGAGGTGTAGTAGCATGTCTCTATAACAAGATGAAATTCATTTCCCTTTAAAAATCAAGACATTCAGTACGGACACTGTCTTAGCCCTGGTGGGGATCCAGGGAGCAAAATCTCCTGTATGCTAGTGAATTTTCTACATTTCTGGAAACTAAATTCTAAAAGTTCCCAAAATAGGAGACTTACAAGAAATATATCATAATTATTGCTCTAAAATCTTCGTTTTCATCCAAAATTCAAACATAGTAAATTGCAAAGTAAGCAAAATATATAGAATTTTGAAGTTATCCTTTATATAGAAATCATCATCGCTGCTCTTAAAAATTGTCAGATGACTTAAATCTTGACCATTGATGTATGATATTTCAGATTTAATTAACATTCTCCTAATTTTCTTCTACATCTTTATTTCCCCGTTTGTTTGTAGTTCTGTTGATAGTTTAATGTGAAACAAATAAGTTATTTTCTGTGTTTTTGAAACATACATATTTTTCAAACCAAATATTGTGAAAGTGATAATTTTCAAATATTTGGACCTATCGATGGGACACATATAAATCAGGCATTTTGCGATTAGTACTTTTATATTAAAGCGTACACATAGATGGGACACGTATAAATCAGGCATTTTGCGATTAGTACTTTTATATTAAAGCGTACGCATAGCTACTCTCCTGACTATAGCTGTTCACACGATTGGTTTTGGTAATTAAATGTGTGAAATAGATTTACTAGTGTACTACAATTCATTTAATCCATGACCTCAAAAATGAGTAAAACTATTAAGATACCGAAGCTGAAATTATAGGCAAAGTTGAAAGACCTCAAAAATGAGTAAAACTATTAAGATACCGAAGCTGAAATTATAGGCAAAGTTGAAAAGGGATTAAAAATCTAAAACATAAAATCAGACTTCGAGGCGATTATGAAGTTGCATAGTTTTTACACATTAACAAAAACTAACAAATTAATGCATATGTACCTTTACGGATCCACACTCCATTATTCCTGCTTAGATTGATAGATGTCATCTTGTATCAAAATATTTGTGATAAAAATAAAATAAAAAGTGATGATATCAAAATATTTCATAGGTGCCTGAAAGATTTTTTTTTTAAATGTATACATTTGATCCCCCTTGTAGGCCACGTTAGGCAAGCTTAAATCTTGTGTACATACAAAGGATGTATATCTATGAATTCGAATTATTGTACCCCTGTAGCTCTTGAGAAAGACAACTTTTACAACTTGTAGCTTTGGAATTCATGGTTTTTACAAACTTGAATTTTTGTCATGCCAGGAAGTAAGTTTTCCCTTGTGTAGAGGGCATAGTCCTTCATTCATTAACTCCGTTTACCTAAGGATGCATTGTTGTAAGTTTTCGTCAAAATTTGTCCTGTGGTTCTTGATAAGAAGTTGAAAATGTAGACAAGTTGACAGATGACAAAGTAGAATGAAAAACTTATTTGAGCTTTCAAATCAAGTGACTTAACAAATGGTGTAATGAAAAATCTTTCTAGTTTGTAGATGAGTTGCTTGCTGGGAAAGAAAAATTCACAGATCCAGTGATGCATGATATATCAGAAGTGGTGAAAAAAGAACACGAAACTCCACAAAATGAGACGAGTAATCAAGAATCAGAAAGAGAGGAGGATAAAGAGCAGGATAAAGAGATAGAAGAACAGAGCAAGTCCCAGAACCAAACTCCACAGAAACAGGGTGATATAAAAACAGAATGCAGTTCAAATAGTGACACTTTAAGTAGGACCAAGACGATAACCGAACAGCCTACAGATGCAGAAAATGCCTCCAGACCTGACACCACCATAGAGGGGAATGAGACGAGAATCAAGTTTGCAAGTGATAAAATGACTACGACTGCTGTCAAGTCTATTCTGCCTCCAGAGGAGCTGGAGGAAGAAAACATACAGAGCACAAGTCCAGTGAAGGACACAGTTGCAACAGCCACAAAAACTACAGAGAAGCAACCTTCAGCTGACGGTGCTAGTGAAGGTAATGATCTTTCTTCTTCATCCAAACCTTTATACCTACCATGTAGATGATGCAGCACTTGAATTATAAGACTATTTTTGTTTGTTTGATACTCAAATGATGTCAAATAATGAATCGATTCAGATTTTTCTGACTATGCTGTAAAGGTTATACATAACACGTCACAGGAAAAATAGACCTCAGTTCACTTATTTCATGGACAAACGTATCTTATACTTGTATATTAGCACCATTAATGCAACATTTATACATATATTTCAGAAGAAGCAACGGGAGAAGAGAAGAAAGTCAGCAAAATGATTAATAAAAAATGTGAAATTTGTGGAATGTTGTTCAAGGGACTAAATAAATATAAAGGTAACTATAAATTATTGAAAAATTTAATGACCAGGTACAGGTAAAATTGAGATGAAGAGTGCATTCATGAGTGGAAATTTTATCAAATCATTTCTCAATGCTCCTGTCAGTTCCTTTGGCTTACATATGCCAGGATAGGTGGTTTTGCTTCTTGCGATCTGGTATCCATCATTTTCTCCATCCTGTTAGTACAGGCTTGTCTTTACTTCATATGAACCAAAACTCTTTCTTTCCACTACCAATGTGCCAATTTCAACCAAACCTAAAAAAAAAAAAAAGCATCCTTGTCTTTCAAGTGGAGGTAATGAAATAGAGTGGATTGTTAAAAAAAATCTTATTAAGAAACACAGCACCAGAGAAACCAAAACTTTTATGTAGTGAAGACTCCATATTGTCAATACTGTGACCCTGACACCCCCACCCCCCAGTCCAGGGCATAACTACAGTAGAAGTTAAAAGTTTTATGCATGAATATACATGTATAAGAAAAGTCTGTAAAAAATCCTCTCAAGAACCAAAAGGCTACAATTTGTATATTCAAGCAAATGCTTCCACATATATTATGACCACTGGGGCAAGGGCAACACCACTAGAGAATAGGTATTTTACACAGAAAAATGCAACTACCTAGATGAATGATGTGACCCGTGGTCCTCTTGTTTTTACAGCTCACATGTATGGCCACACGGGCATCAAACCTTATCCGTGTACATTGTGTGATAAATCCTTCACTCTGAAGAAAACACTGAAATTCCATCTTGGTAAACATGCCGGTCAGAAGCCATTCTTGTAAGTACACAGTATATTTTGTTTTCAGATTTCAATGAAAGCAAAACAATGTTGTGGCATTCCTGATGATGGCTTTTGTTATACATTTCATTTTTTCTTTCTTTTATTGTAAATAATAATGGAATTGTTAATTCTTTATTGAACAATTTGAATGAAGAAAAGGTACATGTACACAGTAAGACACATCAAAACTGCCTCCCTGCAATAACAACAGATTGACACCCTTATTTGTATGATGAAGCCAACATTTTCATTAATTAGGTGCAACATATGTGGTAAAAGATTCCATGTTCCCAATAGCCTGCGTTCACACCTTCAAATCCATGCCAAGGGAGGTAACAATATCCACTACTGTAAGCTGTGCAACAGAGAGTTTGCCACTGATGTTCGGTATGAGAAGCATTTGAAGTTCAAACATCCTCCAGAAGATGAAGAACATCTCTGTTCTCAGTGCGGGAAGAAATTCTGCAGCAGAAGTATGGAACATTTTCTTTCCCTATTAAAGTGCTTGTTTTGTTTCAGAATTTATAAATGGGGTTTGTACTAAAGAAATAGGTTCACTATTAAACTATTAATGGTCTAATTTGGCCCTAATTCTGATTATGATTTTACACTATAGACTGAAGTGTTTGTATACATTAGGAGGGAAAGGGGACACAAATTAAATACTGATTTTAGCAAGAAATCATTAAAGGGGCATGGACACGATTTTAGTGGGGAAAAAAGATAATTGATATGATAGTATTTGATACGTGTAAAACATAAAAACAAACTTAAATTTCAAAAACTGACATAAAGATGTGTTTGAGACATCTAAACTTTTCGTTTTCAAAACGAGGCACAAGCCCTGTTTATGTTTACATGTAACTTGACTATTTAAAACATGGCACCAAAGTAAGTGGCTTCAGTGAAAAAAGTTTTAGAATGAAATAGTTCAATTTTTTTTTCTTTGAAGATGCACCTAAATTGATTTATCATTAACCTATGTCAAAATGTTGAGTGCTTTTGACATCTCTATTTAAGAATCTTGGTCTTCTCACTTCCACATAGGATTTATGACAAGCGTTTGTTTACAGTGCACGCACATTGATCTCACAAATGTTTGCATTTACGATTTTGGGACCTGGGTTTTTTCTTTAAAAAAAAGAAGAAGTGAATCATGTGTCTAAAAATGTTTTTAATCGACTTATTTATAGTTGGTAATAGATCTTTATCATTTTCAATGGATCAAAAATTGTGTCCATGCCCCTTCAATTTAATATGTAGAATGTCCAAGGGGAGATAATGAGGGAAAATTGTTTAAAGGACACATCTCGTGTTTTCAAAGTATACAGAATTATATGCATTTTGTCTTCCTTATGCTTATAGAAATTAATTGTAATAGTTCGTTCGCTGAAGTATTGCGATAATTAGCCACAATACGGACTTAAATCTAAGCCCCGATTTCAAAAAGCCTAGTTAATTAGATAGGTAGTCACGTGGTACAGTGACGTCATATGCGACCTTCGTCGATCAACTTGTTGTAAACGTAGTGTTAGATATTTTTTAAAACTCGAGTTTTAGGGGCCTAATTTATTTACCATGGATAACATTTATTTTGATGTTGACAAATTTCCAGAGTCTTATATCTTTTAGCCACCAGTGCATACAAATAGCGACCCTAATGTAGCGAGAAAAGCGAGTATGAAATCTGCATAAATTTGCGAGTAAATAATGTTTACATCGGATCCCTGTTTAAACACAATTTGGTAATGCCATTTCTGTAAACAACTGTAATTAGCGTTGTTGCTTTTCTAAAATAAACAGTGCAATTATTATTAAATTTATTTTTGGAGAAGTTAGATAGGCCTAAATTATGATACGATTATGTATCATTGACAACCAGGCCTACTGTCACGGGTGCATTTCGAAAAAGAAAAAAAAAAATAATAATGATCAAACTTATTGTGAAAATCACAATACTTTTAAATTATTTTATTAAAGCAATTTTATTCGGCCTAATCATTATTTTTTGTTATCAACACGTTGTTACGTAGGAAGTGGGAGCGCGGCGTGCTGTTGTTGTAAACACATACGCGTTCCTTAAAAAAAAAATGAAAGCATTATAATTCAATTCAAAGTCGGGAAATATTATATTTTATTATTTATAATTGAAAGTCCAATTATCTTTTATCTTTAAATTTCTTTTTTAAAACTACCAGTTGGTAGACACTGCTAGCAAAGTTCAGCTTATGTTGTTACAAGGTGAAGGTCAGTTGGTGCGAGTGTGTATTGAATTCGAGAGCAGAACGGAAAGCATATGCCGTAGGCTTATATGTTACAGTGCGTAGCTTCGATAGAACCACTTTCTCGCAGTTTATCTACGTATTTGTCCAAGTGCTTGTTAGAAAAAGTACAGGGACAAATTCTACTGGGGGGTTTTATGGCAAAGTCGTTGAGCCGACAAAAAATATTCACGTCTTGTCCCTCATACCTTCCTTCGAAAATTGATAAAAAACACAGTCCAAATCCTCTCTACTGACAGCAAGTACACCCTTAAACGGCACAAAACACCCTAATACAGTGTTATTTACAAGCTGTTAATGTGATAATTGTTTGTTTGTCAATTAAATCTAATCTGTTTATGAAATGGCTATCAACTGTTTTCAAATCTTCTCGCTCGAGGTCGCATATGACGTCACAGATAATGGCGCGTAAAATATCGAAGAAAATATGCATATCGCAAGATTTGAATTTCATCGCTTTTAAACTCGAAAACTACGCAAACTGTTTCATTTAAAACACAAGTAAAGTAGTTTTAGGCATGAAATGAATTAATTTTGCTGAAAAAATTAAAAAGTTTAAAAACATGCGATGTGTCCTTTAAACAAGAATTGTTATAGAAACAGATGTCTCCAGTGTGGTAATATTGAAAAGGATAATGATAGTGAAAAATTGGAGTTATCTTCTAGTCAGTATTGCCACAAGAGGGGCTTATATTCTTGTTTACTTAATTTTATAATAATGTTCTTTGAAAATCTTCTCAATAGTCTCACAAGGAGTATACAATTTATCTCAAAGAATTATTCAAGGATCACCATTATCACTCTACTGACTTGCTGAATTTCACAGCTGATATGATACATCACAGTAGCTAGTATATCATGCAATACATGATAATGGAATTTATAACAATTTTGAACTCTTCAGAAAATTATGCATCACTTGGCAACTCTTGTATGCAAATTTGTGATAGCTAAAGAAAATTCATTTTGGATGCAAAAATATCTGCCTGATTTGAAGATTATTTAATGTTTTTAATAACTTTTTTTTCTTGTAAAATTTTATTCTGATATTCCATATTTACTGATTGTTGAACCAGGGAACCAAAATATATTTGTTATTGAATCAATTGAATTTTTTCATACTGTAATGAAAGTGGTGATATCATTGATTTGATTATTGAGCACATGCATTGGATTAAATGATATCAATGATTGATTCATCAAATTATGAAGGTCATTAAAACAATTGTGGATAGTTTTGGTCAATGGAATGAAAGATATCTCAAATTAGATTAATGATATCATTCAATGAATCACTGCATGCAATAATTCAAATGTAATGTAGATTCAATTCTGTACTAACACATGCCTTCCCTCTGCTGGACAGGGATTGGGGCGGGGCTACAGTTAAGGTTTACAAAATCCTCAAATGAACAATGAGGCTATTCAATAATCAAGCATCTATACGTAGTAATCCAAAGATTACCTATGGGAATGTTTTTTATTATATACCCATCAATATATCGTTCTTTGATACTGTGGATTTCACAGCGTATGATCCGGTTTTCTGGATCACCACACTGGTTTTCTGATTCCGTATCAGTATCCTCTGAAACTGATGACGTCACAATGTATCAATTCAACGTTTTTGTGGAAAATATTGATCGCATCACAAAGAAAACTACATACACAAAATATAATTTCATGGTATGTCTGTGTTTTTGATAATCTGGATTACATTTATTAGCTCTTCTGAGCCGAAGGCTCAAAGAGCTAATGCTACTATGGCCATTTGTGCGGTGTGCGTAAACTTTTTAGAAAAAGGGCTGTAACTCAAGAACCCCTTGGCCAATTTTTTTCAAATTTGTTACAGGGTATCATTGGCCCAAGGGCTTTCATACATACTAAATAGAGGGATGTGACCCTTTAACAAGGGGAGATAATCAGGAAAATACAAACAAAAGTAGTGGTTGCTAAAAAATCTTCTTCTCAAGAACCACTGGGCAGATTATCACCAAACTTACACACAAGGATGAGGATATGTTGTAGATTAAAAATTGTTCAAGGCATTACCCTGGGGCAAAGGGCGTGGTCTCAAGGTCACTTCAAAGTTGACCTAAATTTATATTTCCTTAAATCTTTGATATTTTAGTCATTATAAGGACTAGGATCATCAAATTTTGACAGTTGATGCATCTTAGGACCTTGTGTCAAGTTGTCTCAAAAGTAGGTCACGGTGACCTAATTTTTGAATTTTGCAGGTATTTATTTTAAAATTAATTTTGATGCATATCTTGGACACTTTGAAGCCTATGATCATCAAAACTTGTCAGTTGGTGGATCATGGGACCTTGAAATGCGTCAACTGAAAAATAGGTCACCGTGACCTACTTTTTGAATTTTATGGCTTATCATTTATAGATATATTTTAAGTTGTTATTTCAAATACCGAGAGGTTTAGAATCATCAAATCTTGTAAGTTGATGCATCTTGAAGCCTTGAAACATATTTATGAAAAAGTAGGTCACAGTGACCTACTTTTTGAATTTTGCAGATATTCAAATTTCACATTTTCAATTTTAGATGCATATTTTGGGCACTGTAAAACCTAGGATCATCAAACTTTGTCAGTTGATGCGTCTTCAGTCTTCGGTTTGTGTCGACCAAAAAGTAGGTCACCGTGACCTACTTTTGGTATTTGACAGCTAAATTACTATATTTCAGACACTATTTGACCTACAATCATCAAACTTTGTCAGTTGATGCATCTTGAGTCTTCGGAGTGTATCGACCAAAAAGTAGGTCACTGTGACCTATTTTTGGCATTTGACAGTTATATTTATATATTTCAGTCACTAATTGACCTACAATCATCAAACTTTGACAGTTGATGCATCTTGAGTCTACGGAGTGTGTCGACCAAAAAGTAGGTCACCTTGACCTACTTTTGGAATTGGACGGCTATATTTATATAATTCAGATACTATTTGACCTACAGTCATCAAACTTTGTCAGTTGTTGGGTCTTGCATGTTTGAAGGGTTTCGACCAAAAAGTAGGTCACCTTGACCTACTTTTGGAATTGGACGGCTATATTTATATATTTCAGATACTATTTGACCTACAGTCATCAAACTTTGTCAGTTGATGGGTCTTGCATGTTCGGAGTTTGCTGACCAAAAAGTAGGTCACCATGACCTACGATTGGATTTTGACAGCTATATTTCAATATTCAGATACTAATTGGCTTAAAATCATCAAACTTTGTCAGTTGATATTTCTTGGGTTCTCAAAATGTGTAAACCAAAAAGTAGGTCACATTGACCTACTTTTTTTTGAATTCTTAGGATTTAACTAAAGATTTAGAATACTAAGAGGCTAAGAATAGAAATGGTGGGGTTGTACAATTTATCAGAAGAGCGATTCTAAGCCCTTGGGCCTCTTGTTATCTTATAAATGTGGATTTAAAATGCATAAGGGGTATATAAATTTATAATTACTACAGTAACTTGATCAGAAGAGTTGGATCATGTCTCGTTGACAGGCGTGGATCATCAGATCAAACTCAACGCTATGATCCGCGCCTGTCAACTCGACGTGATCCGACTCTTTGGATCAAGTTACTGTAGTAATAATATATATATATCTTTATAACAACAGTACAATAATTATAGCTTGTCAAATAAAATTCAATCATCCCAAGACCTGTAGTGTTTAGGCATATTGTCATGCAGTTGTCCAATGGCAGGTTTGGGCTTATTTTTTATCCACTTTTTAAAGTGTTTCAATCTTAAGAGTCACATTTCTATGTGAGCAAGGTACGCAAATAAACATTGTGTAACTTAAATAAGACTCTTTGGAACTTTTTTCATAGAATATTATATGCAAATATTATTATGAATATTCATTGACATGTATATGCATGGGTTTTTCCAGAGAGTTTGAAACGTCATGAAAGATCAGCCCATGATGCTGTGAAAAACCACTTCTGCAAAATTTGTGAAAGAGGTTTCTTCAGAAAGGAATATTTAAATCGCCATATGGAACAACACGATCCAAATCGTGACGGGAAAAAGAAAAAAGTCAAACCTATGGCAATAAGGAAACCAAAGGCCTTGCAGAACAAGGCAAAACCAGCAACCAAAACAGTTGCAAAAACGACCCCAGGAAACATTATCATTCAAACAGTGCAAGATACAGGAAGTTCCAGTGTGGCAAATGTAGTAGGGAACATCCGTATCGAAGTGGAGCCTGGTCAGATAGAAGAATACTACATTCAGGAGACTGAGCCTGCCCCGGAGAACACGTTTTACGTGGAGTCAACAACTGAAGGGGACCAGGAAGGAGCTAGCAGTACCCTGGTGTACAGCTTCCCTTCAGTCCAGTACGAGATTGAATGTCCTGATGGACAGCTGAATTCAGAGGCCCTGTCAGCCATTACAATGTTAGCACAAGCTTCTACCCAGCAGAACATCTAAGTTTCACTTAGCTTTATTTACTTTCCAGAATAAGTTATTTTGTGCAAGATCAGCACTTTTTGAAAGACCATGTTCTGTTTAATTTGATAAATCATAATTAAATGTTTTAAAAGATGTTATAACTGTTGTGAATGACTTAATGCATGAACAATCAGCCACAGCATTACAAAATGTTTCCTTGCTGACAAAATTATGTTCATGCATATTACAATTTCATTTATACATGCATGATGTGACATATATATAAATATATATATATATATGTACTTGTAGATTGTACTGCAAGAAATTTAAAAATGAATTGTATTGAAACAATAATTTTTAGCTCACCCAAACTACAATTCATTTGAGCATTGTAGCCTTGTAATGTATGTAACAAATTTTCTTGAGATATGGGGTTTGGAACGCTGCATACAGTTTTCTAATTTATATTGATGGTAGATGTTATTGATAAGATTGATCATAAGTGAAGAATGTAACTTCCAGAACATAGTTTGTACATTATATTATTGTTGTTATAAGTTCGACTTGAGGTCATACACAATGTTTCTCAACAATATAATTTTTCATGACATTTTAGGTACAATTCACCCGCATTCTATCTTATTTCCCCCAAAAAAATCTTGGTATATTACCAGGTCTGTTATAGAGTTTGCATAATTTGATAGTTCTTGGTTGTGGCAAGAAAACTGTTGCTGTAAACTCTTGTGTATTGCAGAAGGTTGTATATTTGGAAATTACTAATTAAGTTAGTGAAGAAAAATCGAGATTGAATGTGGGGACCCTTGCATTACTGAATAGGTGATCTAACCACGCTGATATACGAAGTATGATAATATTGCAACAATATGAAATTTAAACCTATTTTGGAAATCATGTAAAAACCCTTCGTATTGAGGAGATGAAAAAATAGTTTTAGAAATGTCGTGTATGACCTTTTTAAAGAAATAAATGCCTAGACTGTTTTTAAGTGGAGATGTAAAAACAACAGACGCTTGGGGTATTTGTCAGTTATGCATACTTCATAATACAATGTACACTCTAGTCAATTAATCCTGATGTTTATATTTTTAAATTAAACTCGATTCTTTTTAAAAATAAGGCTTCTTTTATGTCAAGTTGAAAGGCAAGTCTTTCTTTCTATGCTGATCAGAAAAAGAAATGCTTAGTACATTTCATATTCATTTTAAGACATGAAAAATACATGTACTAAATTGATTTATTTATAAAATAAAAATGATGTAAATGCTGGGTTATCAACCACTAATGATAATTACAGTCTTTAACAGTTCAAGGTCACCCAAGTTCAATATCTAGTGTAAACATCTATAACAAAGCCAACAAAACCAATAATTGTATAAGACAATAAAGTATTATGACCTATTGCCCTAGGCTATTGAGTACATTTTTCTGGTTCCATTGGTACCAAAATCATGTAAATGGGTTCATAAATAAAGGCAGTAGAGGGTTTTCAAGTACGGAAACTGAAAAAGTACATATACGACCCCTACCGCAGCCAGAGGTGGAAGGACAAATACGACCCCTACTGCAGCCAGAGTTTTGAATTGCGTTTCAAGAAGCCAACGGTTCTGTTGGCTTTGTTATAGATGTTTACATGCTCTTCCCAACATAGTTCAGATGTGAAGATGCATCCAAGGTATTTGGCACTATTCACTAATGTTACCTAGGGTGTGTCCGCGCAGCGTATATGATGTTTTTGTGGGCTTGGTCTCACTGCTGATGTTTAACACATTGTATTTCTCTGGGTGAAAGGACATTTTCTCGGTGGTTTCTCATGCAGCTAGGCTTTCAAGGTCTGTGGAGTACGGAAGCAGATTGGTGCCATCGTATAGAATTAATATTTATTTAACTGGCGGCCGCCACTTAATTTATATGGCGGCCGACACTCAATTTAAATCATTTATCTGGCTATCGCCAGTTATTCAACTCCTCTCTCTTTCTCTCTCAAAACGAAAGAGGTGCAACCCCTCCCCAATGCTTAGTAATATGTATGTGATATATATACAATTAAGAGCATTAAATTATTGTTTTTCGATTGTACTGTTAAATACGTAGAACCACGGGGCTGACCCTCCATGACAACGTTCAATTTCTGTTATTTTCACATGCAAACTAAATTATTTTCACATGTGAAATAAGATTAATTGGCGGATTGGCTCCCATCCCACTCTTTTGGTGGTAGTAATGAATGGTAAAAATGTAATAATTAATTAACTGATCAATTGAAGGATGAACGGAGCCCCCTCCCTCCAATTTAGGAGTACGAAGTTTGGACAAAAGAGACATTTTAGGTCCTTTTCTGCTTGTCAACAATAATGTAGAAGACAATTTCTCCGACGACTGTCCCTATACACTTTGAAAAACGATGCTGCGTGTTTGCGTACTATTCTAAAGCTTTCCAAAATAATCACTCAGCGATACGAATTACATTGTTTTTGCAATTGGCAGCCGCCACATATAAAAATAACTGGCGGCAGCCAGTTAATTTATATGACGGCCGCCAGTTAAATTAAGTAGCGGCCGCCACATAAATTAAATGGCGGCCGCCAATTAGATAAATATTAATTCTATACCCTGGCACCTATCGGCTTCCGTGAAGTTGTGACCAGCGAACAGGGGATGTTTACTCCTTCTGGGTACCTCTGGTGTGTCCAAGGGGTCCATGTTTGACCGTCACTCCATTTTGATTGGTTTGCCGTAAACTTTTTCGTTTGACCCGAGAGAGAGACGGGTCAACCCGAAAACTTGTGTAATTGTTATATATATATATATATATATATGTGTGTGTGTGTTAAGCAATAAGTCCTGAAGATTGAAAATGAAACCGGTTGAGTTATTTTCGGCGTTCTAATTTTTCTTTATTATACTATTACTTGTGTGGATATTTACTTATATTTTGGATTTTATATATATATATATATATATATATATATACAAAGCACTAAAATGACCAACGACACGAACAACCAGATTGTCAACCCGTCCCTTCTTCAGGACAAACGAAAAATTACATAATGTGGCCAATATCAACAGAGAATAATAGCAAAAACTACATATAAATACATCTAGCACTACAACTACACTAATCTACAAACGTATTTTTAATGTAGTTGTAGTGCTACTAGCTAGATGTATTTATATGTAGTTATAAACCACAAACAAAGATAAAATTCCAACGCAAGCACTTTCATTTTAAAATCCCATGGGGTGACATTTTATATTGCTTTACCAGTTTCTTAGATTTGTAATATATATATATATTTTAAAAGTGATAATGTGATAATAACTTTCAAATGCTTTAAAAACTATTTCTTCAAATGATTGCTTTTCAGATACAATTCCGGAACCATCGATTCCAAGTGTGACAGTTTTACTGAATGGATACGACACTGATGGGGTACCACCCATACCGTTTACGTGACAGCTTGTTTCTACGTGTGTATCCATACGCAAATCCTTCTTCGCTAAATGCCTTCATCTGTTTAATTACTTGACCTTTCTTGAAACTGAGTTCATTTTTTCTCTGAGCCTTGTAATTTGTGTTTGCAACCACTCTGATAATGTCACGCATTCTTCCTATAGATCTATCGCTATTTTCTGAAGTGTCGGGGCGATCATTGTCTGACGCCACTGAATAGTCCCCGCTCACTCTGATGCAGGGATGGTCGTCCTCAGGCAAAACACAGAATTCTTTGACGTGGAATGGATTTGGAAGACGACAAGATGATTCCTCTGGCAGTTCTATTGTTTCTATCTCATCTTCAGAATACTCTACCACTAACGGCGATGGAAATTTCATGGTTAATCCGTTTTTCAGCACTGTATTCAAACTAGAACAAGTTGTCGTGCTGTTAGTAAGGTTGGTTCTCATTTCTTTCTGTGGTATATCTGGTTGTTTCTGAGATACAGAATGGTGTGGTGGAGTCATTTGTCTCTTTCTGGTCCTCATTACCTCCCCTGTTACGTGCAAATCCAAATCCTCTGGTTGCACGGAAGGATTGGTCACCAAAAACATATCGACCCCCGTAACAAATCCTGCCTTCTTGAGCTTTGCCCTTTCTGCCACTCGTATCCAATTATGGCTGTAAAGTTTTCGAAAATTAATCGTTTGTAGGTTTTTGAAGGATTCGACTGTATTATCTGCACTTTCATGAATTAAGTCACATTGCGGAATCACATGTTTTACAAACTCTGAAATCACTTCAATGATCACGGAAAATCTGCCCTTATCTAATTCTTTCAGCTCTTGGAACATTATCTGTAGGGTCTTCTTCTTCCTATTTATCAAATTCTGTAACTCTCTCTCATCTTCAATACATGCTTGAGAGGTAGTTTTAATTCGTTCTTGAAGACGAGACACTTGTGTAATTATAGATTCTAATTTGGCTGTGCCCTTGGCGGAACGTCTTTTGTTCTTCCTAGAAAGTTTTTCTTCCAAATCAATCAAAAGAGCTTTCATATTGCTTAAAGACTGCTTATGAATCTGGACAGCGTTTTCTAAGGCATTCCGCTGTGTGTCATGGGGCCTGAATTCATCCTCTATTTCTTTCAGCTCCCGGTTCCGTCGGATGTGTTTAAGGATATTCTGATGAGGACCGTTATTGGCCATAAGCTGATCATAAATACATCTATGGATCTCAGCCAAGCGATGTGTCTCCTGCCACGGGGCTGATTTGAAAAAATCAAGTACATCTTTGCCGCCAACTTCTTTCGACAACTCATTCTGATATTTTGCCTTCCAACTTTCGATTTCTTGAAGATATGTCAATTCTGCCTGAGCTCGATTCTTTATCATCAGACGTACAGCCTCTTGAAGACGAATAGAATGTTTGTTCTGTTTAATAGCTTCCTCTACCAAATGAAAATCAATGGTATCACCCATTGTTAACAGCAGCTCACTAGGCTAAAGTGCTAACTGTGACGATTCATAACACTATGACGTTAAACTATCTATGACGTCATTGTCGAAAGATTTTGCCTCGGACTAGACCCCCGTCATTGGATAAAACGCGACACCTGTTTGCTGTCTAAGCCATAAGATAAGATAAGTTTTATTCCAATTTTGGGCCCAGAGGGCATAACATTAACACAGTTTATAAAGAAGGAAATTTCAAAAAAGAAAGAAAGTTTACAACATTAACTACAGGTTACATGGACTGCAAACTACATGTGCATGTAGCATGTTGGGGAAACGAGTACATGTATACATATATGAATTGCTAATTATCATGTGTATACACAAGTAAATGGACAATATCAGTATTATACCAACATATGAATAATAAACTATAATGATTTTTGCAGTTTTAAAGCATCACTTCGTTTTCTGAAAGTTTGAACTAAATATTCACTCAATTTGACAATTACTGGTTTGTCTTCATTAATCATCAACCAAGTAAATTTGTCCTTATTTGTTAAATAGATAAAAAAAAAAAAAGTTGTTGAGCTTGTATATACCATTAAAAAATATATTTCTCTCTTCAACATAGAATGGACAATCAGTGAGGAAATGAAATTCATCTTCTACACAATTAAGGTTACATAATTCATGTTTCTAAGCATCTGGGTATTTAATTTTCCTAACTTCATTATCCTTTATTTTTTTTAAATCTGAGCGCTTCGCTTCCTATCCTATATAATGCGTTGTTTTATATGGTAAATGGTTTATGTTCGTTTGAGTGAAACGAATTTAGAACATAAATGTATTTATCATGGTTACCCTAGCATTGTTTGTACACGTGGGAAGTTGTGTTTTGGAACGGGTGAATGATTGCATAGCGATTGGTTATTTAAATAGCAGCTAGTACGCATGAGTGAATTAGTTATTTAAGGATCAGTATGCCATTCGAAGGCTCAGATTCGCAGAATATTTCACGTTTTATAAATTCCCACCCACCCGTCCCAAATAAAGGCTTCTTTATTGGAATTATGAATATGACATCGATTGATTATATCATAAATATGAATATATATATATATATATTTATAGTTTGTGTTTCTTTCGGAGAATTGGACATGCTGTACAGGGATATTTCTATGAATCTATCCAGAAAAATGGTTAGAAGGTTATACAACACCCATCTTTAAATCGGATAATCCAAAGCTCCCCCAAAACTATAGAGGAATAACTATAACTAACAGCATAGCGAAACTTTTTAATATCATTTTAAACGACAGGCTTGATACAAAATAATACACGAGAGTCAAATAGGATTTTCAAAAAACAAATCCAGGACATCAGACCATTTATTTGTAGTTAAATGTTTAATTGACAAATACATTAACACTGGCAATAAACGACTCTATGCATGTTTTGTAGACTTTCACAAGGCATTTGATACAGTCATTCATGAAGGCATTAAACTAAAACTCCTACAATTAAATATCAATGGTTTATTCTACAACATATTATGTAGTATGTATAGGCACAACAATATTTTCATAAAAGTAGGGAACAAGTTAACCCTTCCATATACACCAGAGATAGGAGTTCGACAAGGTGATTTCTTAAGCCCAAATATTTTAAAAATATTTTTTAACGATTTTTCTAAATTACTGGATGAAGAAACCATTGACTCTGTCAATCTTTCTGGAAAGAAAATCACCTCTTTTCTATATGCGGATGACCTTGTACTGCTTTCAGAAAACCAGAATGGACTACAAAACAAACTAAACTTACTTGAAAAATATTACAACGATTGGTGCTTAGAATTTAATACCAATAAGACAAAAGTAGTCATTTTTAATAAAAGCGGGCACCTAATTAAAAAAAAATTTGTGTTCAGTAACATATGTATTGAATGAACTAACAAATATAAATATCTAGGAGTAATATTATCCTCCTGTGGTTCATTCAAGGAAGCAAAATCTGATCTATACAATAAAGCTCTCAAGGCCTCATTCAAACTTTATAAAGACATCAAATCTATCGATCCACCAATTAAAACATCTTTACATCTTTTTGACCATATGGTAAAACCCATTGCCTTGTATGGCTGCGAGATATGGGGGGAGGGGGGGGGGGACACTTTCAGCACGCATGCTGGAAAAAGACAGAGATTTATATGATATCTTTAAAAATTGGGAGGTAGAAAACGTGAATATTAAGTTTTGTAAACATCTACTGGGTGCCGGTAAAAGAAGTACTAATATTGCAATAATCTCTGAATTGGGTAGATATCCTATGTTCTGCTCTATAATCCAAAGTATTTTACTATATTGGCATAGACTTGAGAATTGTCCAGAATCATCCCTGTTATACAGTGCTTATACAGAGAATATCAATCTGAATTCATATAATATAAATTGTTGGTACAAAAACATTAGTTATTTTAGGAAAAAAATGGGCATTTTGGTACCCAATTGTAAAAATCTCAAATTCTCATTTTTCAAAAAACAAATGAAGAATCAGGTACGGAAACAATGTTTACTTTACTGGTCAAAAAGACTTGAAGAGGGTCAGAAATCAGGAAAACTCACAACATATTTTTCGTATAAAGAAAACTTTACTATGGAAAGTTATATATTTTTAGAATCCCTAGAATTAAGAAAAACTATATGTAGATTTCGAATTAGTGCACATGACCTTCGAATTGAAAGCGGAAGATGTGAATTTACAAAAGCCAATGCTGGCCAGAAGATTTCTTTAGAAAGAAACAAAAGAATATGTGAATTATGTAACCTTAATTGTGTAGAAGATGAATTTCATTTCCTCACTGATTGTCCATTCTATGTTGAAGAGAGAAATATGCTTTTTAATGGTATATACAAGCTCAACTTTTTTTTTTTTTTTTTTTTTTTATCTATTTAACAAATAAGAACAAATTTACTTGGTTGATGATTAATGAAGACAAACCAGTAATTGTCAAATTGAGTGAATATTTAGTTCAAACTTTCAGAAAACGAAGTGATGCTTTAAAACTGCAAAAATCATTATAGTTTATTATTCATATGTTGGTATAATACTGATATTGTCCATTTACTTGTGTATACACATGATAATTAGCAATTCATATATGTATACATGTACTCGTTTCCCCAACATGCTACATGCACATGTAGTTTGCAGTCCATGTAACCTGTAGTTAATGTTGTAAACTTTCTTTCTTTTTTGAAATTTCCTTCTTTATAAACTGTCTCAATGTTATGCCCTCTGGGCCCAAAATTGGAATAAAACTTATCTTATGGCTTAGACAGCAAACAGGTGTCGCGTTTTATCCAATGACGGGGGTCTAGTCCGAGGCAAAATCTTTCGACAATGACGTCATAGATAGTTTAACGTCATAGTGTTATGAATCGTCACAGTTAGCACTTTAGCCTAGTGAGCTGCTGTTAACAATGGGTGATACCATTGATTTTCATTTGGTAGAGGAAGCTATTAAACAGAACAAACATTCTATTCGTCTTCAAGAGGCTGTACGTCTGATGATAAAGAATCGAGCTCAGGCAGAATTGACATATCTTCAAGAAATCGAAAGTTGGAAGGCAAAATATCAGAATGAGTTGCCGAAAGAAGTTGGCGGCAAAGATGTACTTGATTTTTTCAAATCAGCCCCGTGGCAGGAGACACATCGCTTGGCTGAGATCCATAGATGTATTTATGATCAGCTTATGGCCAATAACGGTCCTCATCAGAATATCCTTAAACACATCCGACGGAACCGGGAGCTGAAAGAAATAGAGGATGAATTCAGGCCCTATGACACACAGCGGAATGCCTTAGAAAACGCTGTCCAGATTCATAAGCAGTCTTTAAGCAATATGAAAGCTCTTTTGATTGATTTGGAAGAAAAACTTTCTAGGAAGAACAAAAGACGTTCCGCCAAGGGCACAGCCAAATTAGAATCTATAATTACACAAGTGTCTCGTCTTCAAGAACGAATTAAAAAAACCTCTCAAACATGTATTGAAGATGAGAGAGAGTTACAGAATTTGATAAATAGGAAGAAGAAGACCCTACAGATAATGTTCCAAGAGCTGAAAGAATTAGATAAGGGCAGATTTTCCGTGATCAATGAAGTGATTTCAGAGTTTGTAAAACATGTGATTCCGCAATGTGACTTAATTCATGAAAGTGCAGATAATACAATTGAATCCTTCAAAAACCTACAAACGATTAATTTTCGAAAACTTTACAGCCATAATTGGATACGAGTGGCAGAAAGGGCAAAACTCAAGAAGGCAGGATTTGCTACGGGGGTCGATATGTTTTTGGTGACCAATCCTTCCGTGCAACCAGAGGATTTGGATTTGCACGTAACAGGGGAGGTAATGAGGACCAGAAAGAGACAAATGACTCCACCACACCATTCTGTATCTCAGAAACAACCAGATATAACACAGAAAGAAATGAGAACCAACCTTGCTAACAGCACGACAACTTGTTCTAGTTTGAATACAGTGCTGAAAAACGGATTAACCATGAAATTTCCATCGCCGTTAGTAGTAGAGTATTCTGAAGATGAGATAGAAACAATAGAACTGCCAGAGGAATCATCTTGTCGTCTTCCAAATCCATTCCACGTCAAAGAATTCTGTGTTTTGCCTGAGGACGACCATCCCTGCAGCAGAGTGAGCGGGGACTATTCAGTGGCGTCAGACAATGATCGCCCCGACACTTCAGAAAATAGCGATAGATCTATAGGAAGAATGCGTGACATTATCAGAGTGGTTGCAAACACAAATTACAAGGCTCAGAGAAAAAATGAACTCAGTCTCAAGAAAGGTCAAGTAATTAAACAGATGAAGGCATTTAGCGAAGAAGGATTTGCGTATGGATACACACGTAGAAACAAGCTGTCACGTAAACGGTATGGGTGGTACCCCATCAGTGTCGTATCCATTCAGTAAAACTGTCACACTTGGAATCGATGGTTCCGGAATTGTATCTGAAAAGCATTCATTTGAAGAAAGAAAGTTTTTAAAGCATTTGAAAGTTATTATCACATTATCACTTTTAAAAAAATATATATATTACAAATCTATGAAACTGGTAAAGCAATATAAAATGTCACCCCATGGGATTTTAAAATGAAAGTGCTTGCGTTGGAATTTTATCTTTGTTGTTTATTTGATATCTTTTAATATCTTATAACGGACATTGCGACTTTTAATTAATATATATATATATATATAGTCATTCTTAACGTCTTTCAAAATGAAACCGAAGAAATGCAACACGGACAGCAACGGCAGGGTATACAAAGTTGAGGATAGTGAGAACGGCAAAGTAGATCTGCTGTCGAACTATCTTCTTCGCCCAAACATTCTTTAATTCATGATCATTTATTACTTGTGACGTACACGTGGATCTAATAAAATCCTGGGAATATGCTATAATGCAAAACATTCTATACGATTTCGCGTTAGAAAGTAATAACACGACAACTAGATGGTAATGAAATAAATTGAACTTCTTATTTTTTATGAATGGATTTTGCACTGATATTTTTATGAAACAATACACGGTTGGTACAGCATGTACCACAACAGTGTCGTTTACAAACCAATGGATTTCGGCGCGTCACACCATCGCACTTTGGCGTGTCAGACCATCTACCTTGGCGCATGAGTGTGGACCATCGCACTTTTGCGTGTTACACCATCGGGGTTTAGCGCAGACCATCGGGATTTGGCATGACCCTCGCACTTTGGAGTCTTACATATATATTAAAAGAAATAGAAGAAACAGTACACAAAGTTAAAATTTGGAATATATATATATATATAGAGAGAGAGAGAGAGAGAGAGAGAGAGAGAGAGAGAGAGAGAGAGAGTCTATATATAATCCGGATATTTACACAAGTGTAGCGATATACGTGAACGGATCTAATTTTTCCGGAAGCCGATAGGTGCCAGGGTATAGCATTAATATTTATTTAACTGGCGGCCGCCATTTAATCTAAATCATTTATGTGCCTGTCACCAGTTATTCAACTCCTCTCTCTTTCTCTATCTCTCAAAATGAAAGGGATGCAATCCCTCCCCAATGTTTAGTAATATGTATGTAATATATATATATATATATATATATATATATATACACACACACATACAATTAAGAGCATTAAATTATTGTTTTTTGATTGTACTCTTAAATACGTAGAGCCACTCCATTTGTTTGACAACGTTCAATTTTTGTTATTTTCACATGCAAACTAAATTATTTTCACATGTGAAATAAGATTAATTGGCGGATTGGCCCCCACTCTTTTTAGTGGTAATAATGAATGGTAAAAATGTAATAATGAATTAACTGATCAATTGAAGGATGAACGGAGCCCCCTCCCTCCAATTTAGGAGTACGAAGTTTGGGCAAGAGGCATTTTAGGTTGCTTTTTTGCTTGTCAACATATTGTAGAAGACAATTTCTTCGACGACTGTCCCTATAGGCCAACACTTTGAAAAACGATGCTGCGTGTTTGCGTACTATTCTAAATCTTTCCAAAATAATCAATCAGCGATACGAATTACATTGTAGGTGCAATTGGCAGCCAACATATATAAATTAAGTGGCGACCGCCAGATAAAATAACTGGCGGCCGCCAGTTAATTCATATGGCTGCCGCCAGATAATAAGTGGCGTCCGCCAGTATCCCTGGCACCTATCGGCTTCCGTAGATATACAAGTAGTGAGGTATGCTTTTGTATCGTCTGCTAACAGACGGACAGTGAACTACACCCCCTCTGGCATGCTGCTGATGAAGAATAGGAGCAATGATGGTCCTGGTACACCTCCTTGGGGGACCCCGGACTTTACGTCAATGAAGAGTGATTTCTCCCCGTCCACTACAAATGACTTGCGACCAAGCTGGCTAGAATCCCTCGGTTGACCTTTCCTCTGATGCCGAAGTGCTCTAGCTTGTGTATTAACAGGCTATGATCGACTTAGTCAACGGCTTTGAAATATCCATGGGCCACTATCATCTTGGAAAAGGTATTTAACTTCAATGTACATGCCTATGATATTGTCTCGATGCATTCTCCTTTCTTATGAAGAAAATTTTCTATAAAGTTAATGTCATTTATCGGATTTAACCTTCCTTTCGATTATTCAATTAGTAAAAAATACACAAAAATAGACATCATATATATGTCGGGGTCATTTGGTCACGTCCGTGTAATTTCAGTTGCATTATATATGAGGGGGCGGACAGGGTGAGGGAGAGAGAGGTTTAGTGGGGAGGTTATACTTCTTTTCTGCAACTCCTTTAATTTTTCCCTTTTCACTACTAATTTGCATCGAACTGATCGCACCGGATATACGTATTCGATGCTGTTCCCATTGTGTTTGATAGACATAGGAAACAATTTACAAATACAGAAAATAAAGAATGCAAGGGCGGATCCAGAGGGGGGGGGGGGGGGTCCGGAACACCCCCCACCCTTTGCGCACCAAAAAGTTAAACTAAACATTCTCATTTATTTAAAAAAAAAACGGTCTCAAGATCTCCCCATGATGTTATGTACACAAGCAAAAGGGTGTAAATGGGGTAGGAGTGGAGGTTGGGAAAAGTACCTAAAAGTTCAAGTGCTAGACCCCCCCCCCCCTTCACAAATTCCTGGATCCGCCTATGGAATACATTTGCAATATTGCGTAAGCCCGTTATATATATATATATATATACATGTATATCATAACCGTTGCAGTGCATATGGGCAGTAAACTGGCATGCAATACCCTTCATTACCCAAATGAAATGCAATTTATCACTATTCAGGGGAAGGGGGTGGGAGGGGTAGAGGGCTAACCCTCCCCCCATCCGCCCCTCATATATTGCTTAATGGCATCGATTGTTGTGCCGAGCTTGCTATTGCGGAACACAGCTTTAGAAAGAATAAAAGCGCGTCACTTGGAAAAAATACTGAAGATTTTTAAATGACCCCACCCTATTTTTGTGATTATCTCCCCCTTGAAAGAGACATGGCCCTTCATTTGAACAAACTTGAAAGCCCTTCACCCAAGGATGCTTTGTGGCAAGTTTGGTTGGATTGGCCCAGTGGTTCTTGAGAAGATGAAAATGTGAAAAGTTTACAATGACAACGACAAATTTTGATCAGAAAAGCTCACTTGAGCCTTCGGCTCAGGTGAGCTATAAATTGCAAGACAGTTTACACCCATTACATTTGGCGGCGTATTCTTTTTAACATAAGAGGTGTTTTTTTTTATGTCTACGAGAATTTTTCACTCATTCCGAGACCTTACCAACTAAAGTGCCATAAATTGAGACCTATTATATATATATATATATATATATAAGATCACATACGAAAGACACGCGACTGTCACTTCAAAAATGTCAAGCGTTTGGCAAAGGACCCAAGTTTATTACATCTCAGGTTTGATTATTTTAGCACGAGCAGGGCTCGAACACATGGCCTCCCAGTTACTAAGAGAATGCTCTACCAATGAGTTGCCGCGACCAGTTAGGCAGAAGAGACATTCCGTTTTTAAATTAAATAAGGCCATCACAAAATGTCGATTGTTATGGTTTAAAAAACTTATACATGTAGTTACAAAAAACGTTTTAAATCAAATTCTTGTTAAACAAAGAAAAATTTACTTTCTGTTGCACACCAAAAATATTACATTTCAGTTGAACATCCTAATGAGATCACTAACCAAAATGCCAGCTCTTGTGAAATTTTGTTAGAAACATTTATTTCTTGCTGATATCCCTACTTCTTAACACTATATTTGAGAACCAGGCAAATGCCTTGTAAGCTCCGAACCATACTGGAGTAAAACTCGTATATAGCGAACACAGATATAGCAAATTTAAGGCTGTAGCAAAGTTTAAGTTCAACAGATTTTCCCAGCAAATTCTTTAAAATCATATTCTATATGAATATTATTCGTCCATAACGAACACGGATATAACGAATTTACGCATACAATAAAGTAAATTTCTGTTTCCCTTGAATTAAAAATAAACATAAAAATTCAACTTTTATATAAAAAAAAAAAAAAAATCATTTTTTTTTATTTTATCATTTTGAAACGAGTTGTGACTTTGTTAACTCATTTTCATTTGTCATAGGATCCACTTATAGTGAATTTTTTGTTGTGTTTTTTAAAAAAAAGAAGAAGGGGTTTTTGACGTTTGATTATCAAATGATAATATACTAATACATATATTCAGAATAAAATCAACATTTATTTTGGTAAAAATCTGTTCAAATAAACATATCAACATTGAATACATTTCATTCATTTGCTTTATCAATATTTGCAGCTATCAGTATAAAAATAGAAATTTGTATATGTTTGCATATGAATTTCAGCAACGGAAAAAAGCATGCTAATAAGTTCTAAGCTACTAATACATGCAAAGAGCTCTTCACATATCCATGATCAGTGTTTCTCCAAATACATTCAGTATAGGCCCATGACTTGAAAATCTTTTATCTTTCAGGATCATCTTCTGTTGTCAGGTTGTCATCCCCTTCTTCTACAGAGTCTCCTCGCAAGGTCTTGGATTCACTTTCACAGTTGGGAACATTCTTATTCATTTCATGCTTGACAGTTTTCAGATCAGTATTGGATTTGTCAGTGCCAATCTTTACATTTTCTTTGTTGGCAATAACATTTTCTTCGGGTGTACTATTCTCCACCTTTGCTTTGCCTTTGAGCTCCTCTGAACCATACTGATCAATCTTGTCCCCTGTGCCTGTGCCATTGTCCCTTGGTGGTTTTTGAGAACTACCATTTATGTTCCCAGTCGAGTGTTTAGCTGTCTCCTCTTCAGTGCTACCATTGCTTGCCTTTATGTTTTCACTACTTTTTGTATCTAATAGACTTGAGGATCTGGATGCATCTCCCTTGGGGGCCAGAACTTCATCGCAATCTTTGCTCTTTGTTTGAAGCTTTGCCTTTTTTTGCACTTGATGTACATCAGACACTCCTCTTGAATTTTCATCATCTGTTGAATCTTCACCCGAGTTTAACTGCAAAATTTTTTTTTTACCATATCAATATTTTTGGTTATATTACTTGACTTTGCAAAAACATGTTTATCCATGGATATTTGAAGAAAATCTTGCATCAAATATAAATACAGAAATATGATTTTCATTCACATTATGTGTATAAGAAAACTAAATGAAATACAAAATACTGTATACAGCTTTGACCTTGCTCCTTGGAATTTTCATGAATCTTTTTCTAATTCTGTTTTCAGTTTTCAATTTGAAGCATTTATGTCCATTCTACACATCAAACTGTTACGGTTAGGTTATATTCACTGCATTCATAATTCCACAATTTCTATTTAAAATGAAAATAGCAAACTAGAACAGTCCTAGTTGTACTCATATACCTCTCTCTACTCAGGTTTAAAAGATCTTTGACAATTTAAAGTGCAACTATGGAATAATATGCCAGAATTTTTTAAATTTTACCCAACATGTTACGTCCATCAAATGTTTATTAATCATAATCCAAAACAGATGAGTGTGCATAAAACAAAATCATGTTAACCTTGGTACAACAACTGACTTTTAAAATATATATATCATCAATTGCTCATACTATAACTACATTTCAAAACATGTATTATTTTTTTTATACCTGTATTAAGATTTCTTTCACATGATATAATTACTAACAATTTTGGGTTGTACAAAGAAATGCCCCATTAAAGGAGTGACATTTCCACAGACTTCTTACATTATACTCATTAATTAATCTTTAACTGGACAGATGCAATAAGGCTCTCTATATCAAAATGATCTTTGCATGTCCAGTTTAACTCTTTGAAACACCATGGCTTAGATCATTACACCCTATGGACAAATGGAATCTTAAATGACTTTGATTTTAAGCTTCAATTTACCTTCCTCTATGGATGCACAAATTGACCAGGGTTTGAAACTAACTTGAAAACTTTGGTAGCCATATGGGCTACTGAACCTTGCAATTATAGAGGCCCACATCAAAATTAGTCGCCCACTGACTAGAACATGTTTTGTCTGACAAGTTCATGTTTTGTTATGCTGTTTGGTTTGTACGACATGCAACCGGTAACAATAGGGACCCTATGACATTTGATGGCATTACAGAACAGAGATTCACGGTGAATATGATAAGACAAAAAGATAATGGAAGTTTGAAATCATGGAAGACCATCCGACCACAACACGACACCCCATGCCCCGACGAGCGTGTTTCCCAGCCTTTTCCCCGAAGAACCTCATCAAGTATTAACTCACAATACGAATAAGTCACATCTGCTTCCGCCTAATACTCATTTCTATCTGTATTTTTTGTTTCTTGGGTTCACTGACCCCATTTATAAATCATCACATATTATTATTATTCAAAATCACTAGGACACTTGGCAAAGAAGTGATTCTAAAAGTTAATTATGAAGCACTTTGTAGATCACTAACTTTTTCTAAAGAAAAAAAAAACGTAATGATCGGACAAAATTGAAAAGCAAATGTTAATTTCAGAAATTTTCTAATCACCATCTGGGCAACTTGAACCATAATTTTAGTTCACCCACTCAGAAATTTAGTCTCAAATGGTGAGTGGGTGACTGTTAATTTCAAACCCTGCTGACTAAAATTGGTGATTCCAGGACTCAAATTAACAAAAGCCCCCAAAAAGGGTTATGCCTTATATGGTCATATCATCTTAATTATAGGTCAGTGACCTTGATTTAGAGTGTGATACACCATCTACTAAAGATGCATCAACTGACAAAGTTTGATGATTCTAGACCAAATAATTCTACAGTTATGAGTCGGACAGGATTTTGCCCTATTTGGCAATATTGTCTTAATCAAAAGTGACAGTGATCTAACTTGAAAGTGTGACCCACCCTCTACCCAAGATGTATCATCAGCTGACAAAGTTGGAGGATTCTAAGTCTCAAAGTATTTAAGTTAAGAGTCAGACACAAAGCAGGACAGAAAGATGGACATGAACACCATACCATAATACATCCCAACTAAGATAGGCATATAAAAACATCCCATCTTAGATAGGCATATAAAAACACTTGAGGCCCAGAATCAACCAAATGATGGACAGAAAGACAATCCAATTCCAGTTTTAAAGTAACACTCTCCTCAAAACGTTCTTAAATTGCAGCAAAAATAAGACTGCATACAGTATGCACAAGCAAAGCTCTAAAGTAAAATTTATTTGAATACCTCAGTAACTGTCCATGGTGGAGGTGCCTGATTTGGACAACGCTTTAATGCAAATTTCCACACTCCAAATCCAGACACACCAGTGGTGAACCAACATTTTTCAACAGTATACAGTCCTATGCAGACAAGAAAAGGAAATTTGTTTAATTTACAATTTTCTAAATTACTAATTCATGTGTGAAATTAGTATCTTACTTGCAACACACCAAACAAGAGGCCCATGGGCCACATCGCTCACCTGAGTCACCTTGGTCCATATCAGAAGATTTTCCATATCTATTTGCATGTAAAACCGTAGTCCCTATTATGGCCCCAAACCTTCCCCTGGAGGCCATGGTTTTTGCAAACTTGAATCTACACTATGTCAGAAAGTTTTCATGTAAATGTGAACTTCTTTGGCCCAATGGTTCTTGAGAAGAAGATTTTTAAAGATTTTCCCTATATATTTGTATGTAAAACTTTGATCCCCTATTGTGGCCCCATCCTACCCCAGGGGGGCATGATTTTAACAAACCTGAATCTGCACTATATCAGAAAGTTTTCATATAAATCTCAGCTTTTCTGGCTTAATGGTTCTGGGAAGAAGATTTTTAAAGATTTTTCCTATATATTTGTATGTAAAACTTTGATCCCCTATTGTGGCCCCATCCGACCCCCGGGGGCCATGATCTTAACAAACTTGAATCTGCACTATATCAAAAACAAAAAAAAAAACCGAAAAAAAAACCAAACAACAAAAAAAAACTTTGACCCCCTATTGTGGCCCCATCCAATCCCCGGGGGCTATGATTTTAACAATTTAGAATCTGTACTATATCAGGAAGCTTTCATATAAATCTCAGCTTTTCTGGCTTAGTGGTTCTTGGGAAGAAGATTTTTAAAGATTTTTCCTATATATTTGTATGTAAAACTTTGATCCCCTATTGTGGCCCCATCCGACCCCCGGGGGCCATGATTTTAACAATTTAGAATCTGCATTATATAAGGAAGCTTTCATATAAATCTCAGCTTTTCTGGCCCTGTGGTTCTTGAGAAGAAGATTTTTTAATGACCCTACCCTATTTTTACCTTTTTTTGATTATCTCCCCTTGGAAGGTGGCCTGGCCCTTTATTTTAACAATTTAGAATTCCCTTTACCTAAGGATGTTTTGTGCCAACTTTGGTTGAAATTGGCCCAGTGGTTGTTGAGAAGAAGTTGAAAATGTGAAAAGTTTACAGACGGACGGACAGACGACGGAATACGGGTGATCAGAAAAGCTCACTTGAGCTTTCAGCTCAGGTGAGCTAAAAATGTTGCATATGATAAAGGATACCTTTTACTCTTTATCACTATAAATTCATCTTAATATCAATAAAATATTCCTCCTAAACTAAACTTTATTTACACCACCTTTTATGGCAATTTATTTAATCATGTTTGAAACATAAAGCCTGTGTTTTCTATGAACAGCCACTGTCTTAAGAGTAAAATTTAGTTCAAGACAACAATGCAACCATGAGACTCTCATGGATAATCACATGTATCCAAAAATTTGTCTTACACCTACCATCATATCTGTAACCCTCCTCTGGAGCAAAGGCACTGTCCAGCTTGTAACCTCGAATCACCCTCACTGGAAGCTTGGTTTCAACATTCTTACTAAGAGCCAAGTTACCTCTGGTAAGGGTTTGGTCTTTCGACTGTGGGGCTGTTCTTAAATTCTAGCAAGAAGAAAATTACATGTTAATAGCTAAAACACCCTCTCGTTAGCAATTCTTGTACATTGGCAAACCTGTTTCAGTAGATAAATATTCTACACTTCCTTATCATAAACACTTTTCTCGTATTCAGCGTTGCTGTTTTCAACTGCCACCTTTATTTGGTTCAATGAAACCACTCACAATGAACTTGCCCTATCTAAAATTATAACATATACTTTAATTTTTAGAATGTATTTATATTCAAATCATGAAATTATTACTTTTAGGATGTACTCATCCTCACAAGTCAAGGTTTTGTGATTACCGTACCCTCCACACAAACTCTTCATGAATGTAGCAATTCAAATTCCGGGAACAAGCTTTGCAATGAGCAATATGCTAAAAATAAACTGTCCAATGAAATGGCTCTTTTCAAAACGAATTTCGCACTGAGCGCACAGATGGCTGATCTGCATCGTCTAAAGAGAGAGAAAACGGCTGTATTTGTTTAAGTTGATATCATTGCATATGCAACAAAAAGTTGATAAAAATTGAAGAACTTGCCATCTTTTGTTCACAGCCAACATTGTTTACATCTACCACATGTTTAGAATGAGAACTGTATTTTGATTGGCTCCAGTGTACGACTTGGACCCAATGAAATGTGGACTCCTTAGCCCAAAATTTAAATAGCTACATTCGTCAAGGGTTTGTGTGGAGGATACATAATCACAAAACCTTGACTTGTGAGGATGGGATATACTGAAATTTTCTCTTTTTCTTGGGAAGGGGGGTGGGGGGGTGGGGGGTGGTGGTGGGCCCAAGAAATTTTCTGGTTATAGTCATACCATCAAAAGTGTGGCCTTGGGATATATATTTACTATTGTTTAAAGCAGCAATGATACACTACTGTTTTAACGTTCAAAATCAAATTGATACAAATCAAATACTTAAAACATAATAGTAATGGACACTGTCATTCAAAAAATTAGTGTATTGCGTTACTCATATTTTCAAATCCTGAACGACGAGCTGAAAATAATCAGCTATACTGTAGTCATTGGTAGACAGTAAAATTGAATGACATGAATAACTGTTGAAAAAAAACAACTAATAAACAGCAAAGGAATCTTATCAAAACTAAAATGTGCACCTGGCAGTGGCTTCATGATTTCTGCATGGTCAATTATCAGTGACAAAATCATTCAAATACTAAGATAATTCTTTTTACATGAAGTTTGCTGTAGTCTGAACTTTTTCGCTTCCTATATAATTTGGCCGCATCCAGGGATTCTCGAGTTCAAGAGAACCCTGATTAAACACAGATTTCACAAAATTCTATTCTATCAATCTTACTGATGTATGCAAAATCTCCGTAATGGAATATCAATACATATTTCTAAATACTCGATACCAAACATACGATAAAATCTATTATGCAGATGCACTTTAAAAGTAAATTACCTTTGGGTTAGTCTTTGTTCCCTTCAAGTCTCTTCCCCCTGCAAGACAGAATTACCAAACATACAGAATTGAATCACAAGTTAATTAAGTTTTACTCCTTACAAAATCTGTTACCAAAAATATCAGACAAACATGAAGCAGTATGGTGTCTATTTCAATTTCTTTGCTTAGTCAAAATATTTTCCGACAAGCAACATGGAGACCTTCTCAACATTAAACAAATCACTGTGTTGTGACAAACCCCAACTCTTCATCTTAAGGTTTACTCTGATTAGTGATTTAGTTTCAAGCATGCATTAAATGAATTCTGCAAGCTTTCCTGTCAGAGGAATGCATGTAACGGTATATTTCAGTACAAAACTTTTTTATTTCCGAGGAAGCAAATTGATAGATCTTATTGTCAATAGTACCAGTACCAATATTATGATTTTCCCTTTAACATTATTTGATTACAATTTAAACTTTTAATTTTGACTATAATTTTTTGGTAACATATATTTAATCATTATATATACATTGTTTGAAAATTACCTAACTCAGAAATATACATGTAATAAGATCCACATCTTGCCTTCCAGTGTTTTCATAACCAAATAAGGACTGATCTCTTAAAGTTGAACTGCATTAGTCCTAATACCATTTCTGATGCATAGACAGAAATAGACTTTATGGGATTAACAATCATTTTAGCTTATTTCGGTAATTCATAGGATTAAATAATATTCTGATTAAAGACCCAACTTTGTATAGGTATAAAGATCAGTGTCAGTTACTGAAATAAACAGGAAATAGAGAGGAACCTCCAATTAGACAATACCAGACAACTGTTGTATTAAACAATCAAAATGAATAATGAAATTGCATTCTAATTATACTATGAAATTAACACCTTGATTTGTTGACTTTTTGTAAAGTATGTAGAATTTGATATAACAAAACATTTGGGACTAAAATGTCTAATAAAAAATAACACTATTCCACAAATATTCAAAATGGGGTTTTTTTCAAACTGTGTATGTGCTGAATGCTCGGTTTACAACTGATATGCAAGACAAGATGCCAATGCATATGCACAAACATCACATGAAATTATTTTGAAGGTCCACTCAGACTATCCTTGTGCTGCATTACATTAATTTCGATAATTCATGAAAAATGTTGAAATAGAAGACCATGCTCTGAACATTGGAATGACCTGTCAACACGCAACCATTTTAAGAAAAGAAATTCCATTTCGTGTAGAGACAAGAGGCCCATGGGCCTAGAATCGCTCTTCTGATACATTGTAGAACAGGTAAAAATTCTCACTAACCAAGATTCAACAATTAACTGTCCAAAAGTAGGTCACGGTGACCCACTTTTGGTCGACACAATGAAGACTCAAGATGCATCAACTGACAAGTCAAATAGTATTCAAATATAGCCGTCAAATTCCAAAAGAAGGCCACAGTGACCTACTTTTTGGTCGACACACTCCAAAGACTCAAGATGCATCAACTGACAAAGTTTGATAATTGAAGTCAAATAGTATCTGAAATATTCAAATATAGCCATCAAAATCCAAAATAGGTCACGGTGACCTACTTTTTAGTCAACACACTATGAAGACTCAACATGCATCAACTGACAAAGTTTGATAATTGTAAGTCAAATAGTATCTGAAATATTCAAATATAGCCGTCAAATTCCAAAAGTAGGTCACGGTGACCTACTTTTTGGTCAACAAACTATGAAGACTCAAGATGCATCAACTGACACAGTTTGATGATCCTAGCTTTCATAGTGTCCAAAATATGCATCTAAAATTGAAAATGTGAAATTTGAATGCCTGCAAAATTCAAAAAGTAGGTCACCGTGGCCTTCTTTTTTTATAAATATGTTTTGAGGCCTCTAGACGCATCAACTTACAAGGTTTGATGATTCTAAACCTCTTGGTATCTGAGCAGTCGACGTGCTAACCTACTGAGCTGAGTAAGCTAGGGGAGAATGACAAATATTGCTGATATTTATATTTTCCACCGTGTTTTATATTTTCGGTATCTGAAATAACAACCTAAATTGTATTCATAAATGATTAGCCATAAAATTCAGAAAGTAGGACATGGTGACATACTTTTCACATGACGCAGTTCAAGGTCCCATGATCCATCAACTGACAACTTTTGATGATCATAGACTCAAAAGTGTCCAAGATCTGCATCAAAACCTATTTAATAATAATTACCTGCAAAATTCAAAAAAGTAGGTCACCATGACCTACTTTTGAGACAACGTGATATAAGGTCCTAAGATGCATCAACTGACAAAATTTGATGATCCTAGTCCTTATACTAAGCAAAATATCAAAGTTTTAACAAAACAAAATTTAAGGTCAACTTTGAAGTGACCTTGAGACCACACCCTTTGCCCCAGGATGATGCCTTGAACAAATTTTTATCTACAACCTATCCTCATCCTTATGCATAAGTTTGGTGATAATTTGCCAAGTGGTTCTTGAGAAGATTTTTTTTAGCAACCACTACTTTTGTTTGCATTTTCCTAATTATCTCCCCTTGTTGAAGGGTCACAACCCTAGTTTTCATATAAATGAAAGCCCTTGGGCCAAGGATACCCTGTGACAAATTTGACAAAAATTGGCCAAGGGGTTCTTGAGATATAGCTCTTTTTCCAAAAAGTTGACACACACCGCACGCCAGACATATGGCCATATGATTAGCTCTTTGAGCAATACAATATGTCTAGATATTTGTGAACAATAATCATTTGTGTGGTAGTCCATGATAATCGTCGGAGTTGTTTAAAAAACACTACATTACGTCACCCAGAAAAATACCAATCTTCTTAGGACGCGCCTATAAGTCGGACATAGAGTTTTGGACCAAAAATTTACTCCCAAAAATCCGACTTATAGGCGAGTATAAACGGTACTGTGTCAAAAACCGAATTGTTTGCAACTGAATTGCATTCTAAATATCATCGAATAAAAATGAATCTATGCTATCAATTTATATATTATAGTGGATGGACTAGTGAAATGCTTTGCAGACTTGTGAACATCAATAGTCACTAGTCTGTACAGTTTAGTGCTTGAAAGAGTTCATTTCAAATCCCGGAGACAGGAAACAAGTTATCAGAAGAGAATACAAATATACATAGTAAGCACAGCATTAGAAACATTCACTACATTGTTCTGTTTACAAAACGACTGCAACATCATCACAGCAAAATTTCACACTTGATCGAACATCATGGACAAAATGTCAAGAACTTGATACTTAGTTATAAGAAAAATCTGTTACATGAATGTCATGAAAAATAACTTTAAAACCAGACCTTCTCCAGTGTAAGTAAATCCTTCCCCCAGATCAATGTTGTCATCATAACCGCCAGACAAAGCAATAGAATAGGCTCCCTCAGGACCTCCATGAATACCAGCAACTGTGGGTCTATTCAGTTCCAATATAAATTCAAACAAGATGTACAAAAACTTCAAATCATATAAAGAGTTATCATTGCTATATTCATGCATAGCAATTTATAAACTTATGCACAGCAGTTTAAAAGCTTAGGATATGCCATCTGAACAAAGAGTGCCAATATATAAGAAAAACAATCTGTATACCTGTGAATGCCATCCTTAGAGCAATCTATGCGCATCATCCATGATGTACCAATCTCTACCCCTACAAGAAAAGATACATTAGTTTCAACTCAAATCAAATGCAAACTTCATATGCAGAGAGTACATATCCTTGTATGAAATGATGATCCCACCCTCAATGACTCCGTATGTTTTTGGTCTGAAAATTTTGAGTGGTGGTTTAACTTCATCTTCATCACCAGAAAATTCATCCTCCAACTCCACAACTTCCGCTTCCTAAAAATAGAACATGTTTAGATATCAGACGATTAAAAACGCAAAGCTGCATTTTGTATAAATTAAGAAATGTTACACTAATGTACAGTATATGTTTAATGGAACTCCCTAAAAATGAAAGAAAGCAGAAGTGAGCATACCCCACGCTCCAACATTGCTTGACAATGCCTCACATAAGGAATGGTAATGCATAAATGGTGATGCTATGCATTACTGCAAGAACAGGACAGAGGGGCTCGAAATTCCAAGTTCAAAAGAGGCATAACTCTACGAAAAATAATTTAATCAGAATTTCCTGCAAATATGCACATCTACACAGCATGTCCTTATAAACTACAAGGTTTCACGAAATTCTGTTCAGTGGTCTCAGAGGAGTTGCGCCGACAAGAAAGGGACTGACGGATGGGTCAAAACCATTATACCCTCCACAACTTCATTGCGTTGGGTATAATTATCATTTTCAAATTAAATCAAACATTCACCTTTCCTTCACAATTCCAGTTATAAATGTCAATCTTTGATAGATCAATAACATGTTCTGTTTGATGTTTGTCTCTTACTTTGCCTTGAATCCTTGCTGATCTTCGTCTTCTTTTGCGGATTGATCCGAGCTCTTCATCTTTAATCTCTAGTTTCCTTTTCTGTGTTGGCTTTCGCCTTGAAGACTGACTTTCATTTTTTGCAGGTAGCTTATCCTTTTTAAATGTGACTTTTGATGATTTTGGAAACTACAATGTACATACTATAGATAGATACTAAGATGGTGACAGTTGTATTTAGGGCTGAAACGATTCACCGAAATATCGATACTGTTCAATATAAACCTTCGATTCAATGTTCAATTCATTGCCTCGATTTTTGGTGCAATACATTTATTACAAACTGGTTCAGTAAAATACATCAGGTTCGGCCTGTAATGATTTTGTTACCTGCATGAGGGACGAAATAGCGTCAAATAACATTCAGACTGTTGTTTACCTGAGTTTTATGAAAATAATAATAAACTTTATCTTTTTAAACTACAGAGCCAACATGCATCTTACCATTTGGCAATTTGGAAACATTTTGCTTTTAAAATTATGAATGTAAATCTTGGTAATTAAACTTTTCTTCAATGTTATTATTGGTTTCTTCTGTAAATTGTATTGTATTGAAAGTATTGAATCGTGACATAAGTATTGCAATATGTATCGTATTGTGAAGGGGCGTATCGTTTCAGCCCTAGTTGTATTCACACTTAAATATATCAGGTTAAGTAATAATTTACTTGCACCCATCTTTTAGGTAGTGTTCTTCAAAATTAGTTCATTCCAACATTAAGAAATATATTAGGGAAATAAAAATGTCAAGGTATTGAAACACATAGTAACAGTTTTCTTGAGTGACTGTCCAAACTTTGTAGGCAAATGAAAAAAAAAATCCCTACAGTACTGCGATCTAGAAGTGTTCAATCTCCTGATTTAATCAGGAGTATCCCAACCCACTAATAAGCCTAACATTAGCAATGGACGCCGTCGGTAGTCTGTCACTTTTTTAGTGTGTCAAAATTTCCCCACCTAAACATTTTTCTCCCTCAGAATTTCCCCTTTTATCGTTTTCTTTACATTTTTTAAAAATTTGGCCTCATTTTCTTTGATTAGCACGAGTTATTTACAAATAGAAGGTGCATAAACATAAAGCTGCTATTTCGTAAATGAGAATTATTGAGTCTCTCGAGAGCTATCATAATCATATGACGATGTCCATTATTCTACTAATCCAAATATATCATAGCATGGAGAAACTTTCTTCAGTCATAGTCTCCCAGTGATTAGGGTATTCGCTATACAACTCGGGAGACTTGGGTTTAGCTTGTGTAGTATTAACGGTAAGTTGGTTCTATGAATACGATATGTATATGAGTAAATCTTTGTTCAAACAACCTTGGCGAAGGTTAAATTTATTTTAGATCGAATTTTAAAAGTAAAAGTTATTTTACTTGGTGCGTGTTCTTGTTTAATTTTTAAGTTAATAATGTAAACGTCCCCGCTGAACACACACTGAGCCGATCATGCAAGAAATGATCATTCATAGCAATTGCCTACAAAATAATGGTTATAGTAAAATGTTATGATAGCAAAAATTGCAAAATTTAAAATCATAGAATTATAAATGTTACATATATATGCTGCATCTTTCAGGGCTTAAATTTTGAAGCACAAAAAATATTACACAACGGGAATGAAATACTTAAAATTCAAATTAACGCAGAATCAACTTCAAGAATTGTAAATCAAATGGAAGGTCAGGTAATCAAATTCAAACTCTAGTTTGCTTGAACAGATGAAAATGTCTGTTAGTTTCTGAGTACAGAAGTTTCCTGCATATTGTCTGCAAAATTGCATTAATGATCTACATGCTGTAACAGGAAGGGATAAAATGCAAGCATTCTGAGAATATTGCAAGAGCAATACCTGTCCCCTACCGGCACCCCTGTTGATTTACAGACTTAATATTTGAGACAATATATGCATTCGATGTTGTTCGATCTTGAACTGTGACCTGAATCATTGGTACCACTTCACCATGTTTACCAGTATAAAATTATTTTAATGTTTTATTGTTCATATAGATGTTGTTATTATCAGGGATGAAATAGTCTCAGCTAGAAGTTTAGAACTATAGAATTTTTAATTCAATTTATAAACATGCAGCATAAATCCTAAATGTTACAGCAAGTTCTAAACTCTGCTGTAATACTACTTTCTATCGACCAGGTTTTTCTTAAGGTCTTGATTTCAAGGGCCAGGGCCTTTCCAATTGGGAAAAATAGCGACATTTGCTTGAAATTGAGGAAAACGTTTCATACAAAGAAATGGGGGAAAACCCAGTTCAGAGTGTTTTAAGATATAATTGGGCTCCTTCTGACTTTTAATTTGGTCAAAGCTTACCTCATTCAAATAAGAAGAGGCCAAAACATTAGGTTTACATAAGAATTTTGAAGCAAAAATTGTAATCTGTGGGCCTGTGAAGAAGATTTCTGAACGATTTGGCTACCCTGCTTGATTTGTTTTCATTGTTTGGGAATATTTCAAAGCAAAAATTGGGAAAAATACCTGCTTTTTAGCATTGGGAATGGGGCCTTATTTCGGCCCCCTACAGACCCTAAAAAAAATCCCTGTCGACTGTTTGAAGGCTTACTTCAAATACCCACGATTTCATGAATGCATAAATTTAGAACTGCTGAAGGATCATACTTTGCTCACAGACTACAGAAAAATAATCATGATTAACATGCTTCATATATATGCATGTGTTCCTTTTGCTATTACTGAGGGGGAAAAAAAATTACCTGACCAACCCTTTATATGCCCCAACCCTAAATTTTTCATCAAAAAATAAATAATTTTCCGAAAGTTCCATCTCCTTCCGCCATTGAGGGTTCAGTGAAAATGGCGAGTGTTTTATCTCTGACCTTCAAAGAATGTGCCCACCTGAAAAAGTTGATACATGTTATTGCACCAATCCAAATTCCATGGCATTAATAGATATTTTCAACCAATATCACAATTTCAATCTAAAGAACCTGTGGGGATCCAGGCTAGAACAAGTTCTCAGTACCCCTTGTTTGTCGTACGTAAGAGGCGACTAAATGGGGCGGTTCTTTGTAGCGATGAAACGACTGTCGCTGACAATCGATTGTCAATCGTTTTTGTCTCGTTGATTCCATTTATCAATTCTATTTTTTTTTTAATAATCGATTGTCGCCCAAACACAAACCTATAATAAACGAATCAACTACAGACCGTTCAGCGTGCTACTACACCTCCAAAGCGTTTTGTTCCGTGCAAACCTTTCAGTGTTCCGTGCAGACCATTCAGCGTTTCACGCAGTCAGTTCAGCAATCCGTGCAAGAATCGTTCCTTGCATGATCAAGCCACGCCCATAGAAATGTGCAGATCGTTCAAACCACGCCCTTAGAAACGCACAGACTGCGCAAGTCATTTCGGCATGGGATGTAGGACAGGTAAACATTGTAGGGAATTTGACCAATTATTTCAAAATGTCTATAAGAAAATCCAATACCACTTTCTCACTCTTGATAGTTTCTAGCAAGTGCAGAGACATGTAATATATCTGCCCTCTTTATTATTTTTTTAATTTTTTTGTATATAGGAATAATTTATTTGTCTTGTTACATTTGTATGATCAAGTTTCTCTTTTTAAGTAAAAAATATTTTCATCAAAATCGTTTATTGGAACTGTCTGCATAATAGAGGTCAGCTAATCCGGGTATTTGAAATTAACATTCGTACAGAAGGTGTGAAAATCGGTGGGGGCAATTGAAATATGACAAAAGAGGTGTTTATATCTTTTGTCTCTAAAAACTGAATGCAGTTTTCCATAGGTTTAAAATGCAGGGCTCGAAATTAACATATGCCTGTCAGTCTGTGACTGGTTAAAAGTCTGGCGGACTGACTGACATTTATTTTAGTCAGTCCAATGGGAATGGTTAAATTTCTAAAGCATCATTTTGGAAAATATACTTATGAAATCTTATACACACATTTGGCATGCTTCGATCTGTAGATATCAGAGGAATCTGATTCGTAAATATAAATCCCACATTTAAGTGTTACAATATTGTCCGACTCAGAGGCATATTTAGTCAAATTTCATTTTAATAACATTAACGAAATATGTTTAATTATATTTCTGGAAAACTCTGTTGGGCTGGTAAATTTTTCTGCGGACTGGTTAAAATTATACCCCATCAGTCCGACTGGACTGGTGACATAAAAAGTTAGGTTCAAGCCCTGAATTGAGGCAAATGCAACAATCTAATTAAAATTGGATGTTAGATCCGCTCACATATCGCATTATTTATTTCATCTTCATTTGTACAATTTATTTCAATCATATTTTGATTGTTTCTTTTGGTTTTGTATCTTCCTTTCTTATCCAAGATGACATGTTCTTATCGACTGGCTAATTCTATGTCTAGATGCACCCCCCTCCCGCCCAAGAATATGTTCCAGTCTTACGAGAATTTTTAAAATTATTTTATCTGTTGTCATACATGTATGTAAAAATGTATAGGTTTATTAAAGATCTGTCTTTAAGAAGAGGCCTGGAATATACAAATTCCACACATGTTTAAACAGCACTCGGATTGAATGTACAAAAATAGCGATACAGACGCGACTTTTTCAATGAATTTAATAGAGCAATGAATAAATAAAGTTAAATAATAAATATTCAATGACGATACAATTTATGCGTATTTTTCCTTTAATTCCGAAGTTAAAAAATATTCATTTCCTTTTATTCCAATGTGTTCATAAGTCATTAAACTATTCCTTGTTTCAACTAACCCCATGATAAAAAAATTATGCCGAAAAAAAAATCAAAGCGTGATGGTCATGCCTAGGTTTCGTGCAGACCGTTCACAACCCTCTCCCCGCCCAAAAACATTTCAATCTTTCCCGACGAGAAGTTTCTTAAAATCATTTTATCTGTTTTCATACATGTACACATGTATATAAAATGTATAGGTTTATTCAACATGTCTTTGGGAAGAGGACTGGAATATACAAATTGCAAATGTATTCTAACGACACTCAGAATGAATGTACAAAAATAGAGAAACAGGCATGACCATTTCATATCCAGTTTCAATGAATTTAATAGAGCAATGAATCAATAAAATTTTATTAATCAATATTCTGTGATATGATTTTTGCATATTTTTCTTTCTTTCCAAAAAAAAGAAAAAAAATCATTTGTTTTCATTCCAACATGTTCATAAGCCATTGATATAATAAGCAAAAATGAAATTTACCGCGCAGTGATTTTTTAAGGCCCATTTTGGGCCCGAATTTCGGCCCTTTCCCCTCCTAAAAATTGCAAAATTTTTTCCCAATTTAGCTTGTATTTTTCCCAATAATAAAATTAAGAAAGTAAAACGTATTTGAAAAAAATATACATTCGATGTGAATTATATACATAAGGTTTAACAAAGATTATGGGAATGATGATTTGGATAAAATAGTTGACACATTTTAGAAGGTTAAAGAAAATTTGATGCGTAAAATAAAGATAATATAATGTTTGATATGATTTTTAAAACTTATTAATGATAAAATTGATTTTTCCCAGTTTCACTGTAATGTTGACAATTTTTCCCAATTCGAAAGCCACAGGACCCTTGTAAAAAATGTAGAAAAATCACTGCCACGTCGTACATGAGCAATCATTTTAAAATGAATCATTATCATTTCTTTCTCAACCCTTTTTGAATATCTAGAATATTGCAATTATATTGAAACTATTTGAACCAAATATTACCAAAAAAATCACAGCATGCAGGCCACGCCTACCGTTTCATGCAGACCATTCACAAAGCGTGCAAGCCACGCCTACTAAATGGTCAGCGTTTCGTGCAAACAGTTCACCATTCCGTGCAAGAATCGTTTTGTACCATTCCGTGAAAGTGGTGTAGTAGTCAGTGATTCAGATTGGAATGCAATTTGATAGGACAGAGGGCCTAAATGATACAAAAATTATTGGCCATTTTGGCATAACTCCATGAAAACTTTAGGCCCTAAATACATATGAAGCAATGCTGCAAAATAAACTCAAAACTTTAAAATTAAACTGACTTTTTATTTTTCAATTCTTCAGTTTAATTATCATGACTGCAGTCAACTGTTTCGGAATTTTTTTCGGTCGTTCCTGTGTTGCAATGTGTTGTTATTGTTTGATTGTTTTTCATTCTGTCGATTTTATGTATTATGTATATTGATCTTACCGAATTGCATTCATATAATATGGTATACTATTTAATGTTTTTCCGTTATTGAAAGTACTCGCACCTCAGCAGTTAGAGATAAAATAAGGGGTCAAGAGTTCTTCCCGCTTTCAACTTTCTCAGACATTAGCTTCTTCAAATAATGTATCTATACCCAAAGGCGGATCCAACGCCGGCGACCCCACCCCTCGTTTAGTGTGTTTCCCCAGACCTCTGAAATTGTAACCCTCCGTTCTGAAATTTATGGATCCGAAACTAATTGCACATGGTATTTAATCAACTTCCGATATGTACTTTGTGCTGCCCCCCCCCCCCATCCAACTTTTAAAACTTTGTATCAGTCAAGCTGAAATCCTACATCAAAGGGGAGGCGAATTTTATTTATATGTGGTAACTTTCACAGGGGCCTAAGATACCGTTTTGAATTATTATAATTAAAAGAGTTCGGTTATACAATCTGTTTCGTTTCGGTGGGTTTCGTTTCGTTACGCACTTTACAGGTACCCAATAGAGAGGGTCAACCTGTGTTGTTATTAAAAAATAAATAATAGACACAAATTCAATTTTGTAATTTGTTCATAGTTTAATTACATTCTTTTTCAATTTCATGCACAAGCTTTTCAATTAGAATTTCATTTTCTTTTTTATTTTGTTCCAGCTCAGTTTCACTGTCTGATTCTTCAGGTATCAAACTGGTAATTGTCCAATCAAAATGAACTTAGTCAATTGTAGTTCCATATATTTAAAGAATTTTTTTTTTCCCTTGCGCGATTTTTCTCATTTCCTCTTTTTCTTTTCTCTTAATTTTTGTACCCCTGATTAGGACATTTTGTGTAATTTGTAGAAATAACCAAGTGTATACAAAGGAACTATTTGCTGTTGATAGCTGAGGCTACTTCCTGAGTTGCACTCCAGCTGTTTACACTCATGTGAAAAACACGTGGATTTGAGGGTAGTCTTGTTTGCGGGTAATTTATTTTCGAAAATGCCGCGTAGGGTGTTGTTTTTCTGGTGTCAGCAGACGAGATAGGTAACATAGAACGTGTCTGACTGCAGCATCAATTTTGTAAACTGATTTTTAATGATTTTTTCCTTCTATAGTAATATATAGTGAAAATAATTACCGGTGTGATACCTTCATCTAAGTCACTTCTACTATGTTTCATTTTCTCATTATTTTCTGCGACTTTAGCCTTGCTGGAACTTGTACTGACCACTTTCCGTTTGATTCCAGGGCATGCACCGATTGCTTTTCATATGTCACAGGGTGACAATTGCGTATTTTAATTAGCAAATGTTATATGCATTTTATTCATTTCAGATTGTTCAATACACTTTCATTCATTCATTCACCTGTTTACTAATTCATTCATGCATTGTCATCGTATTCGTGTTGTGTTCTTGTGTACGTGGTGTCACGTGATTGTTTTGTGAATAGGGTTTTGCCGAGTTAGGTATTTGTAGAGCGAGTGAGTATTTTATTAGAAGTTGCAGAACAAGTTTTTTAGGGAGTGGTAGTAGTGTGCGCATGTGTGTGAGCTTGTATAAAAGGATGAGCACGGATTAATTTAGAGATTAACAAGACTTTAACGCAGTACATCAGTTCAAGTCTCACACAGAGATACCCTATACGGATATATTCCTTACGGGATATAAAGATATATAACTGGTAAGAACTAAATTCATTTAAATCGTTTTAATCTATTTAATAATAATTTGTTGCTCAAATTATCGTATGTGAGAGATGTATGTGTGAATGTTTCATTTTCATTTTAGGTCATCGTCAAATTTATGATTGCAGTATCGGATATGTTGGATACAAATAAAAATTAATTGAAACCTGCACCAAGAGTTCTTGTTGTAAGACCCAGTGACATGATATAATTAATAAGTGGTGGGGAACCAGTTTTTTACTCAGAATTATAGACCGACTCGATTTTCTATAGACATTGTCTATCGGTCCATGGTTAATTTCGCACACTGTTTTAGTCGGCCATTTCAATATTTATCGGCCATTTGCCGATGGCAGACGCCAATCTAAATCACTGGTAGTACGCTTCAGGGTACATTAATACATTTAAAAAGGGAGAAGGCTTCTGGTAACATCATCATCATGGATATTGAAATGAATCAACAACCATGAAGTTGATAACTAATCCAAGATTCCTCCAACTCTTTACCCCGCTTTTATATTGTGACATGTGTGGGGCAGTCTAGTCAGAGTGGACTCCATATTGAAAAGACGGAGGAGTATCAGATTAGTTGATAACTTGATACCCAGGGAAAACCAAGTCAGACAACTGGAAATGTTTTCAGTGTCTTGAAACTAAAGCCAATATGAATGTCAAGGCTAGAAAAAATAAGAGGCCAATGGGCCACATCTCTCACCTGAGTCACCTTGGCTCATATTTAAAGATTTTTCGTATATATTTGCATGTAAAACTTTGATCCCTATTGTGGCCCCATCCAACCCCCGGGGGTCATGATTTTAACAAATTTGAATATGAACTATGTCAGGAGGCTTTCATGTAAATCTCAGGTTTTGTGGCTCAGTGGTTCTTGAGAAGATTTTTCCTATATATTTGTATGTAAAATTTTGATCCCCTATTGTGGCCCCATCCAACCCCCAGGGACCATGATTTTAACAAACTTGAATCTGCACTATGTCAGGAAGCTTTTAGGCAAATTTCAACTTTCCTGGACCAGTGGTTCTTGAAAAGATTTTTAAATGACCCCACCATATTTTTGCGTTTTTGTGATTATCTCCCCTTTGAAAGGGACATGGCCCTTCATTTGAACAAACTTGAAAGCCCTTCACCTAAGGATGCTTTTGGCCAAGTTTGGTTGAAATTGGCCCAATGGTTCTGGAGAAGAAGTCAAAAATGTAATACAAGTTTACAGACAGACAACAGGCGATCAGAAAAGCTCACTTGAGCTTTCAGCTCCGGTGAGCTAAAAAAGGTAAAATATAAAAATTAATTTCTTTAAATCTTTCCCATCAATCGTTATGAACTTCAAACTTGATCTGAAGTTTGTCACTCTGAAACTACACTGCAAGTTTCAAATAATCCTCGCAAGCATAACAGAAAACAGTCTGGAAAACCAATGGGACAGATTGAGAATGTCAGATAGGGGCAGATGGACAGAGAAGAAAGCTATAGTCCTCTTCAGTTTTACAAACCGGTAAGAGACTAATTAATAATAATTAATGAACCATATGGGGATTAAAACCCGGGAGCCCCTGAATCTCTAGTCAGAAGCTGTACAAACAGAGCTATCTGGCCACAGGCAATTGAACCAGTTGGCACGCCACTACATTCCTCCTATCTTAAATGTCTTCACAACTGAAAGACATCAACCCTGTATCTTTATCCCCATGCAAGCATTTTCACCTGTTAGTTTCATTTCAGGGGCTGCAAAAACTTCAACGTATGATGTTAAAAACAATATCAGATACTTTTTAACATTATCCAGTGTACATCTTTGTGATATTCAGAAATTGTACGAGAATATAACCAGCTTATAAACGGGATTTGCATTAAAATATGAACATGCAGTGATGACATACCTGAATAATTATAACTAAGCTAGCTAAGTTATTAATAAAATTTAGAATGGCTTGGGTGATCTATATTATAAAAATCTTAAAACAAAATGTGACATAATTTCTTACAATATTAGCTAATCCAAGTTCTGCTAAAATACGTTTGTTGTCCTGTAAATTCTTATTCCTAAGTTTCTCGTATTCACTCATCTCGACCACGCAAAGTTTTCCCGCCATAAAATGTTATGATCTTATTTTCGATCCCGATGAAGATAATAGTATTAGGATTGCTAAACAAAAAAATTAAAAGTTTTATGAATTGCATTTTTGATTTTTAAAGAAGAACTAAACAAGCTGAAATCTACAAATGAATTGGTTTCGAACGTTGATTAACAACATTTCAGCAATTTGAAAATATTCAACATTGTTGATTACGAATAACTAGACGACCTAGTTATCTAACAGAACGTGTTGCATACATCTTTTAAACGCTTAATGTATAAGTTCTTGTAATGCTAAGTAAATGCATAATTAAAACAACGATTGCATTCCAAACAACCACCAAACAAAAAAAGATAGAAGGAGGAAAGAGCTGTTTATTGGAAATTAACTTATAAATTCATTCAAAATGGTAATATCGCATTATCAAAAAATAATTCATTCTCTTGAATTAGTAATAGCATGTGTTTTTATAATGTAATGACCTGAAATGATCCACTGGATGTACAGTAATTTTAGTATTTTTACAATGATATATTTTAAATATATAGATGCTCTCAAGAGCAAAGCCGGCCATTGGGCCTGGCTCAACAACACCAGCAAAAGAAAACAAGAAAAAGAAACAGATGCCAAAAGTTGAAGATTTCTTAAATTTGAGAGACTACACTGGAGCAATTACATTGCTGGAGGTAACACGATAATTTTTATGGAACACTTCTGGTATACTGGTCCCCAAAATATGGTGCTAAATAAGTGCCGCCAAAGGCGGTTAAGTATATATACACGAAATCGCAAAAATAAGCCCAAAATTGAATTCCTTGTGTAAAATGAATTTTAAAAAACTGGTTTATAAATACAGTGTTTTAAATTCAAAATGAAAACAGAATGCAAAAAGACGTACAGTTTATGTTCCAAAATTGATAGAATCTGTTGTTTAGGAAGTCGTCACGTGTGCGTTATCTTCGTGATTCTCCTGAATATTTTTTCGTCACTGATGTTGATGTAAGGAAATTGAATTTCATCCAGGATTGAGATTGGGCAGCAGGCTTAGCCCCTATGAGCCCTCTCCCTATATATTTTCTGCATTGACTTTATTTACTACATATTTACTTCATTGATAGGTAATGCAAAGCTAAGAGAAATAGTTCTTTTTGAAAGTGACAATAATATTTTCATTGTTCAATTAACCAAAATGTACATACTCTTTTAAAAAGAGTTGAGGCAGTTTTCTGCCAAGGACCTCCCCACTTTAGCTGTGACATATGGTCCCTGATGATTTAGTAAAACATCAAAATTTTGCCATTTACAATGCCCCAAGATGTTCATTAACACCTTTACTTTCAGGTTTGGTATTTTATTTTACTGAAAAGTTCATCAACATTTTGAAGTTGGGGTTGTCTGTTTTTGTTAAATCTTTGTTGATATTCATCAAATGACTGGTTTTTAAAGCCTTTGTCTATATTGAGCACGAGATTGTCCAGATTTCTCCTTTCTATTATAATTATTTTTTGTAATAAAGAAAATTATGTCCAAAAGGCAAGACCTGACAATCTTGTGTCGGTGATGAAATTCATGAAAATCTTCAAAAACTACACGTTTTCTTCCTACCTCATTTACTTATCTTGACCTGCTGAATATCAAATCAGCCACGTGATAATCTGTGCCACGCTAATGCTCGAAATACTTGTCAGGCCGCACGGTATTGTCAACTACATGTATACATACCAAATAGGGTAGACGGAAAGGGGCAGCCCCTTTCTCTTCCTGTTGCTACATCCCTGTGTTATTTGGATTTTAATCAACAAAGAATACACATTTCAACATTATCTCTCTCTCTCTCTCTCTCTCTCTCAATGTTAGGCATTCAGTCTATTTTATCCGCTTAAAGCTGTATGATCCGAAGTTCATATATCAAAGTTATTAATTTTCCCTTGAAAACAGCATATAAAAGAAAACATTTAGAAAGTAAATATATCTCTAGAGTGGGGTACGTCTATGCTAGGCGTCTATAAATAGCTCCACGTGCGTCAGGATTTTAACAAGTTCAAGTTGTACAAATGTAATAGCACATTGTTGTGGAATTTAAATATCGTGAATAAAGCAAAGCCGTATCAATTCGGGTAATAATTCAATTGTTTTCAGGCTGAGAGTAACCATTTCAAACGTAGTTTTCTACCCTTATCTTCCAATATCCCAGGGGGAAAAGAACTGTGAACATACTGGAGATACATCAATGTTTAATATTCATCAACAATTATAATAGATTAATCATTTTTTCTTTGAAAAGAGGGGTGGTAAAAAGGGACCACAAGCTACAGCTAAAGTGGGGAGGTCCTTTTTTTTTTGAGAATGATGCAGGAGGTAATGCCAATTTCAAATGACGTTCCATAACGTGAGAAAAGCACGGGATTATTTGCAGTTGCAAGTAAATAGTTTCACACTATTTTTTATGGTCAACTGTTACATCAACAAATTCTTAGGAAAACATTATGAATTCGTTCACAAATGATTTTCACAAAATTATTTCTAGAAGTCTAGAATATTAAATAAGTTGTATTAGCAGTCATCAATACTTGCCAACTAAAGACTATGAATAGACTTTGTTTGAAATTTTGAACTTGTATGATAAATCATTCTGTTTTATTTATTTTAAAGTTTTCAAAAGGAATTCATCATTTATTAGTACTAGCAATATTCTTTGTCTTTACTAGTTTAACAGAAATAGTGGAAAAGGTAACGAAGAGACTGACATGTGGATCGCATACTGTGCATTTCATTTGGGAGATTATAAAAGAACTATGGAGGTTTGTATTTATATTTAGTTTTAAATGTAAAATATCGCTAAATTTGAATCCTTAGCAGAAATATGAGTTCTATTCAGATTTCAGTATTTTCTCAGAAGTATGCAGTAAGACCTGAATATATCATAAAAGCACGCCGTCAAGCTAACAAGCAACGTGCCATTATGCTAACACTACTTTTACACAACTCGCGCTGACAAGCAACATGCCATCACACTAACACAACTTCCTAGCCGGTTTTATACAAGACAACGCTCGGGAAAGAAAATGCTTATAGTTATATACATCACGAAGTCGTAAACTCTCCATACACTTTGCATTATGACACACAGTCGTTCAGTAATTCCCGTGAGATTTCTGCAAATATTACAGATTATGATATTAAATCGTGTTGCCAACTTTCAATGTATCTATTGTAGGCCATTTCTTTTGTGTGATTTCTGATCATTATTGACGGGTAGAAATATCGAATCTCCTATTCAACAAAATGCAAATTTTTGTGTGCTACATGTACTGACAGTCACATATTTTTGTTATGTTTTCCCTATAATTTATTTAAACCTGAAAGAATACAATCAATGTTGTCATGATCTAAATAAAATATATGCATAATCTAAAGCTATACTGCACATCGCAACCCCCATGCAAATTTTTTATATTTATTTACACAACAAAAATCGCTTTCAAGGCCCTCCGAATCCATAATAAATGTACATATACATGTACAATGTATGTGCATATCTCTGTTGTGTCTAATGATTTCAGGGTGTTCAATTTAGATCATACGCTGACAGATTTGTCACATATTTAGGCCCTATCTCTAGGCCTAGGTGTCGTACGTTTGTGTTTTTGTACGTACAGTATGGATCATGGGTGTTGTAATGTAATTTCCTTTTATCTAAAACACTTTTCTGGTCGGACATGACCTTTACTGATGTTTTGATTAAAACGACTCGGAATGTACGCTGTAGTTACATGTCGTTAAGACTCACATCACATGGCTGTATTGTATTGTTAAAAACTACCAGGAACTAAAAATTACCAAGGGGGCGAGGAATGCAGAATTTGAGTGTTTTAAAATATTCGAATTTCCCAAAATTTGTAACTTGAGCTTAGGTTAGCATTCACTGAATGAGCGTTAAAAATGTAAAAAATCTTCTGATCTACATCACTTTGTTCCAACTAGATCTGGCGACATAATTTTATTTTTATACCCCCCGAACGAAGTTCTGGGGGGTATATAGGAATCACTCTGTCTGTCCGTCCGTCCGTCCATTTTACCGTCCGTCCGTCTGTCTGTGCAGATTCGTGTCCGGGCCGTAACTTCTTTGTTCTTTGACTTAGGCATACCATATTTGTCACACAGGTGGATCACCATGAGACGATGTGTCGAGTACTTTCATGACCTCTATATGACCTTGACCTCAAGGTCAAAATTAAAGTTTTTTTTTACAATGGATTCGTGTCCAGGCCATAACTTCTTTGTTCTTTGACATAGGCATACCATATTTGACACATGAGTGTATCACCATGAGACGATGTGTCATGTACCTTCATGACCTCCATATGACCTTGACCTCAAGGTCAAATTAAAGGTTTTTACAATGGATTTTTGTCAGGGCTATGACTTCTTTGTTCTTTGACATAGGCATACCATATTTGACACATGAGTGTATCATCATGATACGATGTGTCGGGTACCTTCATGACCTCTATATGACCTTGAAGTTTGACCTCAAGGTCAAAATTGATTATAGGGTTTTGACATAGTCATACCATAAGACATGGGTGTATCACCATGAGACTATGTGTCATGTACATTCATGACCTCTTTATGACCTTGACCTTTGATCTCAAGGTCAAAATTATAGGTTTATACCATGGATTTGTGTTCGGACTGTATCTTCCATTTTCTTCTACAAAGGCATACAATATTTTTACACTCAGGAAAGAAGTAATTTATACCTATTAACAACACCCTTTGGGAGATTGGGGTAAGCGGGGGGTATTCTTAGTGAGCATTGCTCACAGTACCTCTTGTTTCATTCATTGTGACGTCATGTCAGTGTTCATGTGACGTACGCTATGGATTTAGTAAGCTCCATAGTAAAGTTAGGATTTTTCTAACTTCAAGCCCGATCCCCCAAAGCTTACAGCAATCAATGAAAGTGGTTTTTAGCTATTTGAAGCTTTAATGTTTTAATCTGTTTTTCTAAAACCACCCTGTAATATTTCTTGAAATGGTAATTTAGTAATGTAAATGATGAATGAAACATGTTTGCAGAGATATGAATTTTAGTAACCATTTTCCAATATGCGTTTTTTTCAAGGTTTTTAACCTAGAGGGGGGTCATTGGGCTCTCAAATTATCCAATACCCTATCTATTTCTTATGTCAAATTATTGCTGGAGTGTAAAGGTGAAACATATTGAAATGTTTAAAAAATCTGAAGGTTTTTGAAAACACAATTTTCCGGATATGGTAGGCTATGGTTAGTCAAAATTTGATTACTATACATGCATTTTCATCACCTTGAAACCAAGAACATGGTTCAGTAGATGAAAAATTATTGAAAACAGTCAAATGCAATACATTTTATTCAATTCATATGAAAGAAACATATTTCTATCGTTTAAATAAAGACAGCGCCTTAAAATGTATGTATATTAACACTGCTTGTTTAAAGTGATGTGTTCTATTTTTAGAAGTGGCTGTACTCTGAGAAAGGCCGCTAAGCATATTTTTCTTTGGGAATTTGGTCAATATACTTCCTCGACAAAATACATGCAAATTTTGATAGAAATCTGTAGGTTTTTCAATACTAAGATGTGGAATGGGAAATTACCTTAAAGCGGGAACTATAACGCAATCGATTTCTACAGCGCACTGTGACGTCATATAAGCTGCACTGTTTTTGCTTTCCCTTTCAGACCAAGCAATAACAAAATATACGAAGGTAGCTTGTCTGGAATTTAAAATGTTTTTGGTACTTTCCAAACAATTTATCTATTTTATCTACGGGGCTGTCAATGAAGTATACCTCACTGACAGCGACATTTTTACAGAAACATTATGGGTAATCCTCATCATTTTTCAGCTGATGAAGAGCAGATCGTGTGACTCACATGTGTAATCATTGGAGTGAGCGCGTCGCTTTGCTTGCTATTATTTATTTCAGACTAGAGGTGAAATGATAAATTGTGATGCAGTTTAATCAAAGCGCATTTGAATCGCAATTCAGGGTCCTCAATTTGATGTTCAATTCATTCTGGATCAATTTCAAATGAATTTGGTTCAAAAAATAAAATACACATTTCCTTTTAGTATGGCTCTCTGACTGGTTAATTCAGGTTCAGTTGATGTATTTACATGATGGACGCTTAACAGTCGAAATTGCAGGGTATTGTTGTTGTCCCCCTCAATATTTAGTATTGGAACACTGGTTGTCTTTAATCTATCATTCGATTAAAATGACAAAGCCACACACTTCTGTAATGTTTAGATTGCAGTTAGCTATAAACAAATTGAAAGCATTAGAATATTGAACTTTATGGATAAAATAAATATCTACATATTCATTGTCTGTTTAAGTTATGGAATCGAATTAAAAATAATCGAATCCAGATTTTTGTATCACAATTCATATGGAATCCTAAAGTCACTCCTATTTATTTCTATCTTTCCATATAATATAAGATAACTTTAGCATCACATGACAGTTGTACTGTCATTGTTCTGAAGAGCAATGATGAATTTTTAATTCTTTAAAAGGAGTTTGAGAGAATGACAAGACGTGATGGCTGTCATCCAGATGTGTGGGCAAACCTGGCCTGTTGCTACTTCTTCCTAGGAATGTATCCAGAGGCTGACAATGCTTCTCAGCAAGGTAATAGTTGACCAACACACCGATTGTTCATGCTGTACAGTAAAACAAATTTATAAAGAACATCTTTTGATCAATTCACACTGATATCAAAGTGACTTTTCATTCCCCATGGTAAGCAAACTAATGAAAAAATTATTGAATGCACAAGTTTATAATGTGTCAAAATTAGCCATCCTCATTGTTTTACAATAACCATTTTTTTTACCATGTTTTGGTGTAGTGTGAATCATCTCATTCTACAACCAAATGAAAAAGATTTAAGAATGTACAAATTTTATTCTGATTTTTTATTAGGTCCAAAAAGTAAACTACAGAATAGACTGTTGTTTCATTTATCGCACAAATTCGGAGATGAGAAGAGGTTAATGGGTCACCATCAGAGTCTTCAAGATGTAATAGAGGACCAACTCTCTCTAGCCTCAATACACTATTTGCGAAGTCATTACCAGGAGGCCATAGATATCTACAAAAGAATACTTTTAGACAATAGGTATGAATCATATTATGCATAAAAATTTTCATATTGAAGTAATGAAATATTAAATCATTGTACAGATCAAGGTTTTTCGTGTATAATATCTGTATTAAAGTTTCTATAATATAGATTAATATCTTAAACAGTAAAGCTAGGATATAGGGAGATGAAAAGCATTGATCAAAATTTTAAGTTAGAATACTTGATTTAAAAATTGAACACATTTTTACTATGCTTTTTTCAGAGATTTTTTGGCACTCAACGTCTATGTTGCTTTGTGTTATTACAAACTAGACTACTATGACGTGTCACAGGTAAGAGTTTGTCAAACTAATTTTGTTCTCAAACTAGGGAATCAATTTCATTTTTGTATTTGATACATATTCATATTTGAAGGATAGAACCTCAAGTTAGCTTTTCTGATCACTTTTTGTCCAGTGTCCAGCAATAAACTTTTAACATTTTTTACTTCTTCTCCTGAACCACAGGGCTAATTTCAAAGAAACTTGTCATAAATCATGCTTGGGTAAAGAGGATTCAAGTTTATTCAAATGAAGTGCCATGCCCTTTTCAAGGCGGAGATGATTATGAATTAGTACAAATTTTACGAAATTGTTTTAAAATCTTCTTTTCAAAAATCATAGGGCCAATTTCAAATAAACTTGACACAAATCATCATTAAGTAAAGAGGATTCAAAGTTCTTCAAATGAAGGATCATGCTTCCTCCAAAGGGGAGATAATCAAGAAAAGGTAAAAATAGGATGGGGTCATTTAAAAATCTTCTAAAACAACCACTGGGCCAGAAAAGTTGAAATTTACATGAAAGCTTCCTGACTTAGCGTAGATTCAATTTTATCAAAATCGTGACCTCAGGGGTAGAATGGGGCACAATAAGGGATTAAAGTTTTGCATAGAGATATATAGGAAAAGATCTTTAAAAACCTTCTCAAGAACAACAGGGCCATGATTACTCATATGTAAGCATCTCCAGGTAGTACAGATTCAGGTTTGTTCAAATTGTGGTCCCTGGGAGTAGGGTGAGGCCACAATGGGGGATGAAAGTTTTATATTGGAAAAATCTTTTAAAATCTTCTCAATACCAGCAGGGCCATGAATAGTCACATTACTATGCAAGTATCCCCAGGTAGTGGAGAGTGAAGTTTGTTCAAATCATGACCCCCAAGGGATAGAACGGGGTTATGATAGGGGATCAAAGCTTTATATGGGAATATATATATGGAAATGGCCTTAAAAATCTTTTCAAGAACAGTAGACCCATGATTATTGGGTAAGCAAACATAATTCTTCAGGTAGCGCAAATTCAAGTTTGTTCAATTCAGGTGCCCCAGGGGTAGGGTGTGGCCACATTAAGAGATCAAAGTTTAATATGGAAATATACAGGAAATGAATTAAAACAAGTTATTTTCAATAACAGCAGGGCAATACTAAATCATGCCAAAATGCAAATGTTCCTAAGTGGTATTGATTCCTGGTTTGTTTGTTTTTCATCCCCCCATGACTTGTTTGTTTTTCATCCCCCCCATGACTAAAGTTAAAGGGGGGGGGGTGTCATGTCTATGTGTCTGAAACTTGACCCTTGTTCACATAGTTTGAATGGTGAGTGATAGGGCTCTCATTTTCATATGCATATTCCTTGTGACAAGATCTTTCTTTTGATACCAAAGTTTTTACTGTGTGACCTTGACCTTGCAGTTTTATCTACTTCTAAGGAAACCTAACCTAGACAATATCTCCTGAACTGTTTAAGGAAGGGCTTTCATGTTTTGTATATATAGATTCCTTATGGCAAGAAATTTCATTTGATGCTAGATGTTTGATAAGAGTTTGACTCAAATTTCAAAATTTTGTTGAAACTTTAACCTTGATTATAACTTTTGATTGGTGCATGATCTATCTTTCATATTTCATGAATGCATTATTTGTAACAATACCTTTTTTTTTGGTACCAGATCCATTTACCTTGTAATCTTGACCTTGCCCACTTTTAAGAAATGTTAACTTATGCAATATCTCCTGAATTATTCAAAGTAGGGCTTTCATACTTTGAATATAGATTCCTTATGGCATGACCTTAGATTTCATACCATGATTTTGACCTTGTGGTTTTGTATCATAGTTATGTCGTGACTTTTGGGGGCTAGGTTGAGACCACAATATGGTATCAAAATGTTTCATGGGAATAAAGATCGCAAATTATTTTTTAAAAATCTCAACAGCTGAACAACAGCAGGGCCAAGGTGACTCGGGTGAGCAATGTGGCCCATGGGCCTCTTGTTTGTACATGTTTTCACTAATGGTATGTTATTTCTTAATGTGTTAATTAGGAAGTTCTAGCAGTTTACCTCCAGCAGTACCCAGACAGTGCTATTGCTCTGAATCTCAAAGCCTGCAATCATTTCAGACTCTACAATGGCAAGGCTGCAGAAGTAAGAACCATGTTAACAACTACATGCATGAACCATTTTCATCATCCTTTACTGTACTAATGCAGTGTGCAAAATATACTTTTCTGGGCCCTGTTTTACAATTCTTACTTTTCTGGGCCCTGTTTTACAAAAGAATTTACGACTGAGACTATAAATGTTACATACTTCTAAAGACTTGTCAACATAATTAATTTTGTGAGATTGTACTTATATCAAATAACATAACTAAAGTCTTCTTATTCACATTGAAATCCCAATGTAATCAAATAAATTGCAGAAGAAGATTTTGGTCTTAGTCGTAAGTTATTTTGTAAAACGTGGCCCTCTACAATAGATGATTGATGTACTGCAATAGACCTGACTGATTTACTATAGATCAGCAACAAACTAACAAATACCCTTATTTTTGTTGTACTCATTATTTGGATTATCGCTAATTTGATCATTTACAGTATTGTTTATTCTTTGGTGATATTTTCTAAAGCCTTATTTGTATAAGTAGTGGAGGCAGATAATAATTTACTGAACTACAAAATGGCAAAAAATATGTAACTGCCTTGAAGACTGCATAGACAAATCAGTCTTATAATAATACTCATCTTACCATTGACCGAATCCATTTTTCAATAGATTTTGTCTATCAGTCTACCGTTAATTTTGCACACTGCTAATGTTGAACACTTCTATTGACTACATCCATACTTAAGAAATATAATTTGCATTTATGAATATGATTGATATCTGCTGAAATTTAGGCAGAGTTAAAGAGTCTTCAAGAGATGTCCTCCCCTTCCTTTGTGTTTGCCAGAGATCTGATCAAACATAATCTGGTGAGTTATCATTTCATATTTAGAAATGTTTATTGGCTGAAAAACAAGTACCGGTACAAGTCCTTTGTTACTATCAGCCTTGTACAGTTCATTACATGTGAAGGAAGCTTCAGAAGGATCTGAACTAAATGAATTTGTCTGTGATAGTGTGTTTGGCTCTTTAGGTGGTGTTCCGAGGGGGTGAGGGAGCGCTGCAGGTTTTACCTCCACTTATTGATGTCATACCAGAGGCCAGACTTAACCTAGTCATCTACTACCTTAAACAAGGTATGTATACATGTACATGCTATGTATGTATCTAAACTATATGGAACTTATTTGATACTTTACTTACATTATTCAAAAATTTATTTCCATAGTTGCCTTTTGGGATATATTTGTGAGATATAATTGTCTCAAATATCCAATTTGTTCAACTCTTGGCAGTCTTATTTTTGTCATACAGTAACTTCTCTTTATTTTCACCAGAAAAATGAGTACTGTGTTATACTATAATTAATGGAATGCATTTTTAAAATCAGATGACATAGCAGAAGCTTACAACCTAATAAAAGATCTGGAACCCACCACTCCTCAGGAGTACATTCTGAAAGGTGTGGTCAATGCAGCCCTTGGACAAGAGCAAGGCTCTGTAAGTAAAGAAAGTAGTCAGCACTAAGTGTCTCATTAAATGTTAAACAAGAAAGTAGTCAGCACTAAGTGTCTCAGTAAATGTTAATCAAGAAAGGATTTGGATTCAAAAATGATATCCCTGTGTGTATATGTGTGCTAATTGTTATGAATTTCTCAAATTCTAGCATCATGAAGACATTTAAAATTATTCTATTGCAGAGAGAACATCTCAAAATAGCTCAGCAGTACTTTCAATTGGTGGGAGGCTCTGCCAGCGAGTGTGGTAAGTACATGTATTCACTTAGAACACATCCATTCAGTGCCTGTTCTCACTTACATATACACTATACTTGATTTTTGACTCTTTATTTTCCACAATTAGAGGCAATTAACACCTTCACTTACCTGTATTCAGTGAAACATCTCTATGGAAGTAAAGTTTGATTTCTTTTATAGATTCTATCCTTGGTGAACAGTGTATGTTTTCTAGTTCTGTTTTTGTGATTTCTCTTCCTTTTTTCAGTGACAGTTGCTGCATTGCATATGTTGTTAAATTTCAGTTAGGAAAGTTGGACATCACTGATCCGGCACAGTATCTTTGTTGAAATTTGAATGCTTACAGTACATATCTTAAACGTCTTGTGTTTTTTCTTGAACAGATACTATACCTGGTCGACAGTGCATGTCCTCATGTTTCTTTCTGTTAAAGCAGTTTGAAGACGTACTAATCTATCTTAACTCGATCAAGGCAAGTACTGATCAAAATGTTGGATTCCACTATTCATATTAGGAGAGAGATTTTGATATAAGTAAGCATCGTATTAGTTTTTTAAAGACACTGCTTCAGTGAATATTCTGTGCAATTGCAGAGCTACTTTTACAATGATGACAGTTTCAACTTTAACTATGCTCAAGCCAAGGCTGCAGTAGGAAATTTCAAAGAAGCAGAAGAGGTGGGTAACTTTGTCTTCACAATCACAGATTTGGGGATTTTTCATGGGTCCATCTGTTCGTATATCTGTGGCAAAAGATTCAATCTTGCTTTTAACTTTTCAACTATAAATGATTCTTCTAATTTCACATTTAGTGGGTGCAGTCCTTGTTAAAAGGCCTTTTCAAAGATGCCTTCTTTCTTGACATTGACCCACTTATTGAAAACTTAAGCATTGCTTATGACTTAAATGGATGTAACATTGTGATAGTACCTGTAGGAATAAGCTACCACAAGCTGTGATGTCACTCTCTCTCTCTGGGTATTCAGTTTAATTAAAATCAAACTTCTTTGTCTTTCTGAGTAGAGTATACAGTGAAATTCTAAGAAATCTTGATTTTAATTATAATTTCAAAAACACTTTCTTTTATTTTGTTGCTGTGTGCATTATTTATAAAAGTAGGACAAAAAGGATACGCATTTTGTAAATATCTTGATGTTTGTTAAAATTCACACAATTGAAACTAATTTTTGACCATGTACATGTATACCTCAGCATTGTAAAAGAATCACCCAATCAATAAATATTTGGTTTCATTGTATTGAAAATTTATATTGTTGTTTCATTTCTGTTTATTGTAACAGGTATTCTTGCTGATTCAGAGTGAAAAGATTAAGAATGACTACACGTATCTAAGTTGGCTTGCTCGATGTTGTAAGTAAAACTGACAACAAATACAGTATCTAAACACCATAATCTAAAAATGAGTCTTCTCCCATAGATTTAGGTTTAGATATATACTTGATATTAATACAATGATACTTCGCTGCAGACATCATGAACAGGAAGTCTCGGCTGGCATGGGAGCTGTATCTCAAGATGGAGACATCAGGGGAGTCCTTCAGCTTGCTACAGCTCATAGCAAACGACTGCTACAAGGTCAAAATTGAAGTTTTGTCATTTTAACATAGATTCTTGCAGCAACAAAATGTATGTGATATCAGTGATAGTTTTATGGTGTAAACAAGTTAAATCATTGAAGCACCTTTTCTTTAGATGGGACAGTTCTACTATGCAGCCAAGGCCTTTGATGTTCTGGAGAGACTAGACCCCAATCCTGAATACTGGGAGGGGAAGAGAGGAGCCTGTGTGGGCGTTTTCCAGATGATCATTGCAGGACATGAGCCCAGGTAAGAGCCCCTTTCTCCTATAAGTCCCCTTAAAGGTGAGGTCAGTCTGCTTTCTTTATACTGGGAACAGGGTCACAAGTAAGATATAAAGTTTCACAATGTGCGAAATAGCACTTTGTTATTTAGTAAATGAAATTTCACTTTTCACGTTATTAGAACCACTATCATTAAATGTGATGTTTGGTAGCTGCCACCGTTTGAAGTGACAGTATCTAACAGTGCTATGGTGTATTCTGCTAATGTTTTGATACATACATATGCTATATGTATCTTTATATCAGCTTATTTCAAAATCAACTGTGTAGAACCTTTCTCCTTATAAAACCCCTGACTTACAGAAATGTTGGGAGTTATTTATGTCCTTATAAAACCCCTGACTTACAGAAATGTTGGGAGTCATTAATGTCCTTATAAAACCCCTGACCTACAGCAATGTTGGGAGTCATTAATGTCCTTATAAAACCCCTGACTTACAGAAATGTTGGAGTCATTTATGTCCATGAAGCTTCTGATTCAGTCTTAACTTTTACAATGTTAAAACAGGTTTTTTTATTTTCTTTTTTCAACAGAGACAAATTACAGGAAGTTGTTCAATTACTCAGAAACACTAGCAACCCCCAAGTTGAATACATAACTCGCACCATGAAAAAGTGGGCTCGTGACAATCAAGTCAACATTCAGTCCTAGTCCAACAACTCTAACGTTAGAATTTTAAATAGGCATGCTTCATCTCTCGTTTATTTGTTGTTTCTGCACACATTTTATTTTTTATTTAATTGTTGTGGAATATATATTCTGTGAATGCTAGTTAATTTTCCAGTTTTGTGATTTGCACACTCAAAAATCAAAACTAGGCAACTTACAAAGGGATTATATAGGACAATTTGTGGTGATAATTTGGTTTTAAACTACTTAAACAATAACACTGTAAGGTATTATTTGAGTATGCTTTGGCTCACTGCAATAGATTAAATATCAGCTCACGGTTAACTAAGAAATATATTAACATCTTTTTCTTATTCTTGACATTAACTGAAAATGCAGGTTAATTATAATTAAGATAGATTAGATTAGATTAAGGACATAGGATACCCCAAAAAATTTGTTACAGAATTTTGTTAAAGTATTTGTAAATGTTTTGATATTGCTAAAAACTCAATTTACCACAAATTTTCGGATGAAACTACCTTTATTTTTGCATTATTCACCCTTCTTTACTTGACAATTCAACGGAAAAACATTACCCAAAAATTGAAATCCTTCAAAACATCTCTTATCTGTGCATTTCATGTATCAATGACCAATCAAATAATAGAAAATCCCTTTAAACACAATAAATTCCTGCTTCATTTGATGCATCCAAAATCTAGGGTATCCTATGACCTTGATGTAAATTCTTTTCATTTTAACACTGAAATTAACACATTACATTGATTAAAATTAAATTTTTGCACATCAAATTTGATAAGTTTTAGCTAGGCTGTAACACAACATTTACTGATGCATGTTGTACTTCATTATGCACAAGAATTATTGAATTACAGACATTGTATTTCAGAACTTTTAAAAATTGATAAATAGCAATAATAATAGTAGACAATTTCATTGTGCACCCAGTAAATTATATAAAATTGCTTTACTAATTACCTATATTCTGTGTGGGCACTACTTTAGTATCAAGAGTACAATTTATAGTAGTTGTAGAAAGTTTTAATTTTCCCATGTGGTTATTTCCCTTTATCATTACATTGGTGGCACTAGTTAGCATGAATTATTATAATGTACTTGTAGGGATACACTGAGGGATGTAATCAACATGCTCCGAAACACCAGTAATCCACAGGTGGAATACATCATCCGTACCATGAAGAAGTGGGCCAAGGAAAATCTTGTTCCACTTCCCTAGTTTTGCCCTTTCTTTTAACATTGTAGACTAACACTCCGTTCAATTCAACAGCACTCTGAACATCAGCCTGTAGTTTTCTGGTTCTAGATTTAAAACCATCATAACTAAGCAATTGATGTATGATGCATATGTATGTAAATGACTGCATGTCTATTAGCATGTGATGTTTGCACTATATTGAGTGAAAATATTTTGTTGTAAGTCATGCTTAAATTCCTTATTGGAAAGTCATTCAACACTAACTGGAAGGGGGGGGGACTGATTGTGCTTGCATCGGAGATATTACTTCAGTGGATTTCAGTGTCTGTTTATTTTTAAACAAGAAAAGGATTAGGTAAATATTACAAGCATTTGTAATTCATGAATTCTTAAACATATAGAACATGAATTTTCCGTCCATTGGTGAACATTTGTTATATTTGACTTTTATATGCTGTACAGAAAACTTTACTGGATAATTTAAGAATAAATCTATTTATGATTAATGCTTTCAATATTCATTATCTACTATGTGCATTCAGTGAGCCTCCTATAAGGTAGGTTTCCTTGTGCACCTAAGTATATGTGTACATTTAAGAAATAAATTTTATTTTTGAAAATACATGAGGGTATGAACTGCAATGCTTTACGCTAGCATACTTCATGAAAAGAATGCAGGTGTAAAGCATTGCTGTTCATGCCCTCATCGATTTTCAAAAATGAATTATTTTTTATTCACATTTTACTTTCAATTCTGTTTGAATATTCCCAGCTGTTAAAATAGTCGTACTATAATCAAGATTCGTACAGCACATTGTTCTCATTCATGAGGAAAGGACTTTCATTTCAGTTGGTAAAGACGTCGAAGGCAAAAACACGGGAAATGTAAATATACAAAATTGAATATGTTAAAGCAATAGACAAACAGAGCTGTTGATAATTTTAATTCATCCACTAAAATTATATGAATTTTTCAATATTTGAAATGTACAATTCTTGTGTGAAAAAACAATGATAATATCTATGACTAGTTTTGAGTAATATTTTGTAATTTGGTGTCAAATATGTATGGAGCGCCAAATTAACATAAACTCAAATAATTGAAGATATCTTCAATTATTTGAAGATATCATCAATTCAATTATTGCTCTCTTTAATTGAATTAATGCGCACATTAAATCAATTATTGCTCTCATCAAATGAATTAATGCGCTCTTCAATTCAATTATTGCTCTCATCAATTGAGTTAATGCGTGCATCAATTGAATTAATGAGAGCAATAATTGATTTAATGCGCGCATTAATTCAATTATTGCTCTCTTCAATTCATTTGATGAGAGCATCAATTTAGTAGAAATATTGCTCGCAATAATTAATTTAGAGCTCGGTATAAATAATTTGAGGATCTCTTTAATTCAATTGTAGATATCTTTAAATCATTTACAATGCTTTTGTATAAGGAATTAATGCGCACATCAATTCTTTTAAAGAGAGCAACAATTCAATTGTGGATATGTTACTTACTTACTTAATCCTCTTCGTGCATGTCTGCACATAAGGCTGAAATCAGCTCCCACCACACTTGTCTGTCCCTTGCCTTCTTTTCTGCTTCTTTCCAGGTTAGTCCCATCTCTTTCAACTCTTCATCTATCATTCTTCGCCAGGTTTCTTTTGGTCTTCCCCTCTTTCTTTTCCCTTCAGGAGTCCATCTGAGAGCGACATTTGCTGGGCATGTTTTGTTCATTCTCATGGCGTGCCCTAGCCACCTCCATCTGCGTTGTTTAATTTCTAATTGGATGCTCTTTTGAGATGTTTTACTCCATAGGTCTTTATTAGATATCTTTTTCGGCCAATAGATTTTGCAGATTCTCCTAAGGCAGGTGTTATGGAAGGATGACAGCTTCTTGAGGTCGCTCTGAACAAGTTTCCAGCACAGTGGATATGTTGAACTGAAGATATCTTTAATTATATAGTTGCTCTCTCTAAAAGAATCATTGCTCTCTTCAAATGAATTAAAGATATCATTAATTCAATTGAAGAGAGCAATAATTGAATTAATGCCGCATTATATCAATTATTGTTCTCATCAAATGAATTAATGCGCGCATCAATTCAATTATTGCTCTCATCAATTAATTTAATGCGCGCATTATATCAATTATTGCTCTCTTCAATTGAATTGTAGCGCGCATCAGTTCAATTGTTGATATCATTAATTCATTTGAAGAGATCATTAATTCAATTAAAGCGCGCATCAATTCAGCTGAAGAATTAATGCTATCACCAATTCAATTAATGCGCGCAATAATTCAGAATTGAAGATATCATTAATCATTTGAAGAGATCTTTAATTCAATTGTTGCGCGCATCAAATGAATTGATGATATCTTCAAATAATTGAAGATATCTTCAATTATTTGAGTTTATGTTAATTTGGCGCTCCATAGATGCGCGCATCAATTCAAGTGATGAGAGCATTAAGTGGGTTGATATGTGCATCAATTCAATAATTGCGCGCAATAATTGAATTGAAGATATTTTTAAATAATTAAAGATATCTTCAATTATTTGAGTTTATGTTAAGTTACCGCTCCGTACATACACACCGCCCTTTCAAACTGCTTCCCTCGGACGCTAAATGGATACTTAGTATACGAATATCTTGATGGTAGAACAAAAACTTCTATACCGTTAAACAACCCTTTCACATTAGGAGGTTGGAAAAACTAAGAATAACATTTAATGATTATGGCTTTTCGACTCCACCACTCCTCTCCGTGACCTCTCTGGCACTTAAAGAAATGCAGAAATCATGGCTTTTTTGGTTTTGTTTACAAATGATAAAAGATAAACATGACCTAGAGCTAAACCCTCATAGTATCATGTTGGAGAAGCTGCCAAGCATGGATCTCCAAATGAAAACCCAGAATATAATTACAAGGCAAGCATGGTTATTTTGTAGGTTGATTTTTTTAATTTATTTGTACAAATATACACGAACTCTCCAGGAATATAGATTAATATTGTACAAATATAAATCTCGTGTATAGATATCAAATTAATTACATCACAATATCCATAACAATAATAATACATATCGACGAATCATTGCAAAGTAACAACAAACAAACAAATGAAAATTCAAAAATAAAATACACAAACTACAACAACTGAAGGATTGTCACGGACAGACACTCAACGGTACAAACAACAAAAAACAAACAGGAAAGATTCACAGAAGGGGGCATGCTAGATAGGTCACGCAATAATCGCTGTGGTTGTTATCTTAGTAAAAGGTCAATATCGGCTAGAGCTCGGCCAGCGACATTTAGTTTGTCCTTCTGGCAGTGGACGAAAAAAAAATTAGGCTACTTCGTAGTTAGACTGAGTATTTCCAGTGTATGATGTTGCGCAGTTTTGTTGATGATGGACATGAGAATACGACTGTACATTTCACTGGTCTGAAAAGAAAAGGAAAATTCATATAATTCAGTCAAAAACATAGCCGCGGAACTGTAGTCCTCGGGGAGAAAAGATTGGTTTATTCTCATGGCCATTTTCCCAGAGAGCTACAGTACCGCAGCTACAATAATTCAAAAACAACACAAGAAAACTGCTTAAAGCAAAAGCAATAAACTAAAGAAAACAGCCAGAATATAAAAGCATTTTGTGTGCCAATACGTAATTTGACTTTCTGCATTTCCTTAGTAGAGAATGCAATACATACATTCTACGAATTGTACTAAGTCACTGAGGGAAAACACACGTTCCTTGGCGGTCTCCGATGGAGAGCTACCACCTGTAAAACAGGGCGCTGTTTGAATAGTCACTATAGAGAGAGATACATGCAAAGTTAGTAGCCGTATGTGGAGAGTTCAGCCTACAGAATTAACATGAAAGACACCGCGAAAGCGTCAGCAGAGGTCCACGCCCTCACGATCAGACAAGAGACACCATCATCCTAAGTCAAAAGGTTGTGATCCACGGCATACCTCTTGTAAGAAATGTGATGGATCACAAACCCTTAACCTGTGAAGATGGGACAACGCCACATTGCTTAATTTTGACAGATATAATACATGTAATATGCTGCAGGCAAAGCCGTTTGTTGCATCTTTAAAATACAAGTTATTTGACCGGGAGAAAAAGCGATGACCATTCTTATTGCTATCATAAGAATAATTCTATACTAACCGCAAGTTAAGACGTTTGATGGGGGAGGGAGATTGTATTTTACTACGCAGTATACTTTGTACAGTGAATTAGCATTTGAGAAGAGCTATAGACACCAGCATAGTGAAAAAGATCACGGAACACTTATCATCAAATATTCTAATAATTATTTGAACTTGCGGTGCATCTTCGGTGAATCTAAGTATCTATCTTTAATAGAATTAACTAATTTAAACCACTTTTAGAATAGGCAAATATGTAAAGTTTATACTAAGATACGGCGTGTGTAGTCCATTTATTTTGGATTTCCCTCAGCCATTGTATCTTTCTGCTCTTCGTATGAACAAAGATGTGTAATTCATTTGATTTTAGGTAAAATTCATTGACAATATATACAAACGTGCAACTGCAAATGTAATTAATTTGATGATAGGTATACGTGAACAACTGACGAAAAATATAAATATACTTGGGAGTTACTAGTAAGTGCAAACAATTGAGTAAATGTAGACTTTGGAGTTTCCATAGAAAAGGGTGTTTTTGTGACGCTTTCGGGTGTGACTGCTTTTGGTTATACAAAAAACCCTTCAAACTTTTTGTATGAGACTACTGTCATGCTGGATACACGATTACAATAACTATCATAGTATAATTTTTACTCCAATGTAGTTTATCTCGCAGGTTAGCACCCAATCTCACATTTGTGAACATTCCCTATCAGATAGTGTCTGTGTAATATTTATACGGATGCCCATGCATACAATGATACAACGTTGTTTTACCTGAAGCTTCGGAATAGTTGAGGGACTGTTGTAGGATTTTGAAAGATCTCGACTGGACGTTGGGGTTAGTGTACCCGCGGTAAGCGGTAGATTCTTCCTCGACTGTGGATTGGTTGGATTCCCTTGTAGGAAGTGTAGGAGCGTCCACGTGATCGCCTTGTCCCAGATCTACTACGTTCCTGAAATCAATTCTATGTGTGTATTAAATCCAGATGGAACTATGATAGGCTTCGGTTCATATTATGTAAATATATCATGCAGAATGATAGGGGAACAACACGGAGAAAACGAATCGTTTCAGAACCCCTGCAATATCAGAAAATTGCTCCTATTCAATCAGACCTCATGCTCACCTCTGAACAACAAAGTCCAGCTCATTTCCAGCCCTGATGATCTCCATCTTGGCGTCTTGGTGGTTGAGGTATTGTGCTGGTGTGTTCCCTATCCGTAATATTCCATCTCCGACGCGTAGTCCGCTTTTGTAGGCAATACTTTTAGGGTTCACCTGGAAAGTAAGAAGTACATGTTCATTAGTATTTGCTAAATTTATTGGTCGCTTATGGATGGGGGTGTAGAATAAGGGTAATTAATGTCCAATCTTCCATCACGGGTGCCATTTGATCAAAGCCTCTTGTAAATGTTCTCGTCACAAATATCACATGTGCAGTAAATTGCTTGCAATGACAAATACACTTCTTATAAAAGCAACTGTATTCTTTGTTCATTTCTTCAAACTTTCAAATAAAATAGAAATCGACACCTGACATGTTATTTTCACCCAACAAGCGTTTGTTTACACAAAATTTTCATCTGATGTTCTACATATGCACTGATAGCATACAGATGCAGAAGGCTGGCTTGTGTTGGGTTTTTGGGTGCTTTATTCCAGAGTCTCTCCGAGAGTGACATTCACGTCATGTAAGCCGACACACTGAACAAACCAGACAGCCTTCAACTTCTTACTTAGCATGTTACAGCCGGGGAAAAGTCGGTTTCTCGCCAAAAAAAAAAAAAAAATAACGGATTCTTCACAGATTATAAAATGAAATATACAATATCCATGATTAAATAATGAAGTATTTAATTACTAACTAATATCTGATTAAATTCTGTAAGTTTAGCACAAAACGAAGTGTGTTAACATTTCAAGCACTAACACTCACTATCTCATAATAACAAATCACTACATCGTATGTTAAGTACTAATAAAATGCGATGTACCAATACCACTAACTGTAATAATAAGAGAAAGAAGAAAAACCCGGATTACAAAATGTTTCAGCCCAGCTGCCCGTCTTCATTTGCGCCAATACAATTTTCATGTGTTCCAAATTACAGATAGTGGATTTAGCAATAATTCATTTCCAAGGGTTAGCTACGCATTATTTTCTTGTAACAATACCCCCTCCTTCCTTCCTAGCTCTGAGTGTGCAAACAGTAACCTTGACATAGAATGCATGCGCGAGTTTACTTGAATATTTTTATTTGAATATTCAAAACAAATTAATTGAGAACGTAAAACCAATTTATTTGAACCGTAAATTCCACACATGCCTTCTATCTTGAGATATAGGATTGATTCTGAGTAGTTTAAGTGAGTGGAAAGGGGGACGGGAGGCACGGGGAAATGTTTACACGACATCGATCGATTTATACATTTAAAGGGGGCGGGCGGATTTAATGCAACGATATTTTAGTGCAATTTCATTGATAACGTGATATCATTGTACTATGATTGAACATTGTAATCTTAAAAATAAACATGGTAATAATGATTTTCTTAAGACAAGACAGGCCAAGTCCCAGTACATGTATATGTGATAAAGTCTGCAATCACTGCATCATTGGGGGGGGGGGGGGGTAAGTTCTAAAAAGCCCTTTAAGCTACATGACATCGTATATAATTCCATTAACCACTCTATTAAAATATTGGCTGTAAAAATATTGGAAGCTAACCAAATTATGTTACCACCCTTCAACCTGTTTGATCCAGAAACGCCGGGAAGCAACTTGTTGAACATGAAACCAATTTGTGAGAGAGCTTATCAAAATACCAATACACACAGATGAAGATATCTCTTATCAGCGCACAATTCTGATTGGTATCTGGAGAATAAAAAATATCCATACTACATACACACACCGTACGTGTTTATGAGGGCATTTTATGAGGTGAAGTCGGTTCCTCCTCTCTGTTAGAACCACTGTTTTCAACCAGGTCAATGTCTTTGAATGACATTGACATGCAAAGAAGATAATCTGTCCATTTCCATGTTAACAGGGTGCACTAGGGGGTGGGGTGGGGAAATGTGGTAAGGTCAGATTGATTAGAGAAGAGCAGGGACTGGAGGAGATAAGGAGGAATTAGGAGGCAGTGGAGAAGTTCACGTTAATTATAAATTCATAATTCAAGCATTGCAAATGTGTTCGAGAGGACACAGACGAGAGGAGAATCGAGTACAATTAATATATGTACCTGAGATGGGGAAAAAAAGGTGTCTGGAAATTGAGCGCATTCTCAATGCGATTTAGATTTTCAAAACAAATGCAACCAAGGTCGTTCTCCTCTCGTTGATTCAAGGATTACTGCGTGTACTTACCTTCTGAATATATAAACAGGAGCCTTGGTCATATCCCCCCTGCAGTCGAAATCCCCACTGTGATCCCGACTGGTTCCTCCTCAAACGAACAAGAATGGGACCGTCACTCATTTTTACACTTCCCCCGAAAAAAAAACACAGCAGACCTGAGAGATGGCTTGCTTCTTGACGCGTAGGCGGGGGTTCCACTGGTTTAGCCTTATCTCCAGAACACTCGCTGAATCTGCAGCCGTATTTACACTCTACTCGCTGTACATGTCAGGGGAGAGAGAAACAGGCATCGTTATATATACATGTTGAGAAGCACGATTGGCGAGTGTCAGTCGAGAAAAATGTCAAGTGTCCCCCTCATGTCCAATTGTTCTCTGAAGTGTGACTAATGGTACTTAAGAGATTGAAATCATTTATTTCGTCACCAAATAAAGAAAGGGTTGAAAGACCGCACTTGAGTGGATGATTTCACGTGGACAACAAGAGTACACTTACTGGCATTCAATTTAATTCAGCGTCTTATTGTGTATTGTAAAATAAACAGACAAATGAATGTAGCATGACGTACCTATCAAGTATTGCATATCATGTATATTTAACCCTGACCAATTGTTGGGCCATTCTTTACATTCTGGATTCGACTACGGATTACTCCGTTTACCCGATCAAGATACAGAACTCCAACGGGGTGATTGATTATCCTAAGCACTTGATCCCACTTCCGGTGTGTCTAAGGGACAATGTGGAGTGCCTGTGCATTTTACACAAAATCGATTGTTCCTTCCTAAACCAGGGTGTCCATCAGTTTCAATTTTAAGTTTATACGCAGAAATCTACGAAAGCCGGCTAGGCTCATTTTGAAAGAGTAACCAATATCTTAACTCGTTGTTATCTCGTTCTAACGAGTTAATCATCTCGTTATATACCGATTAGTATCTCGTTATATATAACGAGTTAGTATATCGTTATAATGAAATAACTACCTCGTTATAACGAATTAGTATCTCGTTATGACGAGTTAATTATCTCGTTACAACGAGCTAGTATCTATGGAAATGTTATGGGCCTGTTTTTTCCAAAATCAATCATGACGATTATGAATTATCAAAATCCGCGAAATTGAATTTATAAGCTCTCTGGCTTACACACGATTATTTTATGATGAATAGGTGACGACATATTTTCTTCTATTCAACAAAAACGCTTATTTTCCATTGTCGTGAATAAATTTAGATTTTATTGTTTTGATATACCACATATGGTTTGACAGCATTTTCGAGCTAACTCGATATTTGAGTAACAAATTAGCCAGCCTAAATGCAGATGATTTTATTGAGAATATATTTATACTACTAATGCAAGCACGTAGAACTAGAGAGCTCCCCCTTTTTAGCTCACCTGAGCTGAAAGCTCGAGTGAGTTTTTCCGATCGCTTTTTGTCCGGCATCCGTCTCTCCATCTGGCTGTTAGTAAACTTTTCACATTTTCAATTCCTGAACTGCTAGTCCAATTTCAACCAAACTTGGCACAAAGCATCCTTGGGTAAAACGATTTCAAGTTTGTTCAAATGAAGGGGCAGGCCCTTTAAAGGGGGGAATAATCACGAAAATACAAAGTTGAATGGGGTCATTTAAAAATCTCTCAAGAACCAGTTGGCCAGAAAATTTAAATTTACATGAAAGCTTTCTGACACACATGTAGTGCAGATTCAAGTTTATTGAAATTATGGCCCCCGGAGGTAGGGTGGGGTCACAATAGGGAATCAAAGTTTTACATGCGAATATATATAAGGATAATCTTTAAAAACGTTCTTTTTAAGAATCACTGCGTCAGAAAAGTTGAAAACTTGAAAGTTCCCTGATACAGAGTAGATTCTAATTTATTCAAATCATGGTCCCCGGGGTTGGGGTGGGGGCCACAATAGGGGATCAAAGTTTACATTTAGATATATAGGAAAAACTGTGAACAATTTTCTCAAGAACCACTGGGTCAGAAAAGTGGTAATTTACATGAAAGCTTCCTTATATGGAATAGATTGAAGTTTGTTCACACTTTGGTCCCCGGGGGTTAGGATGGGGTCACGACAGGGGATAAAAGTTTTATATGCTGATATATCTAGGAAAAGTCATTAAAAATCTCTTGAACTATTTGAGCTAGGGCTTTCATATTTTGTATATACATTCTTTACAGAAAGATCTTTCATGTGATTCCATGGTGTGTAATCTTATGACATTGACCCGGAAGTCTGACCTACTTTTGATAAAATTCTTACCTATTCAATATGTCCTGAACTATTTAAGATTGATCTTTCATATCTTATACATGTATAAATTTCTTATGGCAAGACCTTTCATTTCATATCATGTCCTTTAATCTTGTGACTTTGAACTCTTAGTTTGACCTACTTTTTAGTTAACCTATTAAGTATATCCGGAACTATTTAGGTAGGGCTTTCATATTTTGTGTATAGATTCTTTGGCAAGACCTTGTGACACAATGGTGTTTGATCTTTTGACCTTGAAGTTTGACCTACTTTTGAAAAAAAACAACTGACCCACTTACATCTCCTGAACTATCTAAGGTAGGGCTTTCATATTTTGTACATATATCTTGTTATACTTTGTTGTTTGACTTAATGACCTTGAACAACGGCAGGGCTAAGGTGGATCAGGTGAGCTAATTGTGAGGTCAATTTCTCATAAGACTGTCCTCTCCCTTACTTTGAAAAACAGAGCTAAGAGCCTGTAATGCCAATCCACCAATAAACGAAACAATCATTCATGAAGATATACCAGATAGCAGACAGATACATGTATCTGTCTGACACTGAAAAATATAACTAAATGTACTTCATTTCTTTTATAAATGTAAATTCGCCAAGCTAACAGCAGCCCGAGTTTATTTCTGTTGTTAGATATCACAAAAAAATATTCAAATATTACCGGTAAGATAGATATAAACTTACAAACATCTGCAAATTGATATACGTTGATAATTGATTTATAAGATATGCATTTTTACAAACACTTACGAAGTTGACATATGTGGGGGTTTTTTTTATCTTGGAAAATTCAAGATTAAGAAAACATTTTGTTTATTTGTTTAAGTACATGTACTTGCATCGTTGCTACTATTTGTTTTCAAACTAATCTTAGACTACGGGAATAAGATATTATGGTCTTACAACGTTTCTGTGAGATGTATCATTTTGACGACATAGCTATCTTGTTATAACGAAATAGGTAATTCGTTATAACGAGATATCTAACTTGTTATAACAAGATAATTAACTCGTTATAACGAGATACTATTTCGGTATAACGAGATAGTTAATTCGTTTTAACGAGATAGCTAAATCGTAACAACGAGATTGTTAACTCGTTACAACGAAATACTGACTCGTATAACGAGACAATTAAGTTGTTATAACGAGATAACTAACTCGTTATAACGTGATACTAACTCGTTATAACGAGTTAGATTTTTTGTTTCACTTTTCAAAAATGAGCCTATCCGGCTTTCGTAGTAAAGAACAGTTTTAAACAAACTTTAAATATTACACTGTTGAGAAACAAAATCTCTAGGTATCCAACTTTCCATTTGAGACTTTGCCTCCCGTGGTTAACTATAAAGCGTGATTAAGTTTTTAAACGGTACTTTTTAATGGTATGTTGAGAGTGATTAAAGTAGATTTACAAGTACGTGTGCACACCCCCATGCGCAAAAAAACCCACATGCAATTAGATTAAAGGAGAGTTTATTTGTTGCATCCAATTTACAACCATTTGCGAGAAACGGAAGCAATTGATAGTGTGTTCACCATAAATCTTTCCTAGTGTTGAATCAAACTTAGGCTGCAAATGGTAATTGGTATCCTTAGTCTACCAGTAATTAACAACAGTTTGGGGTAGGATCTAGTTTACAAACCAGTGAAGAAATCTGGAACGTACCTAAAGCCCGGTTGCCACTAGGAAAGTTTTCCCTGTCACAGAAAACGTTGTCGAAGTTTTTGAAGGATATTTGGTAGCGCGAGCAATCAAAGAACACTTTGACAGATCTTATTGAGCAATGCCCTGGGGTCCAGGGGACTAAACTGATGAATTCCGATGATATTAATGTGTAATTATAAAAAGTCACCATTTCTGAGCCTTGCCTCTAAAATAGCGCATGTCACACTGTGCAGCGCACATTATGTCATTTTTGCACGTCCAACAAGTTTTGTCACACTGTGCAGCGCTCATTTTATAAATAGCTCCAAATTAAATCTTGCGAACAATAATTCCACCATATTGATGCGCCCATCAGTTGAATTGATGAGAGCAATGGTTGAATTGACACGCGAATCAAATTTATTGCTTTCATCAATCAAATTAATGCGCACATCAATTATTGCACGCAATAATTCAACCGATACGCGCATCAAATTCAATTCAATATTGACGAAACCAATAATTGATTTGATGCACGTATTCAATTCAAGCCATTGCTCCCATCAATTCAACTGATATCAATTCAATTATTGCGCACAATAAAATTGCTGATGTCTTCAAATAGTTCAATCTAATTAAAATTAGATGTTAGATCCGGCTCACATACTCGCTACACAAACGAGTATGTGAGCGGATCTAACATCTAATTTTAATTAGATTGCAAATAGTTAAAAGCTATCTTCAATTATCTGAGTTTATGTTAATTTGACGTTCTCCTCGCACCTATATAAACATATACACTGTAATCAAAAGGACAGATAAAGATAACAATGGATGTCAATTGAAATAATATTCGATAATCATAACAGCCAGGAGCATGCGGACACAGTTTAATTTAATGAATAACCGAAGAAAATGTGTATGTTGCCCTCTTTTTTTTTTAAAGGGGCATGGACACGATTTGAGTTGAAGATTTTCAAATTTTATTTTTCCATTCAGATAATAGGCCTATCAATATCCAAGAAATTTTCAAACTGTTCATATATATATATATATATATATATATATATATATATATATATATATATATATAGAATAGAATATGATTTATTTTCAAATTAGGGCCCTCTCAGGCATACAGCACACATGATTATTAACATTTCAATGTGCAATGACGATAAAAAGTATATATATAATATAAGTTTTAGTTTTAAAAAATCCCTAAAAAGAAACGACACCGTAGATCTAAATAAATGAATTTTATCTAAACTCAAGAACCAGAAATTGAATATCATATGTTTTACGATAATATATTCATCATATGTACATTTTATATCTAACAAGGCTGGATCCACACCTTTGCCGACATATTAATCCAATGTAGATTGCCAGTCTGTAAAGTCATGCAAGTCGGGCTCGGTGTGTCAGTATTCATGATGGCGGCAAGTTTGTTGGAGGATAATTTGCGGTCTCTTAACGATTGTTTGACAGAATCTGAGAATACAACAAAAGAGCAAGCAGATAGCATTGTTACAGATATTAGTCAAATATGTATCAACGAATCGACAGACAAGGATATAGGTAATGACAAGGACAGTTATATGAAAAGTTTAGACAATCTACACAAGTGACAGGCCGGTACAGGTTCATGTTGGACACGAATTTCTGTGAAAACGAGTAGGTAATTTATATTTGGTCATTCCTGTCCCCCTCGTTTCTGTCCAAGCCTGTATAAAGTATGTGGAATATGTTTACCGCATCAGTCGCGAAGCGATATTATCTCGGCTAATAGATCCACTCGACACCATTCAATTCCACACTAAATTGATGATAATCATCATTTCAGATAATAAACTTATAAAATGAGGTGATGCATGTGCTAAAGTCATTGTTTATAAAGATGTATTATTTGAAATGACGACAATTTTCATAGATTTAGTGTGGAATTGAATGGTGTCAGTTGGATTAATTGCAGAAAAATCATTCATGGATTGATTTAGGTAAGTATTCATACAATTCACATCAAATGTAACCTGAAATGATATCAAACTGAAGCATGACTGATGTTGTAAACGAGGGGGATAGGAGCAATCTAATTAAAATCAGATCTTTTCTAACTAGCTGTTAGTTGGAGAAGAATCTGACAGCATTACATTTGAGGTCATGTTATTGACCCTAGTTTCATGAATTATTGACATGTGTATGATAAATATCAGGTATGTTACGATATAACAGCAAAGTTTTCATTTTAGTGAAAGCCGTCATTTGATTGGTCAAATGTGAAAGGTGAAATAATATGATCCAAATGCAATGCTGTTACAGTGGAACCCCGTTATTACGTTCCCCCTTTATTACGTTAGTCCGCATATTACGTTGGAATTTCAAAGCACAAAACCATTTCTTAATAAACCTATATAAAATAGACCTCGTTATTACGTTGTCCTAAAATGCCGGGACTCGGTATTACGTTGTAAATATTCCGACAAAAACGTAATAAACCCCTAATTATTCAATAGTGATTCTCAAAATAATAAGCCATTCACATCTTGACTGCCTGAGGCAGTCACCACGTAAATTTCCTGGTCTGTTTGGGGATTAGAGACGCTTGACTGATCACGCTTCGATAGATCTAGCGACATCAATACAGGTGAATACCCCGTATAGAAGCCAGTGATAAACAATTAAATAATGTTTATTTAGAAATTGTACTCTATGAAATTTACTTCATTTTTCATATTTTGATAATCAAAGAAATAATTTCTCAACCACCTGTTCAGCATAGTGTGATTACCTTTGCTATTAAAACTCTATTCACGGACAGCTTTGGTACCAAACAAGAAAGACATTTATCGTAGCAATGTTACAACCGCTTGGGTAACTACTTGGACATAGGTGACTAAAGGTGTTCAATTAAAAAAATTGTTCGTTGTTTGGACATGCAGCTTGGGTGTTCGTAAATCTCGTCCATACACACACCAATCTATTGGCCGATTTGTGCACGGCATTTACCTCAGTGAATATTTTAGAATCCCTTGATGCGCACGTGATTTGGGTATCGTGTGCGTTTTGTGTCTATAGTTTTGTTGTTTTTGGGGTGGGATTTTTTTTATTGTGTTGTGTATTTTGAATTAGAGAACTTAATAAAAACGATGTTTTGTTATTTTTTAATACGAATGTTGAATACGAACCGGAACGAGTTATTGAGAGAAATTTACATGAACGCATTGTTTTAAAGTTGAACAAAATGACGGTCCAAACGAATGCAGAAAAAGCAACGTTTATCAAAACATCCTTATGTATCCTACACCGAAATAAAGAAAAGGGATAAGAACATGAAGAATTACGGACATTAAAGATAAGATGTAAATAAAACAAAGTATCATAGTCTTTTAAACAAAGAAACAGTAAAGATATATTCACACACCCCTTCACGGAGTACCAACGGACGATATACAATTTCCAAATGATATTTTTAACGGATTTAACTGGGAACGTTTATTACGTTGCCCCCGGTACTACGTTATTTTATCGTGACAAAATGGAAAACGTAATAACGGGGTTCCACTGTACATCCTTCTCCTGTTTAGTAGTTAGATAATTTAATTAGATTGGGGACAGGAGAGACTGAATATAAATGACCCCCTCGTTTCCACAGAAATTAGTTTGACAGAATATTCTCTACAGTGAGCAGATCCAGCACAATCTTGATATTTAGCTATATTGATTTATAAAGCTATTTGAAATAGATTGATTTAACTAGTTTATGTTAAATTAGATTGAACTTTTGAAATGCAATGGGATAGCCAAAAAGTCGCATAATAATATTTGAACATGTTTATACTTTGAACTAACCACCACACTGTTCTATTAAGAGTTCATAATAATACTACATCATTTTAAGAATTTTCATAAAAAGAGAATTTCTTTTATGATGTTAACTGTCCACTATCCTGTGTACATTGAAGCATAGATCACAGGAATATGAAACTTTGATATCTGTTATCTAGGGCACCATGTTGTGTTCCACGACTACTTTAGACTTGGAAACTTTCTCAAGACATTTTCTTAGGACTTATGTCAATTTAAGTAGGATATTTTTTTTGATAAATGTTTGCTTTAGAATATTTTTTGACAATCATTTTCACTAGAAACTTTTGTGAGAACTAGATATTTTCCAAGTTTGTAATTTTGTGAAATGATGAAAAAACAAAATTGTCGTAAATATAACTAGATCTATAGTCCATGTATTTTACTTTTGGGGTTATATATATATAAATATTTTTTTTACATAGATTACAGTTAAAACTGTATATTTTTTTTCTCTCCACAGATTTATGTTGTTCTATTTTGTTCGACAAAAGAAAAGGATTGGTGTCTTTTTTATCTGAAACTGTGACAAAGGAAGAGGTAAGCTCAAAATGATTGATGGACTTTTCAGATGTGAATGAATGATATAGAGTATAAGATTATACAGTGAATTAGAATTTGGAACAAGTCATGTAATTGTGTTTCAATTGTTGTATTGATCCAGCATGCTCTAAATGCTAACATTGCACATTTTAACAGTTTCAGACATGCAAACAGAAAATTTTGGAATTTCTATCAGAATTTATCCAGAAGATTGAAAAGAAAATTATTCCATATGTTTTTGATATCAAGGTATGTTTTGAAAGGTTTTGATTTTTAAAATATATTTTTGTATTGAATATCAACAAACTATTATTTCTTTTTTTGAAATGATACATAAAACAACATGAAACTGTATTTCAGGATGTGTGCATGTCTCTCTTCTTTCGTGAGAGGTTGGCTAAAATTAAGAATTTGTCTATGCCAGTTTTAGCAAAAGTAAGTAATGCTGAGATTGCTCATCAAACAATATTACAATAATAGATTATTTTTCATCAAAGAAAATTTGGTGTGCATATACTCAAATGGCAAATCACCAATTCCACAGCAATTTGCAAGAACATAAATTCATGATCTTTATACCTTGAAGACCTACACATCTAGGAATTAAATTAAGAGAGAAATAAATGAAAGTTACGTGTAGACTTTTGATTTTGTGAGTAAGGCTTCTTGGGAATTAATGCTAATCTTAATTACTCTCATATACAAAGCAATCTACAGTATATTGCTTGTGTTATGAATTTTTTTTATGATGTGTGATTTGTTAATTTTTGGAAATATCAAACATTTTACTTTATGGATCTAGGTTTTAGAATTGTCAGCAGGATCTGCAAGTGCTCAGGAACTAGGTATTGATAAAATCATCAACAAATTCTTCATGGAACTAACAAAGAGTGTATCCAAATTGCCAGCATCAGGTAATTCCTAAGTGATTCTGTGTGTTAGAATACTACAATCAGTATCATGGAAATAATGCTTGGTAGTAATCATGAGGAGGAAACCTATCATGTGAATATTTCCCAGCAGATCAGTTGCCTTGTGCAAAATACATTTTTTAATGAAGTACATGTATATACTTTCTTACTATTGCCCTAGGTGGAGCATAGGTTATTGTGATGCTCCTCCATTGAACTTAGCTCAGGGTTATTATCTTTCTATTTCTTTCCACACAGCGTAGTGAAGGCTTCTGGTGAAAAATCGCAAAATGTACCTCGGTGCACTTCACACTATATGATGTCACAATGTAAAAGTATGTCATGACGTACAGATCTATAGTTGTATCATGGGGAAAATGTCTTAACATTTTGTTGTTATTTACTACCGTTATTAAGTGTTCAAGCTGTATATGTGCAAATCTGCTTGTCAAATGATTTTTTTTCTTTGATAATATAAAAGTCTTCTATTTTTATATGTAGTATACATGATTATTGTTTGCGAAAAATACCCTCGAATTGATGATTTTTTACTTTGGTCTAATATTAATGATGCTAGGGATATTTACTAATTGAAAATCAAATTTCAAGTAAATCTAGCTATGCTTTACCTCTCTAACTCTTCTACATTTCAATGATATGAAATCTTTCACCTGTGCCAAAGCGATTTATTTCAGGACCTTTAGATTGTATAATTATTGGGTCACATGACTTACAATCATGTGACATTAAAAAGGGGGATCCTCTCAGATATATTAAATATCCCTAATTTCGTTTAACTAATGAACATCATCGTAGCAAAATACAGGGTATCAGACCCCAGTTAGAACAGTGTGAAATTAAAAAGTCATGGTAAGAATGTGCCCTGTGTAAAAATTATCTGAAGGGATTTTACAAAAATTGATAATACTTTTTAAAAAGCCGACCTATTTGTTACCAAATCTCAACAAAATACATTGTAATGGATATATTTGTACACTGCAAATCTTAAGGGTATAAAAGCTAAGTATCAAAATATTTAAAAAGGAAAGGAATAATTCAAATTTTGAAAAAATTAAATTATGTACAAAATGATATTTTAGAATAAAAAAAATTCCACCTAGGATTTTGGATATTTTGTACTTTTTAGAAAATTTCATTAAGAAAAAATTTGCACATTCCACATATGACATCATCATATTTGACCTTTAACCTTAAGATATGACCTTGACCTTCATTATACTATACGTCAAAAGACTACTTATACATGTGTCAAAATATCAGGCCTCTGCTAACTACACAACAAAAGTTATGCAGTTAAATATCACAAAGATGAAATAAATGCATGGAAGATTTAGACTCCAATATATTGGATGTCTCCCATATTTTTCAGAATATGCCAAATACATGTCATGGATTATATTGGTTTGTTTAGAACATCATTGAATATTAGTATTATCAAGATTTTATTTATTAGATTTAAGAATTACTGATTTCACAGGTGTTTGGTACTACCTTAAATTCTGTAAGGGCATCAAACACTCTTGAAATTCATAAAATGTGGCTATTCACCTCCAGAAAATTGTTGTAGATCAGTTTATTATCACAAATTTGATTAATGAAATTGAACTGCATTATATGGGGCTCAGTCAACGAGGGCAATTTAGATGAAGAGGTGTTCAGGCTTTCAAGTGACATTTTGCAAAAAAAAATTTTATTATTCAAAAAATTGGAATATACTGTCTGCTCCATATCTTGAGAACCCTTTGCTTGACAGACATTAAACTTGGTACACTGGTACATCTTCAGGAGAAGATGACACCTATTGATTTTGAGGTCGCGTGGTCAAAGGTCAAGGGTTAAACTGTACATAGGAATATACTGTCCGCTCAATATCTTGAGAACCCTTTGCTTGACAGACATCAAACTTGGTACACTGGTACATCTTCAGGAGAAGATGACTACTAATTATTTTAAGGTCACATGGTCAAAAGTCAAGGGTCAAATTGGACATAGGAATATACTGTCCGTTCAATATCTTGAGAACCCTTTGCTTGACAGACATCAAACTTGTACACTGGTACATCTTCAGGAGTTGATGACTCCTATTGATTTTTAGGTCACATGGTCAATCCACTCTTGACATAGGAAGATATTGTCTGCTCAATATTTTGAATTGATGATACTACTCTCAATTAAATGATGTGTGTGTGTATAACCCTTTTCAATTTTGCACCATGGGGGGCAATGTGTTTTACAAACATCTCTTGTTCACATCTTTGGTTGTGTTTATTTTTGGTATCATCAAACAAATACATTTCATTTACAATGCTTGGGTGGAAATTTCCGTTCTATAAATAGCGCTAAAATTAGAACGGCCGTTAACGGGGAAGACACATTCCAGAGAAAAGTAGTCCCAAGTGCTAACTACAGATGAACTCAGAATATTTTTTTTTTTTGACACAGAAATCAAACAAAATTTTCATCCAATCAGCATCGTTGTTAAGTCATCACTTTAAAAGTTATTAAAGAGGTTTGCACCTGACATTTGGAGTAATGTGAATTTTTTGGGAAGTGTATTTTTGATTTCTACATTGAAGGAGAATTAGGAAATTAAAAAGAAAAACTGGGGTCGCAACGCTTGTTATTGAGCTATAGTGTTCTAAACATGACCTCTTTGCACTTAAAATTTATTCAATTAAACTTGATTTTTCTGTTAGTGTCAACACAACATAAACAACACAAATCAATCATTATATAAAATAGATACATAATCATGTCCTCTAACAATACAGATGAAAAAAGCAATTAATACTAGTAAAGGAAATAAATAATGACCTTTTTGCACTTGAGATACGAAAAACTTCATGATATCAAAATTGAGAGTTTAAAAGGACATATTAGGAGTAATGTCAATTTCTAAAATTTTACATAATTTTCAAGGTCTCATCTTTCAATTTAAGATGCAACATTAAAAAGTGGGGGTTGGAGATCAAATTTTTGAATTATTGGCGAAAATACTGAATTTTTATACAAAATTTTCGAATAAATGAATTAAAACTTTTTAAAGAATCGGTGTACTGTTTGGAAAAATAAATCAACCAAGTTAATAAATTACAACATTTGAACTAGTTCCAAGTCTCAACTACCTGTATCATAAATTATAAAACTGAAATACACGTATAGAGGTATTAAAATAAACGATACATTGGATGAAACAGAAACTGTAATATCATGCATAATTAGAACTTTTTGATTAGTGAATCCTTCCGCCACAAAATATAGTCCCTGTCAAACCCTTTCAAAATTTGAATTGACACAAAAAATTCAACTGGATAGGGTTCAGCAATAGATGTGTAATATGTTTGCACCAATGGGATCAGTATTGAACCAGTGAATACTTAGTTGTCGCATCCCGCGCAGTTGTACTCAAAAGCTCAGGAGCCAACTTCCTTAAATGATTTGAAAATCATGGTGGTTTATTTTTATACACCAGTCCAGATTACCAGAATTATATTGCGTTGTCATTCAGTAAAATACACAAGCTGTTTGTAATCTTAAATACTTGTTATTTAATTATTTTCATTGCCATGTTTTCCATGAATTCAAAGGAGCATGTAATAATTTGTATCAATTTGAAACACCTGTTTATATAAACAAAGCTAGCTGTTTGATCACTCAAAACAAAAATGGCTTCGGTTTTGATTTACCTGTGTGTAACAAAGATTACCACAGGTACTGATTACCTGATAAAGCGTATTTTATTTGTATCGTCAGTATGTAACTGATTTTTATAACTTCACTTATTATATATCATTTCAAAACTGCATTACAAAAATTCTCTCAAATTTAACATCAATTCTAAAATCACTACAACCCATATTGTGTTTTTTTTTGCTCTTCGTTCATATTATTCCCGTTTACCTTTTTTTGGAAGTGGGGTATGCTTTGGATATTGGGATGTCAGATGCCGGAATATTTGCAGAATGTATTTGATCAACAATTTCAATTGGTAGTAGCAGACGAACAAGCATCTTTGTTATTATACCCCCCGAAGGAAGTTCAGGGGGGGTATATAGGAATCACTGTCTGTCTGCAGATTCGTGTCCGGGCCATAACTTCTTTGTTCTTTGACATAGGCATACCATATTTGGCACACAGGTGGATCACCATGAGACGATGTGTCAAGTACATTCATGACCTCTATATGACCTTGACCCTTGACCTCAAGGTCAAAATTAAAGTTTTTTTTACAATGGATTCGTGTCCGGGCTATAACTTCTTTGTTCTTTGACATAGGCATACCATATTTGGCACACAGGTGGATCACCATGAGACAATGTGTCATGTACCTTCATGACCTCCATATGACCTTGACCCTTGACCTCAGGTCAAAATTAAAGGTTTGTTTACAATGGATTCGTGTCCGGGCCATAACTTCTTTGTTCTTTGACAAAGACATACCATATTTGACACATCAGTGTATCACCTTGAGACGATGTGTCGGGTACCTTCATGACCTCCATATGACCTTGACCTTAAGGTCAAAATTAAAGGTTTTTACAATGGATTCGTGTCAGGACCATGACTTCTTTGTTCTTTGACATAGGCATACCATATTTGACACATGAGTGTATCACCATGAGACGATGTGTCGGGTACCTTCATGACCTCTATATGACCTTGAACTTTGACTTCAAGGTCAAAATTGTTTATAGGGTTTTGACATAGTCATACCATAAGACATGGGTGTATCACCATGAGACTATGTGTCTTGTACATTCATGACCTCTCTATGACCTTGACCTTTGATCTCAAGGTCAAAATTATAGGTTTATACCATGGATTTGTGTTTGGACTATATCTTCCATTTTCTTCTACAAAGGCATACCATATTTTTACACTCAGGAAAGAGGTAATTTATACCTATTAACAACAACCTTTGGGAGATTGGGGTAAGCGGGGGGATTCTTAGTGAGCATTGCTCACTGTATCTCTTGTTTGTACATTGCCGCAGATTGGAAGGAAATTTGATGGAGGAGGTTTGAATTTATTTTTTATATACTTTAGTCAATAAAGCATGATTTCAAATGAGTTACCAAGTCTACTGAATACTCTGTTAAAACCCTATAGATATTGTTTAGTTAGTAAATACATTTCACTGGCGCATGATGGGCTACCTTATTAAATGAGAAATATTTTGATGCAGAGTCATCATTCTTGCTACATGATACATTAACATACAATGGGAGGTAACCCCCATTTTTACAATTCATCAAACGGTGATTATGTCAAAAAGAGAAAAACGTGAAAATTACAACCTGTGACATTAATCCCCTAAACAGTAATGTTTATACAATGAATCACCTTACAATACTCAATTAAATTTCAGTGTTTTGTGCCACCTTTTGATAAAATTTTAATTTGTAAAGATGATTTAAAGAGTGTACAGATATTATTTACAACAGGTCTTACAGTTCCATCAATGATGTAAGATTTTCTTGAATTGAAATAAGAATAAATGAAATTTCAACGTATTCAAAAATTCATGTGTATATTTGCATGTTGTTGACAGTGGTGTAAGATCTGTTGAATCTTCAAAGAATGAAAAACTTGAGTAAAGGATTTTTTTCTTTTATCATTTACTTTAATAGTGAAGGAGAGTATATATGTGATTTTGGGGCTTCTTGCCGAGATTTACCCAGAGCATATGACTCAGTATGCCAATAAACTGATGGACATATATCTCAGAGCCCTGAAAGCTGAGGTAAGTCATTGTATTATATATGTTGATTTTAGTGTTATAGTGCTGTATGTATAAATCAACATTGCAACTTATAAAATGTATGAAACTAAATGATCTGAAAGTTAGGAGCTGGTCAAACCTGGTTACATTATCAACATTGCAATACACTTTACAGATGACCAGCAAAACAAAGAAACCAGAGCTGTCTGTAATCAGTGGTTGTTTGGAGGGTCTGGCTAGCTGCCTTGTCAACTTCACAGAGGATGAGGGTAGGTAACCGTGATGGGAATGAGGGTGGGTAAGTGATAAAGGGAGATGGGTAACTGTGACAATGGATGAGGATGGGTAACTTTGTCAAGGTATGATTGTGAGTAACTGTGACAAAGATTGAAGGTGGGTAACTGTCGTTGGATGAGGATGTTTATTGACATAGAATTGTGGTGTGTAACTATGTCAGTGGGTGAGAATGGGTTATGGACATAGAATAATGATGGGTAAGTATGTCAGTGGATGAGGATGGGTGACTGTCAGTGGATGAGGATGGGTAACTGTCGGTGGATGAGGATGGGTGACTGTCAGTGGATGAGGATGGGTAACTGTCGGTGGATGAGGATGGGTAACTGTCGGTGGATGAGGATGGGTAACTGAGAAAGTAGATTAGGGTGGGTAAAAATGTCTGTGGATGAGGATGTGTAACTTATAGAAGATGAGTGTTACTATGACATGATGAGTAGGTAACTGGGAAATATTTAGCAGGATGGGAAGTGCATATGGGTAAGAAGAACTCCAAAGTGTGAAGCTAATTTAGATTTCACATTTATTGATATGAATACATGTATTATGTGAAAACTTCGTGGGATTCCTTTCATCCATTCATAAAATTTTAATTGTGGTTGTGAAGAGATTGATGTACAGGGGTATAATATATACTTGCAGCAATAGTATAGGTAGACTCCAGATATTATACCTCAGTATGAAAATTCTATGCAACATGAATTCTGATTGGTTTAGGCAGTCATGTAACAGGGATGACAAAACTTCATATCTCCTGCTCAAACATCGTAACTCCCCATCATATTTCACCCAATGGGCAGCCTCGGGCATTTTCCATGAATTTAACGTCAAGGTAGACGAAGGTTATTGTGATGTCACAATATGTCCGAGTCATTGTATTTTCATAGTTCGTATGGCACAAAATATGCGGGTCTCCGATACACAGTTAAATCACCTGGTTTTGGTTGATACAAAAACAAGCAAATAAATCCGCATTCATGGAGAATGGAAATACAACAAATGGTAATCATATCACTGTATTTCGTTGTTTGTACCATCAAATATGTTGACGGCGTGGTGTTGCCGTGAGGGTGATCTCAGCTACGTACAATATATATATGAGCAGACTCCTATTTCAAATAGATTTTTGTAGTCTTGCTTTGTTTCGGTATAATAAACAATTTATTGCATGAATGTTTGGGAGATATGAAAATTTATTCACCCAAGAAAAATCATATTCCCCTCGGGCGTTGCCCTCGGGAAATATGATTTTTCTTGGGTGAATAAATCTTCATATCTCCCTCACTATCATGCAATAAATGTATAATGTACAACGTACAACCATTACTTTATACATAAGATTAGTACTACATATAGTACTGAAAATAACAGTCCAGCAGATGAATGACAGTTTTATGAAAACTTTATTATCTCATACAGACTCCCAAAACAGTTACGAGATATTCAAATATGCTCGAATGGCCATTGATCCAGACATAAACTATACCCGCTATGATGTTCCAAAAGCAGGCCTGAAACTGTTTTCTAGACATTCTTCCCAGTTCAGATCCCAGCTATCAGATGACTACCAGGTGAGTGGAGGTGGAACAGTTTTATCAGTCATGCTCTGCAGGCATTATTTCTGAATGCTGAAGTAAGTCTTATTGTCAGATTTATGGTGTATGTTTAAGAAATAAATTTCAGTTTTGAAAATACATGAGAGTGAACAGCAGTGCTTTACATGGGTATACTTCACGAAGTGTGTTAACGCTTCATGAAGAGTACGCCGGTGTGAAGTGTCGCAGTTCACACCCTCATGTATTATTGTTTATATTTACATTCTACTTTCATTTTTGTCGGAGTTCCCAGTCATTAGAATAGATGTACTGCATGTATATTTATTAAGATTTATTTGTCACAACTGCTGTACATTCATGAGGAGAAAATGACTATCATTACAATTTGTAAAGATATCAAATGCAAAAACAGTGGAAATGTAAATATTTACATATGAAAACATATTTCCGTTATGATGTTAAGATTTCTAAATGAATAAATGTTGTGCAGATATTATAAGTTAGCATGCCTGAAAACTATTCTGAAAAATATCAAGTTGAGCAGAACAACATGCATAAACTGTAAGAGAATAAGTAATATGTGTAAAGTTAGTCAGAACGTAATCGTAAACGTGGTATATCTTACAGGGAATGTACAACAAATTGAAAAGCTGGAGTAAACACCACAACAGAGATCTACTTCATCTGGGCACGGCAGCCATGGAGGGGTTTTTAACGCAGGTATAGACTCCAAAGACAAATTCCTGCATTCATATGGAAAGAAGTTTGCTGGGACAAAATTTTTAATCAGATTTATTGGCTGATTCACACAGAATGCGTTCATTCTATAAAGTTTTGAAGTTGAAAGATAAAATATAGTGCTAATCTTTTTGCTGAAAATTTTCAGGTATCAGAAGTGTTAGTTTCCAAAGCCAAAGAAGGGAAGAGGGAAGGAGCTGTATTCAAGGTGTGTATAGTTCCTGAAACTCATGTACATGTATGTAAATGTATCTGGGTAGGTTTTAGGAAGGTTTTTCATATACACTGTACACGTATTTAAGGAATGACTTTAATTCTGGGGCAAGTTATACGAGTATAACCTGGTTTGGGTCAGTTTACGCTTTATAATCCGCGAAGCGGATTATAAAAAAGTGTAAACTGACCCAAACCAGGTTATACTCGTATAACTTGTCCCAGAATTAAAGTCATTCCTTATAATTTAATGCAAGAGACAAAGATGCTAACCTTCGTTTATCAAAATGTACATAAACTCGGAAAAATACAAGTCAACCAAGCCGCGCAATGATTTACTTAGCAACAGCGACATGAAGCGTCTAGCTGCAAAGACAAAGGTCACCATCTTAGTTCTACGGAGCCTAGCCATTTATCAAAATATTGTATCGAAAGTGAAGTTTATCATGATAGAAAATATGTGTAGACTATCCATGTAATGCGTATTTCGCTGCCCTTTAGAGATAGAGATCGACTTTGAAGTCGCTCATCTCCGACAGATTGAGAAAATACGGGAAATGGCATTGTTTAGGCCTACCCAAAATAAATCTTCAAATATCAGAAAATGCAATAATTTACGGCTTTCAACTGTGAAAACTTCTACTAAACGAAAACTTACCCTTGTATGCAATGTTGTCTCTAATAGTAAATCCGACACAAGAAAATATGTAATCAAGTAACAAATAGCGATCCACATGTCAATGTGTCTGACGTCATGTGATAAAATGTGACGTATGAATTTTTGTTTGTTTTGTTGAAAGACGGATCAAGGAATGAAACAACACACACACACACACACACACACACACACACACACACTCCTTTTCCCAGTGAGAAATGTATTTCAAAATGAACAGGGTAATGCTTACTTGACAAATCATTAATTCGAATATAATATCTTTGTTTTAATCTATTAATAGTATTATTCGACCATACATACAGAGAAAGATGTGACATACAAAAGTGATTTGCATACAAGTAGGCCTAGATGCTAATATTGACGAGAAAACAACATGTGTATCAAACTGAAGTATCTTATTGACATAATTGTGCACGTTGACTTTCTATTCCATAGAACGCTGTTCAAAAATAGTGCTGCGATGTAAATTTAGAGAGAGAGAAAAAAAATAGTTCCGACATCTGGTTGTCAAGGGGGTGTGTCCCCATACCAAACCAGGTTATACAAAAATAACTTGCGTTCCTCAATTGGAAATTGACCAATCAGAGACAAGGATACAATAAGAATTAAATTATGGAAATATATCTTGGTAGGTTTTAGGAAGGTATTTCATAGACACTGTACATGTATGTAAATATATCTGGGTAGGTTTAGGAAGGTTTTTCATATAAATGTATCTGGGTAGGTTTTACAAACTTAAGGTTTTTCATGTAAATGTATCTAGGTAGGTTTCAGGAAGGTTTTCAAATTACACTGTACATGTATGTAAATATGTCTGGGTAAGTTTAAATGTACAAACCTAAGCTTTTTCATTTACAATGTACATCTTTTGCAGTTTTTTGTGACAAAGTTTAGAGAAATTATGAACGACAGTTCAGCAAGTGCCAAAGAGATGTCTCTAGCAATCAGAGGATATGGTTTGTTGGCAGCAGTAAGTTCATCCTAGCATGTACTGTATTTAAAGCACAAGCAAAACTGTATCTGGAATTGTATCGTTATCCTGTAAGTTTGTACATTTATCTTTATATCATTAGCCCTGCAAGGAATTCCTTCAACAGACAGATGTCCAGTTTATGTTTAGTGAGATGATAACTAAAAGTGAACAACTATATCTGAGGTAATGAAAAAAAAAATCTTGAATTAAGTTCTTTATTGAATAAATACTAAATCATGGCAAGCCCCCCCCCCCCCCCCCCCCCCCCCCCCCCCCCCATTACTGTTCTTTATCATAACTTTTGAACTATACAAGACAGATACTTCATGCTTTATGAATGGAAAGGTCTATGTGACTGCTAAAGGTTAATGTCATTCATCAAGATAAAGATCAAATCTGTAACAGTTTAATGTGGCCATACTTAGAAGCATTGAATGACAGCTTATTTTCCTATTTTCCATGATTCTGTATGTTACTGTTTATTTAATAACAATGCCTGCAATCTTGAACTGATTTTCAGTGTGTACTGGTAATTGCATAATAATGAGTGACATATTAGGTATCAGTTTCATCCCAATTGTAACCCAGAAAAATTTCATCACAATCATAATTTTCTGGACTCATGGCCCCGTGAATTAAAGATTCAAGGGGTAGGGGGGGGGGGGGGACTAGGTTTTGTTTAGGGTCAGTGTGTGTGTGTGTGTGTGTGTGTGTGTGTTTTTCTGCAACTTTTACCTTGGTGATGTTAAATATTCCAATTATACTAGGTATAGACTGCATACGTTGTGAACTACAAAAATGTGAAAGTATTTGGAATGATAAAGGTTAAGGTTATTTTATCAATTTTAAGGTCAAATTTGCCAACTTTGAATGTGTTATTCTAGGGGGCATAGTGTTTTAATATAAATATGTCTCTTTTTTTTGCTGTGATGTTGAACTGATTTTCGGTTTGTTCCTTTTCTGCAGAGTTAATGACCATAGACTGCTAGTATAAAATTTCTTAGAACATTGTTATCCAGATTTTTTAGTGTGTAGTTGTGTATTGATCAATCCAAAGTTTGAGTTTTGTTTCAGAAATAAGAATCATTATCAGCATAGTTGTGGTCCTTGGTCTTTGAAAATTTCATGCAATCTGTTTTTTCAAACTTGTTCAATATACTTGTAGATATTTGGCTTTTACTTTATTTTAGTGTATAATTCTGAGAAATTTGAGATAAAACTTGAGTCATACTATGACCTCTTTTAAAGAGGAGGCATATTGACTTATTACTAGATGTCCTGTTAATTTTCAAGCAAATGGTCACAGGGCTCACAGCAGTTGTCTTATTGTTAATTCAAGATTTTATTAAATTGTCATCAAACAAATTAATTATCAGTAGTAAACAATCCTTTTTTGTCATTAGGTCAAAGATCTTCTTGTTTTCAAGATATGAATTTCAATTTGGTAGACGGGGGCATATATGTATATCTTAAGGAAGCCTGTCTTGTTCTGTATGACATGGTAATTGACTGGTTTTACTTGTACATGTAATTAAAGCTGTATGACCCGATGTTCCTGTATTATTTTTGTACATAATTACTTTAAAGCATATTAATTACTTTATAAAGTTATTAACTTTCCCTTAATTACATACTTGAAAACATCTGCATGTAAAAGAAAACTGAGAATATTATTTAGAAAGTAAATATAGTGTGGTACATATATAAATCATCCCATAAATAATCCCAGTGTTAGACGTCTATAAATAGACCCACGCGCGTCAGGGGAATCCCAACATGATGTATTAACTCATACACAACTGTCTAGTTTAAAGACTGAAAGAGCGTAAAACAACGAATTACTAAGAGGTATTTGATATTTTTATTTCTATTAAACTTATGGCACGGTACTGTTGTAACAAAATACACAGCTTTACACAGATAAGACCACCGATGATCTGAAAGTTTGAACTGGTCACGTGATTGTCACTTGAAATGGCAGAGTGATGTGGTTATTTGTAAACATTGTTTTAAAATCAAATAATTTTGGTTAAAACAGGTGAAATAATGTATGATATGTCATACAGCCTCATAACTACATACTTGTGATGATTTAATAGCGTTTTTACGAGATGGAAAAAAATATTGTAATTCGGACCATACAGCTTTAACTAACGATAGGAACATTCACGTCATTCAGACACACTAATGGTGGGAACATTCACATCATTCAGACACTAAGGGAGGGAACATTCACATCATTCAGACACACTAATGGTGGGAACATTCACATCATCCAGACACACTAATGGAGGGAACATTCACATCATTCATACAGACAGACACACTAATGGTGGGAACATTCACATCATTCAGACACATCTTCTGTGTTATGATTCAGCCTGTTGATTATCTGAGAAAATAAAAAAAATAAATGATTTGTATCATTCCACATAGCTAGAGGGTGCATATTTCAGTGTGAGTGTCTGTTCGTCTGTCTGACTGTAGTCAACTGTAGATAGATTTCATACTTGATGAATGAAAAGTCGAGGTCAAAGTTACGTGTATGTGCCTGATTGTGTCATTCATTGAGGTTAACGTCAATGGAATTAATTGAATATGGCCACATTTAGGGGCATTATGTTCCTCAAACTCCTTGTGTTTTTTTGTATGTCTATAACTACATTCATTTTCGAGTCTATGCTAGCTTTAGAACTGAGCTTTTTTTGTATGTCTATAACTACATTCATTTTCGAGTCTATGCTAGCTTTAGAACTGAGCTTTTTTTGTATGTCTATAACTACATTCATTTTCGAGTCTATGCTAGCTTTAGAACTGAGCTTTTTTTTGTATTTTGATAGCTCTGACAAGGCGGATGTTGAGGACAAACTGTATAGTTTACCCAGCTACTTAGAAGCATTGGCCAAAATCATTAGACAGCTGGACCATGTAAGAATGTGATATTTTACAATATGATATTCATATACAATATATTTATATATTGTAATTGTGCATGTATATTAACAGTGTATGCTTGTGCTGTAGTTTGATGCATCATCATGAATATTTTGTGATAAAAAATAATCCTGGTATTTTGCTAAGGTACCAGAAACATATGCCACATCCATTGAACGTTTGATGATCATTCTGGCTGAAAACTTTCCCACAATCCATCAGAAGCAACATTTCCTCTCTGTGAAGTCCCTACTTTGGTTGCTGATAACACTTATGTCAAAGGGAGAAGTGTTTTCTCAAGTTTTGTCTGGCTTTGGTAAAAACTAAATTTTTGTCATACAGGTTTATTATTTTGTTAATAATGAAAGTTACGAAGTTGATTTCTACTTTGATATAGTTAAAGTAAACTTCTAAAGTTTTTATCTGTGAAATAAAGTGCAACCAGTTATTGAGATTAAAATTCAGATGTTAAATCATATTTTCACAGTGTTCCAAATGCTGCTGCGGACCTGCTCTCATCCTCCAGTGATCGAAACGGAGGATGTAACAGAAAATGTTGCTTCTGAGCAGGCGGGCAGGAAGGTCACATATATGGACTTCATAGAGATGTGGGACACACTTTTTAACAGTCCTAGGATCAAGGTTAGGAAACCAGATTATCAGCTTGTGAATTAGTTTATACTAAACATCAGTCTCTGAATTGTTTTAAAAGAACATCACATGATTTTACAATTTAGCCTTCAGCACTAGTATAGTCTAAGTTCTTTTAAAGATTTAGAATGAAGCAATACTGTAGTCTGAAGTCTTGCGATGTTGCTTGTAGCCCTATTAAACATAGTGTAAATTCTTCTGATTTAGCATGAAGCAACCGCTTTCCATTGTCTGAGATCTTTTGATTTAGCATGAAGCACTAGCGTAGTCTGAAGTCTTATATTCTTTGTGCAGAATGACCACAGCTGCTATATTATATACTTCGCTAAAAGTCATCACCTCTGCTTGCTGATAGGCAGATTTTCTTACTTATTTGGTCTTATTTCTTTGTTTTTATGATCCTGAATTTATATTCAGTTACCGTGATAGTGTAAATTTACTATTTATATTTTGATAACATTGTGTTACAATACTTTTATTGATAGCTCTCTATCAGCTTATTCAGTTAATGATAACATTGTGTTACAATACTTTTATTGATAGCTCTCTATCAGCTTATTCAGCTAATGATAACATTGTGTTACAATACTTTTATTGATAGCTCTCTATCAGCTGATTCAGCTAATGATAACATTGTGTTACAATACTTTTATTGATAGCTCTCTATCAGCTGATTTAGCTAATGATAACATTGTGTTACAATACTTTTATTGATAGCTCTCTATCAGCTGATGATAACATTGTGTTACAATACTTTTATTGATAGCTCTCTATCAGCTTATTCAGCTAATGATAACATTGTGTTACAATACTTTTATTGATAGCTCTCTATCAGCTGATTCAGCTAATGATAACATTGTGTTACAATACTTTTATTGATAGCTCTCTATCAGCTGATTTAGCTAATGATAACATTGTGTTACAATACTTTTATTGATAGCTCTCTATCAGCTGATGATAACATTGTGTTACAATACTTTTATTGATAGCTCTCTATCAGCTGATTCAGCTAATGATAACATTGTGTTACAATACTTTTATTGATAGCTCTCTATCAGCTGATTTAGCTAATGATAACATTGTGTTACAATACTTTTATTGATAGCTCTCTATCAGCTGATTTAGCTAATGATAACATTGTGTTACAATACTTTTATTGATAGCTCTCTATCAGCTGATTTAGCTAATGATAACATTGTGTTACAATACTTTTATTGATAGCTCTCTATCAGCTGATGATAACATTGTGTTACAATACTTTTATTGATAGCTCTCTATCAGCTGATTCAGCTAATGATAACATTGTGTTACAATACTTTTATTGATAGCTCTCTATCAGCTGATTTAGCTAATGATAACATTGTGTTACAATACTTTTATTGATAGCTCTCTATCAGCTGATTTAGCTAATGATAACATTGTGTTACAATACTTTTATTGATAGCTCTCTATCAGCTGATTCAGCTAATGATAACATTGTGTTACAATACTTTTATTGATAGCTCTCTATCAGCTGATTTAGCTAATGATAACATTGTGTTACAATACTTTTATTGATAGCTCTCTATCAGCTGATGATAACATTGTGTTACAATACTTTTATTGATAACTCTCTATCAGCTAATGATAACATTGTGTAACAATACTTTCATTGATAGCTCTCTATCAGCTTATTCAGCTGATGATAACATTGTGTTACAATACTTTCATTGACAGCTCTCTATCAGCTTATTCAGCTGATGATAACATTGTGTTACAATACTTTCATTGATAACTCTCTATCAGCTAATGATAACATTGTGTTACAATACTTTCATTGATAGCTCTCTATCAGCTGATTCAGCTAATGATAACATTGTGTTACAATACTTTTATTGATAGCTCTGATTCAGCTAATGATAACATTGTGTTACAATACTTTTATTGATAGCTCTCTATCAGCTGATTCAGCTAATTTTATAGGAATCTTCCTCTGATGTGAAAAATTGAGTCTGACAGCCATCAATCAACTGGCTTAAAATGGCACAATAAAAAGGCCTTTCTACAATTTTATAAAGTTGCTATTGTTTATGTAATACCTTCAGCCTCTTGTAACACACTTTATTGTGATTATGATAGAAATCCTTTAGGTTTCGGTGTGTGATCCATATTACAGCACCAAAGACACCAGTATATGGGAAACATTTATCTCGGTATACAGACTGTATCTCTCCATGTTTTGGCAGGAATTCAGTGTGGCTGACATCAGTGTAGAAATGAGACATGCTCTAACAGAAACAATATATAATGAGCTCATCAATTCGGTGCTTAGAATGCTGGGAAAACTTGACCTCACGTCACAGTCCAGCACTGAGGTTGCACAGCAACAGGTAACTCAAGAATTTCACATGTGCCAGAAATAAATGTTTTATTGGATTTCAAGAAATATATGTCAAATTCAAAACTGGGATTTCATTTTTGAAAATTAAAAATATGTTATCCTTTTGAAAATGTGTTCTGATTATCAATGGAGTAATGACCAGTTATACTTGTATGTCTTTTTATCTCACTTGAGCCGTTCACGATCAAAAGAAGGTGTTGCACATCTCATGTTAATTTCCCTAAAAGTGTTGCATGAAAGATCGAAAAATTAAAGTTATTCAAATATATGATAAAACCAATTGGAACATATGTCTTGATTCAATATTTTTTGAAAATAAGTTTAAAAGATATGTATTGACAAAATTAGGCAAAATATTTTGAGTTTAAATCAAGCATTAAGCGATTTATATGATTTTTAACGTTAAAATGGAGGGTATCCCCGAATTTCAGAAAAATTGCCTCTGTGAAACAAAATAAATTCAGCATGAACATGTTCTTCAAGTTTTCCTCTAAAAAAAACTGTCGCTTTGAAATTTTGTTTCACAAGGGCATTTTTTTTGTAAATTTAAAATAATCGAAACGACTTTACTGGTATTATTTTCATCTTCACCTGTACATTAATTTTCCTTAGTAATGTATGGTCTATTGCGTGGTTCAGTGGATAAGGTCGTTGACTCTTATATGTAAAGATGTTTTCTATTTTTAAAACGACCGGGTTCGACTCCCTCATGAACACATTTTTTTATTGTTCATTTACGTTTACCATCTAGATTTTTTTTTCTTAATTGAAACACGCTTCTAGTTTTTATAAATGTTTCATGTCAAATCTCTGTTTATTACCATGTGCCAAGTTAAAAGCTTCCAACCTGGACACTGTTTAGTTTGTGAATAGGACTCCCAACAAACACGCCGAATACAGCATGCAATACCTGTGTTTTTTAATAGTCAAGGCTGCTAACGAGAACTTTTATGTTTTTCTGAATGAAAGTTGTTGACAAAGGCATGGTGCCTTTTACAAAAAAACGTTGTGAACTTTGCAAAGCTTTGGAAGAAAAACGTTGAGGCCAAACAAGGTAGATAACCGTTAAACAGTTTGAGTTTATATGTATTCCAGTAGCAAATTGCTATAATGAATCAATTTTTACAGGTGCATGTACTTCGAATAACGTTGAACTTTATTAATGCGTATTAAACTTCCCATATTTTGTTTTGTGGCCAGTCATGTACAGTTACCAATTTTTGGTTGTAGAAAATAATACATATGAGTATAAGAGCTTTTGGACTGTAGTAGTATAGAATATTAAATATTTGATACACTCGTAACATGTAACCGTATACATTGTATCTGATATTCAGAAAATAAGAAGATAATTTTTTTTTTTAATTTTTTTTTTTTTTTTTTTTTAAAAACATACACACAGTATATATATACATACATTCTGCAAAGAAACTTGTACAAAATGTTTAGAAGAACTATCAAAGGTATATGTATATATTATTTTCTGAGAGAGAGAGAGAGAGAGATGAGTTCAGTCATTATTTAATATATTTTAAAAGGGTACATATATATTGAAATTTATAAAAAAGATAATTTTCAAACAAAAAACAAAAAAAATAAACAACAACAGCAAACAAACACTCAATGAAATAATTGATTCCAGCGGTTCTAGCAGGTGTCAAACAAATCTTTTTCACCATTTTTATATGCAATATGTCTTTGAGTTTCATAAAATGTGTTCATTAGCGATATCGCAACATTTACATTCAGTGTCTTCCCTTTACACCTCATAGTATAGATATAATATTTCAGCCAAAGAACAAGATTATTTTGTATAGTTTTCTTTTCATCCAAAAATCCAAAAATAAAATTATTTTTTGTTATTGATATTTGAAGATTGGTCTTATGTTCAAAACAAACTTCAAATTCTCTTAAGAAATGCTGAACACTATCACATTCCCAAAACAAATGTTCAATTGTTTCTTCTTCTATCTGACAGAATGTACAATTCTTATCATCTCTAATTTTGATTTTGAATAAGTATGAGTTTGAAGCTAAAATTTTGTTCAGAATTCTGTATTGAAACCACTGCAGTTTACAATTACTTGTAACTTTAAAGGGCAGTCTGAAGATCATTTTCCATTCTGTGTCATTTAATTCAAATATTTCATTCCACTTTCTTTTACCAGTAGGTCTGTGCAGTTTTGATTGAGAAGAGTATAAAATTGTCTTGATTTTTTGCATCGTAGAAGAGTGTATATACTCGACATAATCAGAGGGTTTGTTAATTTAATTAATTTTTTATCAAACTTGACTTTTTTCATCCATGCTTTAATAGCATTTATGACACTCATATATTCTAAAAAATTGATTTTTACTTTTGGATAAATGTTACAGAAAGATTCATAAGTCAGGAACAAACCCTCTTCATCAATAAGGTCATTAAGGTATTTAATATTATTGAGAAACATGGATTTATTAAGAAATGCTTTCCCACCCACAAGAAAGTTAGAATTGTAAAATATTGGAGTATCTACTGTTACTGTAAATGGATTTTGTTTAAGCTGTAGCTCAATCCAAGAATCAAATACATCAACCCAAAATTTGTTTTTCAGCGATGTCTTAATGTTTTTTATGTATTCTATTCCACATGTAGTAACTTTATTAAGATCTAAATTTGGTATAAAATTATGTAAACCCCTATCTGAAAAAAGGAGTTGTCTCATCCAAAACAATTTTAAAGAGGCTATAAAAGCCTTTACATTGATCATTTTTAACCCACCATCCTCATATTGCTTTACGATTACCTCTTTTTTAATTCTATGTTGAGAATGGCTCCACAAGAAAGAAAAGAATAGTTTATCTAATTCTTTACAATAGCTGTCATCAGGATTTGGAATTGCCATAAAAATATGATTTAATAGAGGCAAGACCAGAGTTTTGATAACAGTAATTTTTCCTATTGGTGTCAAATGTCTTTTCTCCCATTGATTTAAGATTGATTTTATTCTGTTTAGCTTTGGCTGATAATTTAGTTTTGACATGTTCTGTAATTCTACATCAAAATTAATTCCAAGTAGAGTAAACTTACAAGTCCCCCAATTCAGATGAAAGTCTTTAGAAAGGGTATCCTGACTATATTTTTTTGATCCAATCCATACTGTATTGGTTTTTGAAAAATTAACTTTTAGTCCTGACATTTCAGAGAAGTGTCGCAATACTTTTATTGTTTCTAGAAGAGATTCCTTGCTACCATCAAGTATAATTGATGTATCATCGGCTAGTTGTGAAATTTCACAAGAAGATAATTTAATTTTCACGATTTCAAAAATTATCTTTAGACTCTATGTATAATGTATTGACACATAAAATGTATTAGGCTTGTCCCTAGTACTGGGGAATCCTTCAGGTATTTAAATGGCAAATATGCAATGAGTATAAATATGAATAAAGGTCAGTTCTACGTCATGAGTGCTGGCACAGAGCTCCGATTAGGGAAAATTCCCGCTTCGGTGCAACACCCTCATTTGCCCTTTTCCTCTTGTATGCTGTACTATATCAACATGTAGATTTGTCTTTAAATTTCAACAATTTCGATTTTAAGTTTATCAGCATTTTTGGTCTTAATTTTTTCAGTGTAAAGTTTCATATGTAAAAATGCAACTGCACAGGTGAGCTATGCAGTCTATGGACCTCTAACTGGACTCTCATACCACAGATAATTTTCTATTTTAGGAAGGATCAAGTTCTGATGACCCCCAGGATGTGTCCAGTGACCCTCTTCATGGTATGCAGCCCAAAAGACCAAAAGACTTCCAGATCTTTATCAACCTTGTCGACTTCTGCAGGTAAGGGTAGTGATCAAGTGATAAACAAAGAACCTTTCCATTAGAATTCAAGCAGATGCTTAATTGAAGTATGTGAATAACAAAGTATAGAATATGCAATGTATAATTAAAATGATGACAGGTGAATGAAAGTACTTGGTTTTGTTTTTCTGACAGAGAAATCCTACCACAGAAGCACTTCCAGATGTTTGAGAAATGGCTGTTTTTGTTTTGTCACACATTGATTCTTCATTCCACCGAGTAAGATCTGGCTGTCAAATTTTTATGCTCCCCAAAAATTTCGGGGGAGCATATAGTTGCTCTCGTGTCTTTCCTTCCATCTGTCCGAGCTCACACCTCCTGAACCTTTCATCTGAAATGAATGTTCCTTGAGATTTAAGGACTTGTGGACCAAGTTCTCAAGGTTATTTTGGAAAGGTCAAGGTCACTCAACATATAAATGTTCCCATCTCTTAAATTTTTCATCAGAAATTGCTCATAATTGATCACAAATGTTCCTTGGGACAGGGGACTTTTGGACCAAGGTCATTTTTGAAAGGTCAAGGTCACTCAGAACATAGACCTTAAATGAGGAAAAAGTTCCATATTTCAACAGCTTTTGAACAGGTATTGATCATACATGTATATCACACAAATAAGTAGTAGGCTAATGATTTTCAGACAAAGTCACTCAAGGTAATTTTGTTAAGGTCAAGGTCACTCAACATGTACCTTATATATAAAAACCCATCATTTCAACAGTATTCCAACAGTTATTGATCATTGTGTCATTCGTCATATGAAGTAGTTTATTGGTTAGATGCATTTCAGGGAGCACCCATCAGTTTTACTGATATTATTGTTCTTGAACAGCAGTTGTCTGTTGTATTCAACATTGACTAGAAATTCTTGTTATCTTTATGTAGTGCTGGTCTGAGGAACATGATAGCTTTTGTTGTGTATATTGCTTTATGAAGATGCATGTCTTTCAGAAAGCCCTTGGTCAGTGGGTACTACAAACTGTTGGCCATCAGTATGAAGATAGCAAATAAACTTAATTATTTTCAGGTGAGTCTGATGATAATTAAAAAACTACATCATACATTTATTTGTCATTCTAAAATTTTGAATTCAAATGATAGCTTGTAGTATTTAACTTCAACATGGCTTTTAATCAATCTATATATCAGTTACTTGAAACATAAAGTTCTTATTTCAGTGGATGCAGGATTTGTGCATGAAAAACCACCTATAGTCTTCGTATGAAATCTCAAAGAGTCATTTATACTATATGCAAAACTGCGATCAATCTTTTTTAAGAAGTGCAGTTGAATACTAATAAATAATGAGATAGAGATCTCTTAATACATAAAACATGACTTTTCAGGTAATAATAAAGCTGTTTCCACACAGAATTGTTGACTTCCCAGGGAATAGCAAGTCTTGTTTCCTTACATGATTATTGACTTTTCAGGGAATAATAAGCCTATCTCCATGTAGAATTGTTGACTTTTCAGGGAATAATAAGCCTATCTCTATACAGAATTGTTGACTTTTCAGGGAATAATAAGCCTATCTTCATACAAAATTGTTGACTTTTCAGGGAATAATAAGCCAATCTTCATACAGAATTGTTGACTTTTCAGGGAATAATAAGCCTATCTTCATACAGAATTGTTGACTTTTCAGGGAATAATAAGCCTATCTCCATGTAGAATTGTTGACTTTTTAGGGAATAATAAGCCTATCTTCATACAGAATTGTTGACTTTTCAGGGAATAATAAGCCTATCTCCATGTAGAATTGTTGACTTTTTAGGGAATAATAAGCCTATCTTCATACAGAATTGTTGACTTTTCAGGGAATAATAAGCCTATCTCCAGTGAAGAAGGAAGTGAAAATGGAGGTTGGTGATTCAGATCAGAAGATTGACATCCACCAAAGAACTACATGTTTCCAGCTCATCCAGAAATTCACCAAAGAGGTGACAAAGAAAATGCTTCATTTCCATATGTTACAAAAAGTTTTATTGATACTAATCTTTAGGTCACCTGAGTCACTCAGGTAACCAGTTCTATTGGTCTTCGTCCATTGATTGTGGTGCATTAACAATTGAGCATTTTTAAATTCTTCTTGATAACTACCATTCTAATTCTTTTCAAACGTGGTATCAGTTTAGGACAAAGGAGACATTAATTGCAAATTTCACAACTCCTACCCCTGGGGGCCTTAGGAGCGGGGCAAAAACTACCAAATATTGACCAATTTTCAAAAATCTTCTTTACAACTGCACATCTGTAAGAAAAACTAAATGCATAGTCATGTAGAGCAGGAAGGCCTCTACCAAAATTGTAAATTTCATGATCCGTGGGGTGAAGTTTCTGACTCCAGGGCAGGGCCAAACTTGATATAGTGTTTGTGTAAAACATTTAAATGACATCTTCTCTTTAATGCTATTGATACTAAATTGAAACTAGATAGATAATTAGAAGGAGCATGGAGCAGGTAGCCCTTCACCAAAATTTTAAGTTTCAACCCTTCACCAAAATTTTAAGGTTCATGATCCCAAGGATAGATGTTATGGTTCCAGGATGGGGCCAAAATATTTAATTTGGTGTTTATTATCTTCATCATTTGAAAGACTTCTTTGATTTGCTAATGCTATATAAAGACTAAAATATTTAGAAAAAACAGAAAGGGATGTGTCAAAATTGTGAATTTTGCAACGCCAGGGCTCAGACTATAGGGCGGGTCCAAAATAGTCATGTATTGTTGATATATCTTATTATATGATGTAAAGTCTCATCAGTATGGGCACTTTTGAGAGCGTTTGTGTTTGAAGAACACATCTTGTTTTATATTGCTGCTAAATTTTATAATTTAGCATACATATGCAGAACAGGAAAATTATTATAGATTTTATAGCCCTTGGGGGCTAGTGATACTTTGAACTAATACTCATGTGGATGCATTCCTAATGATTTAATCTTTCTAAAACTTCTGATATAATTTAGATAATTTAAATGTATATCAATACAATTATCTTAATGTGGAGCAATATCTATATAGCAATTTTTAAAAAAAAAAAAGCAGTTTCCGCCATGTGGTGGGGCTTGAGAAATTTACATGGTATAAACTACTCTGAGGAATGCTGATCAGCCAATCAAGCTGCACGTTACAACTTGATTAAACAATAACTTTTCAATTAAAACTAACTTTACACTGCCAACAGGTATTGGTGAGAATGAAACAATACAAAGACGAGCTCCTGGCAGCCTGTCTTACCTTTGTTTTGACCCTTCCTAAAGAAATAGTTGCTGAGCAAATGTCCAGTGTTGTACCAGCAATACAGGTGTGTTATAATAATTTGCTGAAAACTGTACATTGATGTTTATTTTCCGTGGTTTATTAACACTATTTCAATAATTTTATAATTCAAAGGACACAGCTTACTGTGCTTGTTTTGAAAATACTAAATTTGTATTGAACTTAAAACCTCGCAGTCTATATCTTTAATTTGAATTGTTACATCATGAGGACTTGAGACCATGTATGCAATATATTGCATACTATTTTGTCACAAGGGGGCACCCCTGAGTATCAAAAGGTTATGCCTTATACCATATACATAGCTGAGTTGTCAGTCATGCAACTGATTTGTGAATTGATGTTGCTTGAATTTTCCAAGTACTTTGTGTTGTCTTGTGCACATTGGTGTACTGATGTTGGTTTATCTGTGTGACAGAAATGTACCTGTTTGCAGACAATGAAGATTTCAATTTAGAATGTCCAAATTTTGAACTCGGGAATTTCAGTATCAAACTGGAAAGTTTATTTTTGTTTCAAGAATTTAATGCGAAAAACTGGAAATCATTCCAAGGCCTTGGGTAACTTTCACTGGCAAGTTGAATATTTTTTCTCTAGCGGACGTCCTCACAATGTCTTATGGGGGGGGGGGGGGGTATTAATTAGTTCTGTTTAGTGTTTTTAGGACAGTACTACATGTGTAGTTTACAGACAACATATTGGAAATCTAGAGAGATTTCTCTTAAATGAAAGCAATTCCGAAAATTATGCTGTAAAGTATTTGCAGAAAAGTCTCAACTATATGGTTTGAAGGAAACCAATCTGATTAAAACCAGATCCTGAGATCCGCTCACTTAGATCGCTACACTAAGATCTGACGTAACCCCATATAGGGTCACGTCCGCATGACCTTTCGCTTGGAATATTCATGAGAACTATCAGCCAGTCAGATTGCGCCATACAGACAATGATGGCTATTTAGGCGGTTCCTGGCAATTCGTAAACAAATTGCTGTAATCTCTCTCCCACGAAGTTTATTCCACACTGTAAAGTTGTATATTCTCGCATAACGAATTTTAAACTTTCGCAATAATGCCTAATCTATTCCGTTCATTCAAACAACAAAACGTACGATATAAAATATACCCAAATTAAATTAATTGTGAATTCAGATTTATGTATGAATAGGGACGGGTACGAATTGAATAGTTTTCAAGATGGTTTACTTAAATAACGCGAGAATATAACGCCAGTCGTCATAAACGGTGCATTGTGACGTCGCATCTAGCTGCGATATGTTTTCTTTCAAACCAAACAATCGCAGCCATTTTCCTTGAATTGTGAACTCCATCGGGATTTTTTAGCGTTTGAATGAAAGAAAACCCGCAGAGAATACAGACGTTGTTTAAATCGCATGTTTTGACAGGTGTGCAGTCGTCTGTCAAACGCGCAGCCATTTTTAAAAAAAAAATTTTTTTTTGCATCTCTAACGTAAATAATGACGCAAAGGTTCATGGGAGAAAAATTATCGTTGGTATAAATCGACAGGGTCAATTTGATTGGCTTAACGAAAGGTCATGCGGACGTGACCCTATATGGGGTTACGTCAGATCCTAGTGTAGCGATCCAAGTGAGCGGATCTCAGGATCTGGTTTTAATCAGATTGGAAGGAAACGTGAAAAATGTGATGATTTTTTTTATTTTGTAGAACAATGATGCACACACAATTTGAATTTGATGCAATGAATTGGTCACTGTTTATTCTGATTTTTGATGATATATTTATTTGGTTCCCTGAACTATGTATCTATGTATACATCTGTAAAAGGCTTTGTTTTGTTGATTCCTGTGACTTTAGCTGACTTTGTCAATTGGCCTGGGTTATCTGCCTCTTGCCGTGGTTGCACTGGATGCCTTGGACTATTGGTCAGACATGCTGCCTCAGTCAGTCATACAGCCACACTACCCACAGATCCTGCCCTGTCTAGACAGCTACCTCAAAACTGTGGACCAAGGTCAGTAAATCATACAGCCGTACTACCCACAGATCCTGCCCTGTCTAGACAGCTACCTCAAAACTGTGGACCAAGGTCAGTAAATCATACAGCCACACTACCCACAGATTCTGCCCTGTCTAGATAGCTACCTCAAAACTGTGGACCAAGGTCAGTAAATCATACAGCCGTACTACCCACAGATTCTGCCCTGTCTAGACAGCTACCTCAAAACTGTGGACCAAGGTAAGTAAATCATATAGCCATACTACCCACAGATTCTGCCCTGTCTAGACAGCTACCTCAAAACTGTGGACCAAGGTCAGTAAATCATACAGCCATACTACCCACAGATTCTGCCCTGTCTAGATAGCTACCTCAAGACTGGACCAAGGTCAGTAAATCATACAGCCACACTACCCACAGATTCTGCCCTGTCTAGACAGCTACCTCAAAACTGTGGACCAAGGTAAGTAAAACAGACAGCCATACTACTACCCACAGATTCTGCCCTGTCTAGATAGCTACCTCAAGACTGTGGACCAAGGTCAATAAAACATGTTTACAATGAACACCATAATACACTGTAGCTAATTCACAAAATCAAATATGGTCCTAAAGAATGAAAAGTAATGGATTTCTACCTGGATATCATTATGAATTACTGTCATAACAAAATTGTTGTAAGTGTCATTGCAGGTTTGTTATGAATATCAATAACCAACTTACACTATTGTGATTCTATAGAAAACAAAGTTTGTTAAATATCTAGATATGCCCACCAAAGTACCAATTTTAAATATACCTGAAGCCAAAGGGAACACTTGTGTGAGACCTATAATTTCAAGGGTCAAGAATGACACCAACTGAAAATACATCAGTAAGAGGCACTCTCGGGAGAAAAATCTCCTGTCCATTACCCTTGATGTCACTGTAGCACATGAATTGATGATAACTACTATTTTAGGTGCTGATGATATAAATAGTACAATGGAAATGACAAAGAGTAAGAGTGGGAAGGGGAGAAAGAAACTCGCTGTCAGAATTTTCAAGGGCCCTAGGACTGACTCCAAGGAGGTAACAATTATTAGATGTCACTGTGCATTGATTTAAAAGGAATCCTGTAGTGCTTTTCTGTGTTAAACTTTCTTTTCATTGCTTTAATGTCACATGATATGCGACAGTGAAACTTTTAGTATGAACATGGATGTAGCAAATTTAAGCTTCAAACTATTTATTTCTGAATTCCCCACAACACTTCTTATTTCTTTAAGATATTCTGTTAAAATGAATTAGGATTATGAGTTTACTGATAATATAACAAATTTAAAACAAACTGTATAAAACAATTTTTATGCCCCTGCCATGAAATGGTCTGGGCATATAGTGTTGCCGCTTTTCACCCTTCATTCTGTCATAGTTTCCCAGACTTTTTTGCTGTGCTTGTTGATAATGACCACTTACAGATCAAGTTCGAGTTTCATGTCGATTGACCTAATTGCCCTTAGGCTTTTTAAATTTCTAATTATTCACTGTTTTCTGGACTCTTTTTGCTGTGCTTGAAGATAATGAGCTGATTTTTAGCCGAGTTGCAACGAAGTTGAACTCGGCTATTGGTTTGGTGATGCGGGCGGGCGGTTGGGCGTCAACAATTGGTTTCTGGATGATAACTCGAAAAGTTTATAATCTAATCAAATGAAACTTTGATATATTGTTGGGTACCAGGTAAGGAAGACCCCTATTGATTTTGGAGAAAAAAGGTCAAAGGTCAAGGTCACAGTGACCGAATATAGAATAAAAATTTCAGAAAAATTTGGTTTCTGGATGATAATTCAGAAAGTTTAAATCCGAATGAAATGATACTTAAAGATATTGTTATGTACCAGGTAAGGAAAACCCTTATTGATTTTGGAGAAAATAGGTCTACGGTCAAGGTCACTGACCGCAAATAGATTTAAAATTCCAAAACATTTTGATTTCCGGAGGATAACTCGAAATGTTTTAATTTGAATCAAATGAAACTTGGTTATATTGTTGGATACCAGCAAAGCAAGGCCCCTATTGATTTTGGAGAACAAAGGTCAAGGTCACAGTGACCGAAAATAGATTGAAAACTTCAGACAAATATAGTTTCTGGACAGTAACTCGAAAAGTTTAAAACTGAAATTAGTTCTTCACAATTATAAATATGCCACATCATTCCTGACTTTACAATTGCACCCCTGGGTGCATATATTGATTTTTTAGCTTACTGGGACGAATGTCTGGAGAGATATCATCATGACCCGATGTTGTCTTTTGAACCAAGGGAGATAAGGCTTTGATATTTCACATATAGATTCTTTCATTTGGTACCAAGACTTTTAACCTAGTGACCTTGACCTTGGACTGTGACATACTTTTCAACAAAGAATTGATTGGACATTTGGTGTAGATCCTCCATTAGCAATGTATCACAACATGCGTTTTTAATGCAATATTCTACAGCATTCACTATCTTAGTTGAACTTTCAGTTTTACAATGGTGCATGATACTCATAATGTTGTATTGTGTGAGGGACTAAGGAGTCATATCTTTGGCAGGCTTTTGAGACGCAGTTAGCAGGTATAAAGCAGAGGGTGATGACATACTTAGGAAAACTTGGGGGAGGAGTGAACCATGCTCTTCTTACAGGGAGTGATGTCTGTGAAGAGGCTATTGCTTGGGACACTGAACAGCATCTCCGATTTGATGTGCCTTTTGTTGACATGAAACCTCAGATTTATTTTGGTAAGCTTATACAGTAAAACACTTATAGCAAAGTGCTGGGGACAAACAATTTTGATTCGTTATAAATGTAATTCATTATAGCCAATCAGTTCATCATCTGTATTGAAACTACGGGGAATGAAATACACTTTGCTGTAAGCGTGAATTCATTTTAAGTTTGTCCTCTGTAACCGTGTTTTACTGTACAATCGTTTGTCTACTTCCAAATGAACTAATTCTTAAAGTCGAAGTCTGTGTACCTAGTAGAATTTATTTGTGATGAATTATTTCAGCAACTTTGTATTGGTTTTTTTGTGAAGAGACTTAAGGTAAAATTATTATGTCTTATTTGTACAACTGCAAACTTGGATTTTAATTAGCATCTGTACACTGTCACCTTGTTATTTCACCAGTTTTTGTCCTACCTATTTTGGTGTTATATCGAGGGTGGCGTTATATTAGAGTTTGAACATTTTAGTTCATAAATTCAAAAATAATGTGGTTAATAAATTCATTATTTTACATATGTAATTCAAAAATAATGTGGTTAATAAATTCATTATTTTACATATGTAAATACATGAAATTGTTTTGTTTTAGTTCTTAAAATTTTGTCAGATAGCAGGGTTTTACATTAACTTTTTTGAGCACTAGATCAATCGGGCTACTTCAAATGATTTTTGCTAGGCCTGACCTTACATTCACTATCCCTGACCAACTTTCCAGAAAAAATCTGATAGATTCTCCATATATAAATACTTAATTTAAATGACAAACGTTAAGTTTGAACTAAAATGCATTTAATTGTCTCAAAAAAATCTTTAGTCTCTTCATTCAATTTGATGCTTTTACTTTCAAACATATTTTCAGTTTCTTTAAATTCTTACAGGCACGGAAATTCTTTAATTCTTTTAGAATAAAAAGCCCTGCTTTGTTTTTCCCAACGTTTCCCTTTTTTAGCTCACCTGAGCCAAAGGCTCAAGTGAGCTTTTCTAATCAAAATTTGTCTGTTGTCTGTCGTCGTAAACTTTTCACATTTTCGACTTTTTCTCAAGAACCGCTGGGCCAATTTCAACTACACTTGCAACAAAGCATCCTTGGGTTTTCAAGTTTGTTCAAATGAAGGACCATGTCCCTTTCAAAGGGGAGATAATCACAAGAATGCAAAAATAGGGTGGGGTCATTTAAAAATCTTCTTCTCAAGAACCACTGGGCCAGAAAAGCTGAAATTTACATGAAAGCTTCCTGACATAGTGCAGATTCAAGTTTGTTCAAATCATGGCCCCAGGGGTAGGATGGGGCCACAATAGGGGATCAAAGTTTTACGTATTAATATATAGGATAAATCTTTAAAAATCTTCTTCTCAAGAACCACTGAGCCAGAAGAGCTGAAATTTACATGAAAGCTTCCTGACATAGTGCAGATTCAAGTTTGTTAAAGTCATGGCCCCAGGGGTAGGATGGGGTCACAAGGGGGATCAAAGTTTTGCATACAAATATATAGGGAAAATCTTTAAATATGAGCCAAGGTGACTTAGGTGAGCGATGTGGCCGTTGGGCCTCTTGTTCTTTTTCTTTCGACATCTTTTGCTTTCCTTGAGGACGAGAATTCGTATTTGAATATTGACATTCCCGCACATATGTAAACACTGAAAAATTGCTGTTTACAACGTAATTCATTAATTTGATAAACACTTTCTTATATATTCAATTCAAATGAACTGTTTTGGTTTTTTTAATGAAAATGAATTCAATAATTTTATTTAACCAAAACATAACTTTACACATATTAACATTGTGTAGATGTCGTAGAACATCACTTCTGACCGCGACTTATTAGCACTAAAAATATAGATTATGTCATCATGCAGTTCAAAATTGCTCGCAAACTCTTTACAGTTATTTTTTTTTTAAAGAATAAAATATCTTATGATTTATAGTAAAGTTTTTTAAATTTGTTTCTTTTTTTAAACACAACCAGTCGGACTAGTAAATTGACATTTTACCCGACCGAACCTATCATTTAGTAGACTCGGTCGGTCGGACGTGCCTTAGTGTCAAACCCTGGATAGTGGGATGTTCTGTACTTGAGCATTTGTAAAACACATCAATATGCACAAAGGTCATATAGTACACAGAATTTACAACAGCTGATAGTAGCTTTATGTACTTGAACAATGATATGTTAGTTTCTCTGTTGTTTAAGCCTGGTTTACATTTGCCACGGTGGTCATACAATTAATTTGAGTACGATTTTCCATACGATTTTTAGGGGATCATAGGAGGCTATGGGCTACAGTGTTTATGTTTACATTATATATGGATCTCGTTTCATTTATTACATGGGCTCTGGTAAAGAGGTTGGGTTAAATCTACTTTGTTTGGAAATTGGTCAAACACCATGGTAATTATATAGTGGCATGCAATCTCAACAAGTCCCTCTGGGAAACGTACAGAGCTCCTGTGATAGCTGTGTGAGAGCCCTATGAATCTCCCACAAGACTACAATCTCTGTACGATTAATTATTTGCCTATCTTAAAGATATCATGCATTTTCTATCTGATCAGTGCACTTCTTCCTTGAAATTACCAAGCAGAG
>NC_079167.1:7342529-7492529 GCF_947568905.1 Ostrea edulis | reverse complement strand
TAGATGCCTCATGACCAGGTCTTTCATTTGGTACCAAGACTATTGAGAATGACCTTGGATTTTCACCTACTTTTCAAAAACTAAAACCTGGGCTATGTTGTTTGAACCAAGGGGGATAGAGCTTTGATATCTCACATGTAGATAACTCATGACCAGGCCATTCTTTTTGGTACCAAGACTTGGAACCTATTGACCTTGAACTTTGACCTACTTTTCAAAAACTTCAACCTTGGTATATCTTTTGAGTAAATTTTGACATAAGTAGAGTCATCTTCACAGTGAGCTATGTCGTATTCTGACAACTCTTGTTAAGGATGTCTTTTCAGAGTTACAGGACTTTGATTGTCGAAATCATAGAAATTTCTTGCATATCCTGCAATAACTCAAGAGTTTATTTTTATGGAACCATGTGAAATTTGATTGCAATAAATGAATATTATACCATGGTTGTTTGTTATGCTATTGTAATTGGAGATTTGGGGGGATATAGTTGTCAGTCTGTTCATTTGTCTGTTGGTTTGTCCTCAAAAACTTTAACCTTGGTCCATAACTTTAGAATGGTTGGAGATGAGGCTTTCATATTTCACATGTTTTTTGCTTTTGACCTTTCTTTAGGAAGCAAAAGTTTTAACCTCCTGACCTTGGAGATTGACCTACTTTTGAAAAACTTTAACCTTGGCCATAACTTTTGAACAATTTGTGCCAGTGGTTTCATATATCACAAGTGTATTCCTTGTGACAAGACCTTTCTTTTTTTGACCTAATGACCTTGACTGTGGAGTTTGACCATACAGGGGCATATTGTTTCACAAACACATTTTCTAATGTCAAGAGTCATGAATTGTTTGATATACGTCAATGAAACGTTAATGAAATAGCCAGAAACAGCCCCACCAGAAAGTTGTAGGGGTTAAACTAATGCCTTCTTGTCCATCAACAGCGGAGTTATGGGACTTTGTATGATATAACTCGATGATGATTTAATGGCATTACTTTAGGATCATAGTAAGAGCTCAATGGGTCTCACCATGTCTGTGTATTCATCAACAATGTTTTGTGTGCTTATACTAGTATTCTGTTGTAATGTGCTTTGGATGGCAGTAGTTTGTAAAGTGACTTACCACTACACACTAATTGTCTTTTTTTTTTATTGTTTAAAAAGGTGGAAATTAAATGCAGATTTGCCTTTTTGCAGATAGAGAAGAGTCCTATCAATGCTAAATCATTGCTCAAGAGATTGTACAGCTATGCACTTCATCCAGGGGCTTTCAAGAGGCTGGGAGCAGCACTGGCGTTTAATAACATTTACACTGTCTTCAGGTTAGTGTTGGAGACTCAAATTTTGTATATGTGCAAAACAACATACAGATTTGAAATGTTTGAGTCAACTTGAAGTTTAATTTATGTTCCAGAGAGGACAATGCCATGGTGAATTTGTACAGTTTCCAGATTTTGGTACATTTTGTAGAGAGTTTGGCCATTGCTCATGAGGATGAGTTATCAATGGGTAGGCAGTCTTTATAAAGTACAGTAAAACTCTGATATAGCGAATTTCTCGGGATCCTCTATAAAAATTTGCTATAAGCGTAATTCGTTATACGTTTGTAGCGAATTCATAATTCAAATATAACGAATTCGTTATAAAACTGATTTGTTCTACATGTATAACAGTTATATAAGAAAGCAGCAATTGATATACTTGCGTTTGTATTGTCTTTAAGAGAAATGAAGCCTATATATTTTCGAGAAGTAATATTTTTATATGAGAAATATACACATTGATTTATATATGATAATTTATCTTGATGGATTATTAAGTCATGCAAGAACATGTCGAGAGAGAAATGTCAACACAATTTTGCGCAATACATATACATGTAGAGTCTATTGCAATTGTCATTTAATTGTTGTTTTACACAAATAAAGGAGTGTACGATAAAATAAATGCAATCAAACTTCAAATTTAATTAACGAGAATAGTACACAATACCGACAATATATTTCCTAAATGTATGTGTAAGTATCATTTTGCATTTAGAACTTTTTTTGGAAAAAAAACAACCCAGAAATTTTGTAATAAGTGTGAATCCTTTATGTCAATGGAAAACGATTGTTAAAATCACAAAGAGTTTAAAATGAAAAAAAAAAAAAAAATTCGTTATAAAAGGTGATTTTTTCGTTCATTGTTAATTCAAGGGGAATAGGAATTTACTTCGTTATATCCGTAAATTCGCTATATCCGTGTTCGTTATAGACGCAGATTTTTAAATAGAATATATAAAGAATTTGCCGGGGAAATCGTTTTCACTTCGCTATAGCCGTGATTTCACTATATCCGTGTTCGCTATATTCGAGTTTTACTTGTATTGTTCTTAGTGATTCTTGTTCATTTTCTAATCTATCTGTCAGTGATAAGTCATGTGATAAACCATCAGTTTCAATAATTCATGAAAGAAATCGCCATGTTTTGATCTGCTATTTTCATCAGGCACTCAGACCCAATGCAAGATGGTACTTGAGCACATGGAGAGAATCATCCAAGTGAAGGCCAAAGTTTTAAGCAAGGAGGACAAGAATAGAACAGAACCAAAGTAAGAGGGATATTTTTATTACAGAAATCTCCCCACCTCACTGCCTGCACGGGTGTAGTATACACATGCTGTAATGAACTGTTGTAGACAATGGAGTGTTGTATAAACATGTTGTGATGAACTTTTTGTTGTAGACAATGGACTTTCTGTTGTAGACAATGAACTTTCTGTTGTAGACAATGAACTTTCTGTTGTAGACAATGAACTCTCTGTTGTAGACAATGAATTTTCTGTGTGACAATGGACTTTCTGTTGTAGACAATGAACTTTCTGTTGTAGACAATGAACTCTCTGTTGTAGACAATGAATTTTCTGTGTAGACAATGGACTTTCTGTTGTAGACAATGAACTCTCTGTTGTAGACAATGACTTTTCTGTAGTAGACAATGGACTTTCTGTTGTAGACAATGAACTTTCTGTTGTAGACAATGAATTTTCTGTGTAGACAATGGACTTTCTGTTGTAGACAATGAACTCTCTGTTGTAAATAATGGACTTTCTGTTGTAGACAATGGACTTTCTGTTGTAGACAATGAATTCTCTGTTGTAGACAATGGACTTTCTGTTGTAGACCATGAACTTTCTATTGTTGACAATGAACTTTCTGTTGTAGACAATGAATTTTTTGTGTAGACCATGAACTTTCTGTTGTAGATAATGGACTTTCTGTTGTAGACAATGGACTTTCTGTTGTAGACCATGAACTTTCTATTGTAGACAATGGACTTTCTGTTGCAGACCATGAATTTTCTGTGTAGACCATGAACTTTCTGTTGTAGACTATGGACTTTCTGTTGTAGACATAAACTTTCTGTGTAGACAATAAATTTTCTGTTGTAGACAATGGACTTTCTGTTGTAGACAATGAACTTCCTGTTGTAGACCATGAATTTTCTGTGTAGACAATGGACTTTCTGTTGTAGACAATGAACTTTCTGTGTAGACAATGAACTTTCTGTTGTAGACAATGGAGTGTTGTGAAGTTGGACATAGCTGTCCGCTGGCTGATGAGACAGTGTGGGCGGCCCCAGACCGAGTGTAGACACATCTGTATGAAACTAGTCCACCAGTTAGCTCCTTGTATCACAGGTAAAGAAATGTTTATTTTCATAGGTATGGTTGCTTAATTTCTGGGCAAATTTTGTTGGATAGATAGTGAATTTTCAGTGGATTTATAATGATTTTCATCAAACTTAATCATGTATGTACAGCTTTGAGGGTGAAATCTAAGGTCATTATCAGTGATTATTTATCACACATGTAATTATAGTGTCATACTTCATATACAATTTAATGTCTGTGATGCATGTACTTGTATGCAATGTTTTAATCACTATGATCTATTAACATTAATTTTCAGTATATCCTGGTAAATAGATGTCAACCATTACATCATTATCAAAATGTGGGGCATGTGGATTTATTTGTTATTTTTGGAACTATTGGATTTTGTTAATGTGGGTGTTCAGTCAATTGATATGATTATGTCAAGTTATGAGTTGAATTAGTAAATGGCTTATAAATATGAATCTCTCATGTCAGTTCTATGTACAGTCAAAACTGCCATAGCGACCCACTGTATTAAGCGACTCACTGTCGTATGTGACCATAAAAAGTTCCCCCCAAGACGTTACTCTATATATTTTACCTGTATTTAACGACCACCTGTCTGACGCGACCAACGACCATGATTTTTACAAACTTTTCGTGTATTTTCACGAAATTTTACCTCTATTTAACGACTGCATTTTTCAATTACAACGTGATTACTACTTTCGATTTCGGTTGAGCCGACTATTCTGGGAATTATCGCCCCTAACACTTTCGTTTTAATACGCACAGTTTGGCGGTGATGTTGTTTAGTCGGCCATCTGAATAAATTATTATACCCAAGCTGTCAACATGCAGTGTCATGTGTGGTTAATTAATAAAACCCAAGTTGTTGTTTATTTAACAAAATCAAGGATCAGGGAATCAAGGCCGGTGTATTTGAAGGTGTGAATTTCGACAAACTTTAAGAAGTGTCGAGTAGGCTAGATCGGAAATTGAAAATCTATCACTTGTTATACCATTATGTTCAACAGAGTGAAAAATTTGTCCGATTGTGATATAAATCAGGTAAATATTATGCTTAGGACTGCAATTTTAAACGGAGTATTCGCAGGTTTCCTGCATGAGATACTCGAGGTTTCCAGAATAATGACCGGAACTAGCGGCTAACTTCGACATGTCCCGAGTATTTGACACGTCCGAGTTCAAGAAAGTTGCCTGCATTAGTTCTAAGCTTAAAAGATTTGCTGTGCATGTACAATGGATATTGTAATTTATTTAATGTTTCTCAAATTGAGTAACATATTTCCAGCATGTATTGTACAAAAGGAGACGCAACACTTCACCATTTGCTTTCTTACCACAAGCATTGCGTTTTTTAGTTACACTGTACAAGTAGGCTATACATAAATATCCTTTACAACAAAGTGTTTAAGTTTTAGAAAATTTACATGCAGTTTATAAATAAGTTAATATAAATCTTGTGTAAATGTGTAATATGAAATGCATGCAAAGTTTATCATTCTTAAATAGATTAAATGTAATTTTTGATTAATAATAAATTATGATACAATACATTGTATTCTAGATTTTTAACTACAGTGTATTAATAATTTTATTTTACAACTATTAAAACCGTACTTGATATTCTTAATGATAAATTCCAAATACATGTAGTCATTTTCTCCATTGTACAAATTATTTGCGAAATTTTATCCATTAACTGCGAAAAATAGGCAACCTGTATTAAGAGACCACCTGTCATATGTGACCTTTTTTCCATTCTCCGTTGGACGGTCTCTTAATACAGGTTTGACTGTATTTCTAAATCATTTTTACTTTTTATTGATGTTTATAGATTAATAAAGACCTACATATAGTATATTTTTGAAAGTAAACTCAAGTCTTACTAGTATGTATTTCTTATTAAATGCATGTAGATCTATAATCATGTTTAGTATGGGAAAAAAGTTTTGTTTAGTCAGATATGACATTCTTGCATTTTCAGGAATAAAGACCACCAAGGATTATTTCCAGACATTTTATAAGAGTGAGACGGCAGCTTATTTCATTACCAGGTCAGTGAAAATGCTGCAGTCATTGTCTTTGGGACTCCTCGGGGTTAGGACATTCACAATTTGTCCACCAAAGATTTGAATTAACTCTGAAGTCTGCATTATTACTAACAATGTGAAGTCTGCATTATTACTACACAATGTGTATTCTGGGCGGTAGTAATTGTATTTTGTTAGCTAACTGAAGATGTGTATTCTGGGCGGTAGTAATTGTATTTTGTTAGCTAACTGAAGGTGTGCATTCTGGGTAGTAGTAATTGTATTTTGTTAGCTAACTGAAGGTGTGCATTCTGGGTAGTAGTAATTGTATTTTGTTAGCTAACTGAAGGTGTGCATTCTGGGTAGTAGTAATTGTATTTTGTTAGCTAACTGAAGATGTGTATTCTGGTCGGTAGTAATTGTATTTTGTTAGCTAACTGAAGGTGTGTATTCTGGGTAGTAGTAATTGTATTTTGTTAGCTAACTGAAGGTGTGTATTCTGGGTAGTAGTAATTGTATTTTATTAGCTAACTGAAGGTTTGTATTCTGGGCAGTAGTAATTGTATTTTGTTAGCTAACTGAAGGTTTGTATTCTGGGCAGTAGTAATTGTATTTTGTTAGCTAACTGAAGATGTGTATTCTGGGCAGTAGTAATTGTATTTTGTTAGCTAACTGAAGGTTTGTATTCTGGGCAGTAGTAATTGTATTTTGTTAGCTAACTGAAGGTGTGTATTCTGGGTAGTAGTAATTGTATTTTGTTAGCTAACTGAAGATGTGTATTCTGGGTGGTAGTAATTGTATTTTGTTAGCTAACTGAAGATGTGTATTCTGGGTAGTAGTAATTGTATTTTGTTAGCTAACTGAAGGTGTGTATTCTGGGTAGTAGTAATTGTATTTTGTTAGCTAACTGAAGATGTGTATTCTGGGTGGTAGTAATTGTATTTTGTTAGCTAACTGAAGGTTTGTATTCTGGGCAGTAGTAATTGTATTTTGTTAGCTAACTGAAGGTGTGTATTCTGGGCAGTAGTAATTGTATTTTGTTAGCTAACTGAAGGTGGTGTTTATAGATTTGTTAGCTAACTGAAGGTAGTGTTTATAGATTTGTTAGCTAACTGAAGGTGGTGTTTATAGATTTGTTAGCTAACTGAAGGTGTGTATTCTGGGCAGTAGTAATTGTATTTTGTTAGCTAACTGAAGGTGGTGTTTATAGATTTGTTAGCTAACTGAAGGTAGTGTTTATAGATTTGTTAGCTAACTGAAGGTGGAGTTTATAGATTTGTTAGCTAACTGAAGGTGGTGTTTATAGATTTGTTAGCTAACTGAAGGTGGTGTTTATAGATTTGAGGGCAGACAACAGAAGTACGGAATACTGTCTTGTCCAGAGATGACCACTGTGGATTCCTCATTCTCTGTACAGAATGCAGTGTCCTGGTTTGACCATTACCTTGCTGTTCTGGACTGCTACATCTGGACGTTTGGAGAAAATTTATTGACTCCAAATAACATTTTCATAGGTTTGCATATTTATTTGTAAATTCAATATTGTAATTCTACTTTCACTATGTTTAAGTTCATCCTGTCATTATATATATATATATATATATTATTACATATATTTGTTCATTTAAAAAACTACTTTTAGCTCACCTGAGCCAAATGATGTCAATCACCAGGTGAAGGTTTTTACAGTAATCCTATAGGCCTCTTGTGTAAATTGCTAGTTGCATAAAATTCTGGAAAAAAAGATTTGAATATACATGTATATTACACCATATTAATTGAATTACATTCTGATACGAAATTATTTCATTGTTATGAAAGAGGGGAAAAATCAGAGTAAGCTACCCCAGGCAATGAAGCACTTTCTGAGTCAGATCGCAATGAAAAACATGGAGGAAGTAGCGGGAATGTTTGCACAGGAACCACTGGTTAATGTGTACACTCCCAAAGAGAGGGATGAATACAACAGGTAAATCAAGTTTGTATGACCTGTAGATACCGGTGCAAATCACAGTCCCAGAAATGTTTGTATGACCTGTAGATACCGGTGCAAATTACAGTCCCAGAAATGTTTGTATGACCTGTAGATACCGGTGCAAATCACAGTCCCAGAAATGTTTGTATGACCTGTAGATACCGGTATGTGCAAAGTACAGTCCCAGAAATGTTTGTATGACCTGTAGATACCGGTATGTGCAAAGTACAGTCCCAGAAATGTTTGTATGACCTGTAGATACCGGTGCAAATTACAGTCCCAGGAATGTTTGTATGACCTGTAGATACCGGTATGTGCAAAGTACAGTCCCAGAAATGTTTGTATGACCTGTAGATACCGTAAATCTTATACCGTATGTTTACCTCAGAAAATAAATATACACATATGACATTTGGTTAAAAAAAAACCCACCCCAAAACCTGAAATTAATGTTTATAAATTAAGAAACTGGAATTATTTGCAGACTTTGATAAATAAATGAAAGTTTTAGAATCTTATTTGCCAGAACAGTTGTAGGAAATGTTGGATTGTGTAAGATTGAATGTGTATACTGTAATGAACTGCATCTGTATATACTGTAGAATTAAGTGTACAGCTGTGATAAGAACATTAGATTTCCTCTGTGTCCTGGTAGCTAGGAGTGCAACTACAATAAAGAAGGTAATGTTAATTTTATAAGATGAATATTTCGTAAAAGTGTTTTAAATGATTAATATTTGCTTGGTCAGAAAATGTATCTCTGCATGATGATCATTGATGTTGCATTTTTTCAGTTGAAATCTGTTTGTTGTAGTTGTTGCCGTCTGGAGATGTGAGGAAGGACCTGTGGAGCCTGATTTGCATATGTGTAGTGCAACCATCAAATGTTGGATTTAATTTAGGAGATGTAGAGATAATAAAAAATCTACCCACAGAGGTAAGAGCTAAATGCTAAAGCATCAAGGGCCGATGTTTTTATCCAGAGGCTGTCTTGAAATCTGTGTATTGTGTACATCTGTGTTTCCATAGAGAACTACAGTTCTGCATCTAGGATTGAGTCTATCGAGATGTGTGTGCATAGGGAACCCCAAGGTTTTTTGTTAACTGTTTACAAAACATCTCATTTTTTGTATTGAATCATTGCATCATATCGTCTTGATATTTTTTAGCTTGAAAACTTGCTCAAAGTATTTTATGCAAAGCTGCCATCAGACGTCCTGCAGGAGATGGCTAAGGAGTTTGGATTACTCCTAAGAGGAGACAGGTACAAATGTGTTTTACAGTAAAACTTATTTATAATGAACACACTAATAATGAATTGACTGTTATAACAAAATGATTAGATAAAAATAACAAGTTGCACCCATTTTGAAGTGAAATGTCTAGTACTTTCCTTATCTGTATTTTACTGTATCTGTATTTTCTGCAATGTGCATATAATTTCAACCATCACATTCTCTTTAGGCATGCACATGAAATACACAAAATTCATGCATAATGTTGAAGACTGTGATTTACCTTGCTTTTCACTGATTTAACAGAGACTTGTTGGGCTTTCTGAACAAGCCTCTGGATGACCCCTCGACAGACCATGTCTTCTTACAACAGTTGGTTTCTGGATACCAGTTACTGCAGAAAGTGGAGCTCCTAGGTAAAGTCATCAGAGGAAATACGCTACCTGATCTAGCCATCCCAACCTTCAATTTTGTCTTCAGTGTAAGAATTTACATGTAGTTTGTAGTCATTGGTGAACACAGTTTACCTTAGTCAATATCAGTTTAATACATTTAACAGGGAAGAGATTTCTGGATTCAATGTGTTGATTCTGAATATTTCAGAGCGTAGTCTGTGTGGAGGGAAGAACTAAACGAGCATTGACCCTGTCCCCAACAGCACACGTTACAGCATCTAAACTATTGGAGTTGTTCTTCTGTTTGGGTGGCTCAGTAAGTAGAGTTTTCACTTGAGGGGTTTTCCCACACCACAGGACATCGGATAAATGTTGTTGTGTTTATTTTTAGATCCCCAAGGTCATAGCTGGGATTTTGGACCAGTCTGTGATAGAGGGATCAGCCAAAGGCTACTCACAATGTCACGGGGAACTCGTATTTACGGCCTTCAAGTCCATTTTTTCAGTACACCTGGCCAGGTCCATGAACGAGGCTGTCGCTGATCTTTGTCGTTACGCTGAGAAGCAGAGTTATCGAGTGATGAGCATTCTGGTTTCTGTGGTAGATACGGTTTCCAAGGACAAAAATCTGAGAAAACAGTAAATGTCACCTGTAGATAACTTTCTAGAAAATTCTCTAGTTTTTGCTATTATCAAATACAGTGCCCATGAATTGTATGGCCTGTATTGTTTGACAATGACGAAATTGTATGTTTCTTTTGTTTTGTATTTTGAAGAAAATATTCTATAAAGTATATGTATGTTTGAACATATGTATGATTGTTGGATTAATTTTAATTTTGATAGAATTGATCAGAGTGTCGTGACATCTGTGGTAGAGCAGTGGAAATCCATTTCTAAGTGGTGCATAACAACAGATCTACATAGTATGGCTATGCTGTTGCTGACTAAACTGGTTCTCTTGGACAGCAAGGTACGTGTATCAGATATTCACTAAGCTTAAAGTTGCAGTTTTCACCTGTTGTTCTGATGAAGCATTTAAGGTTTGATTGTAGGTTGTGACAGACAGCAGCAGTGATCACTTCCCTGAAGTGTTTGATACCTATCTCAAGATGTTAACAGAAAACAAGACCACATTGTCTGTCAAGGTAAGAACAGATGTATTTGCTCTACACAGGTAGATATCCATTGACACTATGACAGGGTGGGAACTTACAATTTTTACTTTTATGTCAAAATTTGTTAGTGTTTAGAATGATATCATTCGGACTTGTATGATAGAATACATCGTCTTTCACAATTTGATAGAGGTTTCAGAAATCTGTAATCTTAGACGTTTGCAGAAATGAGTATTTAATCCTGTGTTCTGCTGATCATATTGAGGGCATGTGTTTTATGTCAAAGTCAGGACTATTGATCTTTTGGAATGAATTTTTATCCTGGTTTTACTTCTGATTTACAGTGCAGAGTCCTTGAACTGTTGCCATTCTTTGCCACACTTGAAGAATCACACATAAAAAAGTTAAAGTAAGAATGACATACATGTATGCATATGTAATACTAGCTTCATTCTTGGTTGATGTCAATGTATATACTTTAAAAAAACTTAACCCGAGAAGACTTACAAATAGTATTAGATGGAGATGGATACACAAGTACAAGGGTTGCTTCATTCAGTCTGCTACAGCAATTTAATGGAATATGTGGATGATTCACGATGATTTTATGCAGGCGTAGCTTAGACAGACTTGTGGCTGACCATTTCCCTGTGAAGAGCACTGACCTTCCAGAATCCAGTCCACATTTCAAAGATTACACAGCTGCAATAGACAGGGTATGATAACAATGATAAACCAATGATATAAACAAAACTGAAAATAGAAATTAATAAACCAATAATACATGTATTAACAAAACTGAAAATAGATAATAATGAACCAATATTATAAACAAAACTGAAAATAGATTCCTCGCTCAGCAGATATGAGCCGTCAGTATCTGGTTGGTTATGTGAGTTGGATATGTGTAGAAAGTTTGAGTTCTGAAAAGTCCTAGAAAATGGAACTGTTGTTTTAATTAGCTGACGATAATTTGGAACAGCAGTTTGAAGCAGTAACATATTGTACATGTATTTGAGATGTCACATAATGTTTTTTATAAATACTGCAATTGAACATAGTTAATTAACATTGATTATTAGTTGCTGACGAGCATGGAATTATCTGGGAGTGAGATGTTGTTGGAACTCCTGATCAGCATCTTCTGTAGAGAGTCAAAGCATGTATATGAGACCAAGATACAGGAGTCTATCAACAGATTCACCAAAAGGTACAACTATCAGAGAAATGTCATTTTAGAGAATTAGGAATTTTTGTCCCATGTTATCGGGAGAGCAAGGGGACATTAAATCTCATTTGCTAGTCACTTCCTTCATCTGTTGGTCCATCTTAAAAACTTAACCATGACTGGAGGTTATAAAACTTTTTTGAGCATGTTTTCATACTCATACTCAAACTCTTTGCTCTAAATCGTACTTATACTCAAAAGTGAAGGTTATTAAAACTTTTGTAGAATCATTCTCACACTCAAATGGAGTATGTGCTCAACATTTTTCGAGTATGCTTTGAAGCTTGTTCAGAGTTGTACTCAAAACAAACATGGCTGAGTTTGAGTATGAGTATGGTAAAAGTTTTATAACCTCCAGGCCTGGTCCATAACTATGCAAGTAATTTTATTTGAGGTTTTGTATATGAAATGTATATATTTGGTAATGATAACCTTCAGTAGATACCAAAATGTACTATCTACCCCACTAACACCACCACATGCAAACATAAAAACCTTAAAAGGAAGACCATAATGTTTTGATTTGACTTGTTAGCAAGCTGCGTAGATCTTGATTTTGACATGGAATAATTCCAGGATTCCAGTATCTAAGCAGAAATCCGTGGTAGATGTGACATACAAAATTTTCTGTCAGGAGAAACTTTATTCGGCGGAGGTCAGGAGGACCACAATAGAGAAGGTGACCCTCCCCATCCTCAGGCTCGTCCACAAGACGGCCTTACTGGAGTTTTTTAATGACCACATGAGTGATCTCAGAACAACACTGGAGGCCAAAGTAGCAAAGGTCAGTATAATTTGCAGAAAGCTAAAGGACTAGGTATGGTATTGGCTTGATTTGATCCTATAAGATGCCGGTTTTTTTAAGCTTTCAGTAGTATTCAGTAGTTTACTATGATTTGATGAAGAGTGTATGCACAGCTTTCTAATGTACATATATGGTACATGTTCTTATGGAAAAGTGCTACATAACATCATCAATGTATGACTCTTTATGAATTTTTAAACTTTTGATGAAAGTCATTTTTACCAGGTTACTTTCTGCAAACATTGAGCACATTGGAGAATATTATATATATTACTTCTACACCTATATGTCTCAAAGATATATCAGTTGTAGAAAAATAAATCATGTTCTCCAATGGACTAGATGCTTTTGAAATGAAAAACATTCAATAAGTTCCTGTTTTCTGAAAAAGATATTGGGAGTTGACACCAGTTTACAAGAGATGGCACAAATATCCTCATGGGTTTGTCACCTAAGAATTGAAGTTTGAAAAAAAAAATAATTTGCATCCCAAGATTTGACATGATTTTCACAATTTTGAAGGGCTAAAAACTCTTTGGGATTTTACTGTTACATGTAATTTCATTCATATATTTGTACGCACAGATAAGATAAGATAAGTTTATTCCAATTTTGGGCCCAGAGGGCATAACATTAAGACATTTTATAAAGAAGGAAATTCAAAAAAGAAAGAAAGTTTACAACATTAACTACAGGTTACAGAGACTGCAAACTGCGTGTGGATGCAGCATGTTGGGGAAACAAGTACATACATATATGAATTGCTAATCATGTATATATACAAGTAGATGGACAGTATCAGTATTATACCAATATATGAATAATAAACTATAATGATTTTTGCAGTTTTAAAGCATGTACAATGAATGTTGATTTTGAAATAAAGATCACTGATGGTTTAATTTGATGAGAGTAAATTCAAGTACATGTTTATCTTTTACAATTTTCCCATTGAATGCAGTCAAACCTGTCATAAACAGTCCCCTGAGTTTAGGGGACACTTGCTACTATAGGCTGTTTTGAGACCTTCCCAATGATTTTCCATGCTATAATTAAACTTTTCATCAGCCATCCATGTTGAATTTTCATTTCACAACTGCTTGCCTTGTAATTTACAGGTGAAATGAAAAAGAGTTTTCCAAATTTATTTTATTAACACCTATGTTACCTTCCAATCAAATATATTCTAATAAAGATTATTGTAATCATTGATAGGCTTTTGTTGTTGTGATGTCACTATTGTCTTTATTTCATGCTGCTATGTGTTGATCATGATCAAATTGAGATACATATGTGTTCAAATTTATAAGTCAATGTTGTAAATATATGACTTTAGCACCTATGATTTGTAGGCATAAAACTGCCTTTAGAAATTAACATTTTAGACATTTTTTACAGAAATTACAGGAAAAAAATTCCCAAATAGGAATTGGTGCTAAGGAGGCGTATCCTTATCAAACCAGCAGCCAAAGACCACCCATCTTAAGAGACCAATTTGTGTCATTCCCACAAGGGAACAATAAAAACAAAGTTGACTAAGTTTGTTTTAGAATATGCCAAAACTTTTTTTGCTGTGATTTTACAGGGTTCTGCACTGGAGAACCAGTTAACATCCAAAATCTGCAGTTTTCAGCTCCTGGAATTAATGTATGGCCGATTTAATAAAGAGGAAGTGTTTGGGAAAAATTCGGTTGTGAACAAAAAATTCTGTGATGTGAAGTCGATAACAGTCGACACTGGCAAGGAAATGACACAAGTCATAATGAGGTAATTTATGTCTCTTATTTGTTATTCAGGGAGAGTTGTTGCCACTCATAAAGCTATGTTATGTGAATGAACCGTAATTCACGAAGTAATGGTGTTGAATCTTTTCACACAAGCTTCTCACTTCATATCATTAAAGTTGTAGTTTGCCTGTTTAATATGTACAGTGTTGTGCATATACATGTATGTCTTTAATCTTGACAGTATGAGCAACATGGAGAATGTGGAAAATTATAATTTCTAAAATTTCATGTATGCTGTTCTGTATGTGGAAATTTACTTCCAGAAAGGAGGTTATGTTTTCCACCATTTTTGTGTCTGTTTAAGTGTGGAAAAGATCACATAAAAACTACAGCTTGAATTTCTTTTCAATTTCAAATAATAGTGAGTACATTACTATGGAAGAATAATATGGTAATAATCATGAAATAAGATGTATTAATGACTGGCAAAGCTGCCAACCCTTATGATTTTGGTTTACAAATCGAGTATCAGAAATATGACTTGCGTCTATTTAATATTATCTTACAATTTTCATTTTGTCACTGTTGGAAAGTTTCAAATACCAGAATTTTGCAGAGCTGTCCATGATACAGAAATCAGTCATTATGATGTTTGTCTTCTACATTATATTTTGTATATTTTTCTTCGACACCATATCTGAATTTAATTTAATGTTTTAGATAAACAAAATGGAGAGATGTGTCATGCTTGCACTTACAAAGAGAAACATTGTTGATGATGAGAGTAATTGAGAGTAAACACATATGTTTGTACATCCGTCTTTCCATCTATTTGGGGTTTTCTGTTTCTGTTTTCATTTCTCGGTCACATATCAAACTGAAACTTGCTGTGTAGCCTCTTTGTGGGTCACTTTAGATCATGCTTCAATTTTAAACCATTTAGGCCTTTCTTGCAGGAGTTTTGCACCTTCATTTGAAATTTAATGTTATATTGAGAGTACAGGATTTGTCCTTCTAACTCCTCCTCCAGTTTCAAGTTAGGCCCTTCTTATTTGATAGAGTGTTTTATGGGTATTGAAGTTGTGCATGTGGCAAGGATTTTGATTTTCTTCAATTTTTGAGAAAATTACAGGTTGTTGAACTTAGTTTTGAAGAAATATTTCAGAGAGTACATAGTTTGTCTAACTGTTCCCACAGTTTTCAAGTGAGGACCTTCTTATTTCAAACCCCTATTTTCAGTTTTACTCAATTACGTCATAGCTGATTTCACTTTACTCCATCCTACCATTTCATTTGGATTGTACAACAACTAGGAATGAATATTTATTCTTATAAAGGACTGCCCATGAAGCTAAGGGTGAGGATGTGAGGGGGGAGACCAGCTGTACTGAGCTGAGGCGACAATACCACTGTGCTGCCTACAACCTACTGATTGCTGTACTCTCCAGCACACAAAACGACGCCAAATTCTTCACAGCCTTCCTGTTCAAGGAGGATGAGGCCAAAGTATGTATTGTCAGCTATGAATTCTGTGGTTATGGCAGATACACTGTACACAGATTTGCATGTAACTAATCAATAATTGTGAAAATATGGCAACCCAGCAGATGAATTAGAGATTTAAGACCAAGAAAAATACATACCAACACAATGAGTGGCCAGGGGGGATTAGGGACATATTTTTTTATGTTTTCAAAGCGAATTTCAAGTAATTTTACATGATTAATCACTTTCCTTGATGCCCAAATACATGCACATTCAACACAAACTCAAAACAAAAATTCTAAATTATATATCATGCTTTCAGCATTAGTTTTATGCCTCCGTCATCGAAGATTCAGGGGAATAAAGTTTTTGGTCTGACTGTTTGTCTGCAAAATCTTTAACCTTTGCCATAACTTTTAAATGGATGATGATGAGGCTTTCACATTTCACTTGTATATTCCTTGTGACCAGAGCTTTCATTTCGTACATGAATTTTTGACCTAGTGACTTTTGAGTTTGGCCATACAGGGGCAATCAGTGTTTCACAAACTTATCTTGTTTATTGCCTGTACTGACCTTCACTTCTCAATAAGCTTCAGTATTGTAGTTCACTTGGTGTTCAAGATATCAGGGAACCAGTGCAATAAAGCATTTTACAGATGATGAAAATTTTGAATGGGATTAGACAATTTGATGAACTATATTCAAAGGAAATATCATACTGTGAACTCTTACACTCTTTAATTTTTCTAATCTGTTGGACTACCTAGAGGTAACAATCAGCTTATCCCACAGTATTTTCACTAACCTCAAACACCATGACTGGAATTAGTATCAAACTCTGCTGGAGCTATGCATGTACAAGTACTTTTAACTTCAGGCTTGTGACAAAAACATTCAGTTGATTCTGAATTGATTTAATGCCCAATACAAGTGGGGGACCACATTTCTTTGAATTTGCCTTTTTTACACTACATTTGTCAGACTGTGTTGTAGGGACAGTTTGTATTTGATAACCTGGTGAACAAAGACAAAGCCTACGAATTTACATCAGAACTTAAGGTAGGAAGAAATGGGATCTGACAAAATAATCAGAAATTTATCATCTATCAGGTTGAATGATTGATTAGAAAATTATGATTCAGCAGATTTTATGTGATTGAGCCACATTTTAGTGTTTGTGTGAATTAAAAAAATTTTTTTTTTTTAAAATTATTATGAAATTTCTTGATATGGTGTTATATTGGTGATGTTTTGGTTTGAGTAGTTTTCATAGACATCAGATTCTGTGGTTTTGCCAAGGCTGCAATCTGATGAACAGGTCTTTTCTCTTGATAAATAAAAAAGATGTTTACTGTACAGTAATTCAGTGATCACTTGATTTTAAGGTCTTACTCAATCTAAAAAAAAAGTTGAACTAAGAATGATGAAAATAGTGTGTGTTTGTATGTATGTCTGTGTGTTGTGTATGTATATTAGAAGTTGATTTGGTAGTTATAAATAGTATAGGAAAATCAGAATGACACTAAAAAACCCAATTGTTTTAGTGTTTAAATGGATGATTATGGGTTGTGTCATTCAGATTTCATTCTCTGTCTCTCTCTCTCTGTTTTCTCTCTCTCTCTCTCTCTCTCTGTTTTCTCTCTCTCTCTCTCTCTCTCTCTCTCTCTCTCTCTCTCTCTATATATATATATATATATATATTATATAAAGTCAAAAATAAAATCCAGTACTCAAACTTTTAGACTCTTCAGTCTACTGACTAGCGCTATAGATAAAAGTTTGAGTACTGGATTTTATTTTTGACTTTATTCTACTCCGATACCATAAAAAAAGAATTTATTGAATAGATATAGATATGATTTTTTAAGGCACCTCTGTCCAGAAAGAAGCAGTATGTATCAATAAGGAATGAAGTGAGGGAGAGTGACTCAGAGAATGGGAGGACTGAGGGGGGCAGTAGTTCCTCCTCCCTTCACTTGGCTTCACAGTACCTGGCAGACAGCAGTCTACACGAAGACCTCCATCAGTACGACTTCACAGCCACACCCCAGGTAATGGCAAGATCAAATCTTTTTTCACAGGCACACCCCAGGTCACGGCGAGATCAAATCTGACTTCACAGCCACACCCCAATAATGACGAGATCAAATCTGACTTTACAGCCACACCCCAGGTAATGGCAAGATCAAATCTTATACGACTTCACATCCATACCCCAGGCCACGGCGAGATCAAATCTGACTTCACAGCCACACCCCAGGTAATGGCAAGATCAAATCCGATTTCACAGCCACACCCCAGGTAATGGCGACATCATATCTTGGTGATGTTTATGTGCTCTAGAGCAAAATTTGGAGATGAATTTACTAAAAACTTTTTTTGTACTTGTGTTAACAAATGGAAAGGTATTCTGCGATAATACGTAGAGTATGTTGCTCTCTGTTTTTACTGTAATAATGAATATCTTGGTATGGATAATTTTTTATGTAAATCAGTGGATCTGACAAACATGCCAAAATATGAATACCCACAATACTTGTGCACATGCATTCTGATGACCGCAGAACAAAAACTTATTAAAATGATGTTTGTAGATGTCAGAAGGATCTCTGAAGGAAAAAGTGATGACTGTTCGCAAATCTAGCTATACTGATGAAGAGGATGACTCAGTTAGTATTTCTTATGTTCAACATTTGTGTCTCCTTCAAAGCATAGAAATATTGCCAAAACAGCGAAAAAAATCAATCAATCAAAGCATAGCACCAGTTAGTGATTTTCTTTCACTTGTTTTCTGTCTGTCTCTCATACTCTTGAACTTTTGTAGTTGTAAGAGACAGGACTTTAATATTTATGTGAAGGTCATTTCATATTTATCTTAACTAATGATTCCATGGCAGGTGACATGTATTTCTTATAACACTCGTTTCAGCAAAAAAGTATAAGGTCTCATGAATTTTTGTAATGTAGGATTAAACATTCTTTTTGAAGAATTTATCAATGTGTAAACTCTGGACATTTTACTCGCAAACTAAATAAAAGTGCTGTTAAGTTTGTGAGTAAAATGTCGGTAGTTTACACATCCATAAATTTTTCAAAAAGAATGTTTGATTCTTATAATTCCAATTTGTTCCCTGTATTATCAATTTAAAAAAATTGAATAGTTTCCCTGCACTATGTTATTTGTTTTCAGGCGTGTGTGTATACATAGCGTTTTTGGATTTATTGATATTTTTAAATCTCACTTAGCTTTATTTTTGTCCAATCAAAACAATTGTAATAAATAACATTGGAATTACAACAAAATTAACAGTGTCTGATGATAGGATACTAAAATTATGGTGGGTTTCATGGTATTTTTTTTTGTACAAAGCAGTACTATCTTTTGATAGGATATCAAAGTACATGTGTATTGTGATTTTCCTGAGAGATTCTTGGACAATGTATTATGTGTACATGTATCTTTTGATAGGATACGAAATTGATGGTGATTTTCCTGAGAGATTGTTTGACAAAGTATTGTGTACATTTATCTATTGACAGGATACCAAAGTGATGGTGGAGGATGATTATGTAGAGCTCGAGATGGATGACCTCAATCAACATGAGTGTATGGCAGCCATGATTGCTCTCCTCAAACACATGCAGAGAGCCAAGATCATTTCGCTTGTGGAGTCAGTAAGTATTGGATTCGTGTGCACATGGTTTTTAAATCTTTCTTGTAGTGTTTTTCAGATCTTTGTACCTATAGTTTTGATCATCAGTTCATTCAGTTGTTTGATTGTCTTGAACATTGATTGTAATTATCTTGGCAAGCATTGATATTACCATATCTTAGTACACATACAGGACATTTACCGTATATACTCGCCTATAAGTCGGTCCGCCTATAAGTCGGTTGTATTTTTAAGGTTATTTTGTAGGAATTTGCCATTGACTCGCTTATAAGTCGGTACAAATTTTTGTCAGAATCGGTTGATAATTTCAAGTCAATGCTCTAGTGTTTTTACCTATGTTTCAAAAAATGTTTTGAGAAATTAATAATTATGAGGTGCTCAGTATCCAAGCCATATCTGTTTGGGGTTTAAATGCAACCCTTGATCTATTATTGGCAATTATCCCTTGTTTACCTAAGCAATTATGGTCTCCTAATTACCAGTACCTGACACTGTGTTTACTTAGTGGCACACGCCCCCTCACAAAAACTGTTATTGTGGGATTCCAGTATAATTCATTTTATCAACAATGGAGTTTTTAAGAGTCAAGAATGATGATCTAAATTATCTGTTAACAATATTCAATCTTTTATGAAATATATTTCAGCCGGTATGCATATGAATATTTCAATATCAAATTGGGTTCGTAATTCAATTTTACCGATAAACGATAGATTAGCTGAATTGAAAAGTATTAGTTACCGGTATGTAAATAATTTTTAACTAGATAAAAATATGTAAATACTTGTACTTTATACATAATTTTAAAATACATAAACAATACAATATGTCTAGTATTTGTGAACAATAATCATTTGTGTGGTAGTCCATGATAATCGTTGGAGAAAAATACCAATCTTCTTAGGACGCGCCTATAAGTCGGACATAGAGTTTTGGACCAAAGATTGACTCCCAAAAATCCGACTTATAGGCGAGTATATACAGTAGAATACCTTTTAAGATACTATACAGGGTAACCCATTTCAATTCTAGGGTGTGGTACCAGAATTACCAGCTTGGATGAAGTACCTGAACGATAAACTGAAGAATCCAAGAACACACGTCAACATCAAATATATCATTGCAAAACTTATCATCAACACTGCTGAGGTTAGCTACATCAGTTCTTCATAGAAATCCTAATCATCTCATTTATCAACATCCAGTAAACTGACCTAATACTGAGGCAGCTTCATAGCTCATCCGAGTTGAAAGCAAGCTTTTCTGACTAAAGTTTGTCTGTCATCTTGTGTCTAAAATTCACATTTTTTACTTCATCTCATGAATCATCAGGCCAATTTCAACCAAACTTGCCCCAAAAATCGTGGTTAAAGGGTATTTCAATTTTTTTTCATCTGAGAAAGATTCGAATGAAAGTTTCCTTAGATAATGAGGATTCAAGTTGGTTTAAAGCTTTAGATAGGAAATTTGGAATACACAGCCGGGTTAAGGTGTCCCGAGTAAAATAACAAGTAATAACAGCATATTCATATTAAAGTAAAATTCTTCCAAGCATCGCATATGTTTAATAAAAATTGTTCGTCAATGCATAAACAAACATCATATCACGTGGGGAAATCCTTTGCTTAACTATTACGTCATCATACAAGTGACTAGGAGTTACTTTTATCCGCTAGACTTTTAGTTGTTTATCACCTCGGCACAGGTGAAAGATGCACTCAAATCATTTGCAGTTTAGGCTTGATATGTCGACATTGATATGGTAGATTTAAAGAGTGGTACGGATCGGTACAGTATCTTCTCAAATTTAGCAATTTCCATTATCTCAACTCAAATATTGGGCATTTTCCACATTCACATCCAAATCGTATCTAAACGAGGCAAAATATTCTACCTTCCGTATCAAAATCCTAGATCTGCAACTATTTACCTTTAAGAATATGCCTTGATCGAAATAAAATATTGTCATCTTTCACCTGTGCCTAGTCGATTTGTACATGCGTTGGTTTTCTTTATTCCAAATGACTATACACATCGGGGCGATTTCAAGGTCACAAAGTAATATAAAGATTACTTTACAGTCTATCGTGCACACTATATATATAAAAATATGAATAATATATACTATAAAAAAAACCTGAAAAAAAATCATCTGACAAACAGATTCAAACATATACAGTTTAAACACTAGATAACGGCAGTAAATAGCGAGAACATATTATGACATTTTACCCGCGATACAACTTTAAAGCTGTATGGTCCGAATTACAATATTTTTTTCCATCTCGTAAAAGCGTTATTAAATCATCGCACGTATGTAGTTATGAGACTGTACGACATATCATAAATTATTTCACCTGTTTTAACCCAAATAATTTGATTTTAAATCGATGTTTACAAATAACCGCATCACTCTGCCATTTCAAGTGACAGTCACGTGACCAGTTCAAACTTTCAAATCATTGGTGGTCTTATCTGTGTAAAGCTGTGTATTTTGTTATAACAGCACTGTACCATAAGTTTAATAGAAATAAAATATCAAATACCTCTTAGTAATTCGTTGATTTACGCCCTTTCAGCCTTAAAACTAGACAGTTGCGTATGAGTTAATACATCATGTTGGGATTCCCCTCACGCGCATGGGTCTATTTATAGACGTTTATTATGGGATGATTTATATATGTAGCCACTATATTTACTATCTAAATAATATTCGCACTGTTTTCTTTTACATGCAGATGTTTTCAAGCATGTAATTAAGGGAAAGTTAATAACTTTATAAAGTAATTAATCTGCTTTAAAGTAATTATGTACAAAAATAATCCATGAACATCGGGTCATACAGCTTTAAACCTGTACGTCGTGACATACTTTTATATTGTGACGTCATTATACCCCCCCCCGCAACAAGTTGGGGGGGGGGGGGTATACTGGAATCAGGTTGTCTGTCCGTCCGTCTGTAGACGCAATGGTTTCCGGACTCTAAAGCATTATCCTTTCCACCTACCGTCACCATATCATACATATGGACTACCCATGGGATGAAGATGTTCCCTATCGATTTTGAGGTCAAAGGTCAAGCGCACTGGACATCGAAGTAGCAATATGGTTTCCGGGCTCTAAAGCGTTATCCTTTCCACCTACAGTCACCATATCATACATATGGACTACCCATGGGATGAAGATGTTCCCTATCGATTTTGGGGTCAAAAGGTCAAAGGTCACGCGCACTGGACATCGAAGTAGCAATATGGTTCGGTTTGTCATGCCATTTGTTTTTTACACTCAGAAAAGAGGTAGTTTATACCTATTACCAACACCCTTTGGGAGATTGGGGTAAGCGGGGGGTATTCTTAGTGAGCATTGCTCACAGTACCTCTTGTTTTGTCTGAAGTGCACCGAGGTACATTTTATGATGTTTGTTTTAACTTTACTTGGGACACCTTAACCCTGCTGTGTACAGATATATAGAAACATGTTTTGATAATCCTATTGTTGAGAACCACAAGATACAATCTGTCAAATTAATATGCAATTATCTTCATGCAGAGTGGATTTAATTTTGCTAAAACTATAACCCTCAGGACCAGGGCCACAATAGGGGGTTAGAGTTGTCAGGAATACCTCATGAAATAACCAGGGCCACAATAGGGGGTTAGAGTTGTCAGGAATACCTCATGAAATGCTTTTTAAAAATATTATATTCGCAAGAAGCACAATTTATCATAGTTATAGAAATCATATACTTTCCTCTAGTTTTACATTCTTGAAACATTTTATTATCAAAAGCCACAAGAAAAAACACAATTTCATCCAAATATAGTTTAGATTCAAGTTTGAAATTTTATATGGGCAAAATGCAACTGCTAAGTAAGCAATGGAGCCCATGGGCCTTTTGCTTGGAGAAAAAGTAAAATTTGAGCCCTAAGATGTATATAAATCTCTGTAAATTATGGAGAATCTGAGATGTCGTGCTTAATTTGTCCTTGTCTTGGATGTATATACTGTATGTATTGTACTGAATAAGTTTAAGTGTGATTTAAATGATGTTTTGTAGGTGTTTCGCCCCTATGCAAGAGATTGGATCCGCCCACTAACACAGCTGATCATCAGTGGTCCCTTCACAAGTCTGAATTACTTCGTCATTGATGTGATTGTCACTATCATGTCCTGGCACCAAGTTGCCATTCCACTGGTAATATTTTCATAATATTAGCATTTCCAATGTTTTTGCCTTCGATCTTTATTACAAATTGTAATGATAGCTATTTCCTCATGAATGCACTGCAGTTGTGAACATGATCTTGATAATATATAATATGTCTACTTTAACAGTTGGGAATTCCTACAAAAATGAAAGTAGAATGTAAATATGAAAAATAACTTTCATTTTTAAAAATACATGTATATGAGGGTATGAACTGCGGCGCTTCATGCAGACATCCTTTTAATGAAACGCTAACTTGCAGGATATGCCTGCATGAAGCATTGTACTTCATACCGTCATGTATTTTCAGAAATTAAATTCATTTCTTAAATGGAATTCTAGAATCCGATTCACAATAATGTTTTACAGACATCAGTTTTGTATGTGCTTTGTTGACATTAATATGTCTGTAAAAGTTTAAATGGATACTTTGAATTAAGGCAAGGAATTTTGGCTGTTCTGCACAGTTAGTGAACAGTGTGGATTATTGTTTGTTACAGGACACAGTAGAAGAGAGAGCTATGTCCTCACGGCTGGTGGAGTTTGTGATGGGATATGTGTACAGTGATACCAGGCCAGTGTATCGTAATAACTTAGAACTGCTGAAAACACTTCTCCAGGTCTGGAAAGACCGCGTGGAAATACCTTACAGGTAATAAAACACTCAAAAAGCCATGTGACTGCAGAAAAACTTCCAAGAGTTTGCCTGGAAATTGGCATGCTAACCATCAGGTTTTATTATTACACAATAATTTTCACAGTATGTGACTTGCATATAATAGACAGAGTCCAGTCATGTTGTCTGGGTCATACTCCACAGTGTGAAATTTGATGTAGTTGTGATTTCATATAATTGGTTTTCCTGTGTAACATGTGTTTAATAGGTCAGAAAAAGAAAGTAGAATCAGCACATGGCTATTGTATCTACAGTGGAACCCCGTTATTACGTTCCCCCTTTATTACGTTAGTCCGCATATTACGTTGGAATTTCAAAGCACAAAACCATTTCTTAACAAACCTATATAAAATAGAGCTCATCATTACGTTGTCCCAAAATGCCGGGACTCGGTATTACGTTGTAAATATTCCGACAAAAATGTAATAAACCCCTAATTATTCAATAGTGATTCTCATTATAATAAGCCATTCACACCTTGACCGTCCCAGGCAGTCGCCATGTAAATTTCCTGGTCTGTTTGGGGATTAGAGACGCTTGACTAATCACGCTTCAAAACACTTCCATTTAATCAGATTATAGAGTCTCTATACAGCATGGCGGTGGGTAGACTGTACCATGGGCTTTGCATTTAACATCATGTAACTCACTTTACTGGTGTAATTCTGTCTTTCTGTTTGTATCACATTCTGTTGCAATTTTCATGTGAATGACAGCTTCGATATCCCTGTTTTGTTTGTATGTAGCTTCACGTTGGTCAGGTAAATTGTGTGATTTATTTGATGATCTTCGGTTTGTCTACTTTGCGTTTTATCAGGAAAATATATTCCCTTCACCAAAATGATATTTCATGTTTTATTTAGTTTTGAATGTGCTGTGCATGGGAATGTGCTAGTTTTTATCATACAAATTATTTTCTATTACAGCATTGTGTATAGACACCTAAAACAGCCTGATGACACCAAAAAGGACAGCTGTGTGGGGATACAACTGATGGGCGTGGTTCTTTCCTGCAGATTTCCTCCCTATGGCCCTACAGCACCTGTTGACCAGGAAAAGTAAGTCAACCCATGAATATCACAGTGAGCTGTGTAACTCGGGATTAAACACTGACCCACATCTCCAGGTAACACAGTGACCCGCAACTTACGGTAAAATATTGACCTATGAATTTTGTATTTGCCAATGAAAACATCTCAATAGTTTCAAAACAAGCCTTACACAGTGTGGATAATGATAACAATATCCTTTATTCACAAGGATAGCACAATTAGTTTACAAAAAATACACATGTAAATATTATTCATTGGTAGAAATATACTTCACTCTGCAATTTAGACATTTATTTCTATGAATTCAGATTCTTCACCACTGTCGCCCAGTACATGAAAAAAGGCTACAAAGCTGTGTATGCAGCAACAGCAGAAGTAGTTGGAATGATCTTTAAACATTTGGCGGAGAAAGAAAAACAGACAGAGGGGTCATTCCACGATTATGTTGTAAATGTGATGAATTCCCTCCAGCAGAGTAACCCTGCCAACTTTATTCTATGTATTCACAGAATGCAACTCCATTATTCCCCTATAGCTGACAGGTAAAATAACTCTACTTTGATCGGCAGGTTGTTATTGAATCATGATATCTTCATGTATTGAAAACTTCAAAGAAATTCCGGACTGTATTTCTCTTCATGTATTGAAAACTTCAAAGAAATTCTGGACTGTATTTCTTTCAAAACTGATCCATAATGCTCAGTTTGTGAATTAGGTCAAAGACACTGTATATACAATATTGTTGATGTAGTATTGATATTGATGTGCATAATATTATTATACCGTATGTTAGGTTTTTTCCGCGTGTATCTAATTTCCGCTTTGTTCGCGACGATTTCCGAAACGCGGAAAATAAATCCGCGTAAATTTGATAGAGTTTGCTTTTATGATGAAGTTATACGGCCACTCCACCCCGCACATCTCAAAGTCTGTTGAAATTCACAACTATGAAAACAACGGCCTTGATTCCCCGATTCTTGATTTTATTAAATAAACAACAACTCAGGTTTTGTTAATTAACCTCATCCGACCCTGTGTTGATTATACATTAACCAGTTGATGGCTTGGGTATAATAATTGAGTTAATGAGTGTGTCGACTAAACAAGATCACAGCCGAACTATTACTCGTGCGTTTTAAAACGAAAGTGTTAGGGGCAATGATTCCCAGAATAGTCATACCTGATGGAAATCGAAAGTAGGAATCGCGTTATAATCGAAAAATGTACAGTTGTTGAATAATAGTAACGTGAAATCACACGGAAATGTTGTAAAAATCACGGTCGTTGGTCGCGTTAGATAGGTGGTCGTTTAATACAGGTACAATAGATAGGGTAACACCTTGGGGTGGATTATTACGGTCACATACAGCAGTGAGTCGCTTATTTACTGTAGTGTAAAGAAAATGCAAAATCCTTGTGTGATCAGTAACTCAGAAATCGTGTAAATCGTTTGACTGTGTGAATTTTTTGCATTAGAAATTAAGAGTTATACTTTCACAAGCTGGCTTCTTTTATAAGTTTAAATAATCGAGAATTATATTTTCACGATGACTTTGAAATAGTGAAAATTTGATTCGCGTAAATTTAATACACTACTTTAGGTTCTGATTCGCGGAAAAAACATGACGCGGAAAAAACCTGATATACGGTACATAATATTGAGACCAGTGTGAACATACAATGGAAAGACTTGGGTGGTTCAAATTGTTCCTTATCATTTTGATTGTGTATAATTTAAATGATCAGTGATCACTTTAAGTCCGTATGATAATTTCATAGTAATATTAAATTGTTTCCAGCCCTTACCTCTTAACCTTTTCTCTATCCTAACTATAAACCTAACGTTAACTTTTAAAACCTTACTGTTAACATGAAATCTGGCCCATGAATCCTTAAACCTTTATTCATAAATTTAAAGGTTCTAACCTAATTTAATCTTGTTTTCCTAACTCATGAAACCTTATCCTCTTTCAAAACCTAAATTGTTATGATATTGACAAATTTGTTGCAATAAAAAAGTATGTATTTTAAAAAATTCTGTTTGTTTGATCAAGAAATTGACATGTCACAATGTACAAAGTTTTACACAAAATATATATAAGTGTCCCTATCAGTACATCGCCAATCTTTCTCTTGGACATGTCTACAATGTAGATGAATCTGTATGATCAAGGTGTTTTCTTTTAAAATAGGTTTATGAACCGCTTGTTGTTTGTTCTTCCCAATCTTCACATGGAGTTGCGTAATCACTGTCTGGAAATTATTTTATCACGGATCGACACTTTGGAAAATGTCTACACAGAACTTAAAAGTAAAGGCTTGCTAGCTTTCCTCTCACATAGGTAAGTAGTCTTATTGAGTATTTCTTACAGCTCTACTGACGTCTTAAAAATAAACATTGCTGTAAGAAACTAACAAGGAAGTCTGCCATATTTCTTACAGATAGTTCCTTGTTAGTTTCTTACAGCATTGTCTTATAAGATGTCAGTAGAGCTTTAGAAATTGTCTGCATTCTACTAAAGTTTACACATGTACATGAAGGTTTTTGTATGATCAAAATTTACGGACTGATGACAGTATTAGAATAGGAATTATTAGTATATGAATTTTTCTTACGTCTAGGGATGAGGAAACACAGCTGATTGTTTTGAAAATTGTCAAGAGTATACAAACCAAACTGCAGGCCAGCGAAGTGTCAGAATTACTCCCCCTGATGTCTGGATTTTGTTTCAGTCCCAGCATTCCTTGTCGTAATGTTATGTACGACATCTTGATGTGGGTCTATGACAACTACAGGTAAATCAATTCAATCTTCAGCACATAAATGAGATCCCTAAAAAAAAAGGACGGGTTTATGTAGTACGAAATATCTGACGTTTTCCTGGCTTTTTTATGATTTTGATATTTACCGTGCCTAGAAAACATTAGATATTTCGGACTAGAGTTTATATACAAGTACATTGTATGTACTCACATGTACCCATGTATTTTATTCAAAATCATCTTTTTTTTTCCAAAGCTTCTCTTGAAGCCAATTTCTCTTCAACTTAAATGAAATAAACAAAACCATTATTTTCAGCAGCTGCTGTCAAAATTTTTAGCCGAGTTGCAACGAAGTTGAACTCTGTTATTGGTTTGGTGATGTGGGCGGGCGGTTGGGCGTCAACAATTGGTTTCCGGGTGATAACTCGAAAAGTTTACAATCCAATCAAATGAAACTATGATATATTTTTGTGTACCAGGGAAGGAAGACCCCTATTGATTTTGGAGAAAAATGGTCAAAGGTCAAGGTCACAGTGACCGAAAATAGAATGAAAATTTCAGAAAAATTTGGTTTCCGGATGATAACTCAGAAAGTTTAAATTCAAATCAAATGAAACTTCGATATATTGTTGGGTACCAGGTAAGGAAGACCCCTATTGATTTTGGAGAAAAATGGTCAAAGGTCAAGGTCACAGTGACTGAAAATAGAATGAAAATTTCAGAAAAATTTGGTTTCCAGATGATAACTCAGAAAGTTTAAATAAGAATCAAATGAAACTTCGATATATTGTTGGGTACCAGGTAAGGAAGACCCCTATTGATTTTGGAGAAAAAAGGTCAAAGGTCAAGGTCACAGTGACCGAATATAGAATGAAAATTTCAGAAAAATTTGGTTTCCAGATGATAACTCAGAAAGTTTAAATCGGAATCAAATGAAACTCTGATATATTGTTGGGTACCAGGTAAGGAAGACCGCTATTGATTTTGGAGGGCAAAGGTCAAGGTCACAGTGACCGAATATAGAACGAAAATTTCAGAAATATTTGGTTTCCGGATGATAACTCAGAAAGTTTAAATCCGAATCAAATGATACTTAAAGATATTGTTATGTACCAGGTAAGGAAGACCCTTATTGATTTTGGAGAAAATAGGTCAAAGGTCAAGGTCACAGTGACCAAAAATAGATTGAAAACTTCAGACAAATATGGTTTCTGGACAGTAACTCGAAAAGTTTAAAACTGAAATTAGTTCTTAACAATTTTAAATATGCCACATCATTCCTGACTTTACAATGTATCCCATGCAACTCGGCTCATGCACCCCTGGGTGCATATATTGATCTTTTAAATTGTATGTCAAATTATTGCCGAGATGTAACAATTTATCTTATGTTAATTTTTATTTGAAAATATCATGTACTTGCATAATGAGTAAGTACTCTTGTATTAAAGTTTGTTTTAAAATTGTCATATCTCTGATATAGGTGATCATAGAATTATTTGAAAACCATAAGAAGATACTGTGAACATTTCTTAGATCAGTGCTTTTTATTTCTTAAGATTTGAACCATAGACTTCAGGAGATTTCTATCAAAAATAAGTTTTTGTATGAAATATGTGTATGTAGGATCATTTTCTTTGGGAACTTTTGACCAAGGAGTGAATATCATGGACATTATTTTCATCATTTGACTTACAAAATCATTGAATGCTGTTCCATTTAAAGGGAAGATGAGAGTGAAACTGCAAATAACATCATGCAACAAACAAAGGAGAGTCTACTGAAAGGATTGGGGGATGAAGATATACAGTGCAGGTATGGGCAGGGTAGCATTATAATCAGATGTACTCGCAATGGCCAACTTTTTGCAGTTACCTCCCTTACACTAAAAGTAGTTTGGGGGGGGGGGGGGACGACTTGTCTGCCATTGTGATCTTAACCTTCACGTAAATTATAATTAATATTTACAAACACCATTTTAATGCTTACATCTTTTAAAATTCTATTATACAAATAATAAAATTATTATACAGCCATATATACTTCAGTCATTACACTTCTTTGATTGGCACTTAATTACGATCAAATATTGTAAATTTTCTATGTATTCCAAATAATGATGTCATAATCAATAACTGCAATATACTGTACACTCCTATATTCAAGGAAAATCACTAGCTTGGAATTGTGAAAAACGTAGTTAGAAGAAATCAACAGCTTTTATTTTCAGACAGATAACCTCCACATGTACGAGAGGTAAAGACTACAAGAGATGAAAGGATTACAATTTTATCAGTGACTGAGACTGGTTTCCATATAAAAGATTTCCAGACAGATTTGATATGCCCAAATTTTACCTGTGTGACTTACAGTTCTATACAACTTTTTAAATTATAAAATATGTAAATTATTTGAAAAGATGATAGTTTAAAATGGAGAAAATGTCTAAAGTTTCTTGTGTCAGTAATGGCAGACCAAACATAAACTGTATAGATAAATTGTTTTCAAACAATACACAGAACATCCTTGGCATTGACACAACAGGTGATATAGGGTTATTGAACTTATATTGGTGAATATTGACACGAGTTGGCTGTCATAATGCACTCACAAGCTCGTGCATTTTGACAGCCAACTCGTGCCAATATTCACCAATGTAAGTTCAATAACCATTTTATTATATAGCTAAAGTATTTAGTTATTAAATTATATCCCTTTTCACTCAAAATATTCCAAAATAGATGAGAATTCATCAATATTGGCATCTAAGGTGAGTGTGTGCAATATCAGCATGCATTTCTTAACTGTTCAATTTTAAACCCGTCGTCGTCTGCCATTTTGGCTTGTTGACATCGCTACAGTAAGGTCAATATTGAATGCTCATACTTGGAATGTTTTGGGCACACACAATTTACGCAATGCAAAGTTAGCGTTCAATAATTCTCAGGATATTGAACGCTAACATTCTCTAGATTTTACGCAGATTTTATAATAGACTATTTATTAGCTATATAATAAATAATGATATTACCTAATAAGTGATAAAGATGAAATATGCCCCAAAATACTTGCACTGTGGTTTACAAGGATACATTTGGGAGTAAACAGTTGCATAGATGCAATGGTGGATAAAAATCATGACTATTCATACATAGGAAATTTGTATTTTGATAAATTCAATGTGACAAAAAAATTATGCCATCACAAACAATGTGTAACTAAGTAGTGTCAACAGCAAAAGGGTATGATGGCTTCAAGCAGAAAACAAGTCATGCACAGTTTTAGATTGTTCACAGATAATTTAAATATTTGTAGACTGCTGGTACAGAATTTCTGGAGCAGTGAGACGCGAGTTCCCGGGAATACATTGGACAGACTGGTGGCCATGTTGGAAGCCATGTACTCCCCAGTCACAGAGAAACAGTTCCTCAGCTACGCCACAAACCTCATCCTAGAAATGACCTCAAAGAGCCCAGACTACCAGAGGGAAGTGTTTGAGTCGCCTTTAGAGGACTGCAAGTTCCAGGTACTACTTGCTCTCTGTTTGAATTGTCAGTTCATGTGTGAATTCAAAAAGGCATGTATGTGATGTCTGATATGAATCTGGTTTATGCAGGACTACAATGTAAAATCCTCATGGAAACAGAGGCATGCAGCAATGACACCATTGTTTGCTAATACCATGGCAACTCAAAGTGTAATGGAGGAGGGTGAAAGTTTCAGTGGAGAGATTCGAGCCACACAGGACATTCAACAATTCACAGCTACTCAGGATGGTAGGATATCATTCTAATCATAGGCCTTTCATATCATCGTGCATAAACACTGTTCCCCTAAATAACTCTATAAGTACCTGATCAACTCCTGCCACTTTCAGTTTTTGAAGTTCAAGTATAATCCATTTTCTTTGAAAGATATCTAGCACTTATCATTTACCCACTTTATACAAATTACAAAACTAGTACATGTATGACGGTTATCTCATTTCAGCCTCCAAAGTGCCATTTAACTGGTTGACTGGGAGCAGTTTGGACACCTTTACCGACTACAGTTCGGTGGGATCAGAGACCTCTAGTTCTCTCTTGTTTACTGTGGGAACACAAGACATGGCCCTAAGAGCACGACTTAAGCCCAGCAGAAAACCAGGTCCAGGGTTTGGCAAGTCTCGACCTGGAACCAGCAAACACATTGAGACAACCAGCAAAGGTAATACAATTATTATGCAAATATATCGCAAATTTGTCTTCTGAGAAATGTTTGCAGAGAAGAATAAAGAAGGTTTTACTTGTAGATGAATACAAACATACATGTACATACAGAGAAAATTCACATTTGAAGGGACAATTAGTTTGATTTTTGATTTGAATGGAGACTGAAGTCATGCTCTCAAAAATTATAGATGCTCAGGACAGTGAAATGCATAGACTGAAACGACGCTTTTTGAGAGATGAGGAGCAGAGTAAGGCTTATTTTGTGAAACGGCACACTCGACTGGAGAAAATGAGGGAGGTAAGATTACCAAAGAGATATTTACAAAACAAATAAAATAACCTTTCTATTCTGTAAATCACTAAGTTTTGCATCATATTCTGAATGATGATGTTAATTACATCATGTGTGTCTTTCATAAAAGATGTCATTTTGTTTTCAAGGAGGCATTGAGAGAACAGAAATCTCGCCGGGAGCACCAAGTGACCATGTACAGAAAATACAGGAAAGGGGACCTACCTGACATACAGATCAAATACTCCTATCTTATTGCCCCATTACAAGCTGTAGCTCATGTAAGTCATAATTCAGTATTCTCATTTCTGAGATGTGGACATTCAAATCAATTTTTAGATATGTTTTATAAAACATTCAAACTAGAGCTGAGATCTTGACATTCAAGTCAGAGCTGAGATGTTGAATTCAAATCAGAGCTGAGATGTTGAATTCAAGTCAGAGCTGAGATGTTGAATTCAAGTCAAAGCTGAGATGTTGAATTGAAGTCAGAGCTGAGATGTTGAATTCAAGTCAGAGCTGAAATGTTGAATTCAAATCAGAGGTAAGATGTTGATTTCAAGTTGAAGCTGACATGTTGACTAAACTACATCAAACTAGGATATTCTGGTTTTATAGAGGGACAGTACTGTTGCCAAATTGCTGTTCGGTGCCATATTCAAGGGAATATTTTCCAAGATGGATGAAGTGAAAACTGAACGGGAGGTGCAGGAGACGATCCAGCAGATTCAGAAGAGTATCAGTACGGTTCTGACCTCTTCCATACAGTACTTCACACCATTCATCAGCTGTCTTCTGGTAAGGCTTACATACAGTACTTCACACCATTCATCAGCTGTCTTCTGGTAAGGCTTACATTCAGTACTTCACACCATTCATCAGCTGTCTTCTGGTAAGGCTTACATTCAGTACTTCACACCATTCATCAGCTGTCTTCTGGTAAGGCTTACATACAGTACTTCACACCATTCATCAGCTGTCTTCTGGTAAGGCTTCCATACAGTACTTCACACCATTCATCAGCTGTCTTCTGGTAAGGCTTACATACAGTACTTCACACCATTCATCAGCTGTCTTCTGGTAAGGCTTCCATACAGTACTTCACACCATTCATCAGCTGTCTTCTGGTAAGGCTTACATTCAGTACTTCACACCATTCATCAGCTGTCTTCTGGTAAGGCTTACATTCAGTACTTCACACCATTCATCAGCTGTCTTCTGGTAAGGCTTACATACAGTACTTCACACCATTCATCAGCTGTCTTCTGGTAAGGCTTCCATACAGTACTTCACACCATTCATCAGCTGTCTTCTGGTAAGGCTTCCATACAGTACTTCACACCATTCATCAGCTGTCTTCTGGTAAGGCTTCCATACAGTACTTCACACCATTCATCAGCTGTCTTCTGGTAGGGCTTACATTCAGTACTTCACACCATTCATCAGCTGTCTTCTGGTAAGGCTTACATTCAGTACTTCACACCATTCATCAGCTGTCTTCTGGTAAGGCTTACATACAGTACTTCACACCATTCATCAGCTGTCTTCTGGTAAGGCTTACATACAGTACTTCACACCATTCATCGGCTGTCTTCTGGTAAGGCTTACATACAGTACTTCACACCATTCATCGGCTGTCTTCTGGTAAGGCTTACATTCAGTACTTCACACCATTCATCGGCTGTCTCCTGGTAAGGCTTACATACAGTACTTCACTCCATTCATCGGCTGTCTTCTGGTAAGGCTTACATACAGTACTTCACACCATTCATCAGCTGTCTTCTGGTAAGGCCTGCTGATCAAGTCAAGTTCTTGTAAAACAGGTGTAATTTTAAGAATTCCATGTAATGATTATGTTGGCATAAAATATTGTAATAGACCAATTCTTCTTTTTCATATTTAAAGGACATTTTGTACAGTTTAAGAAGTAAACTGAAATTAGACTTGTCTGATGTGAGTTTAGCTGCAACTATTGGAAATGTGCAACCTCTAGGTAGGTTTACATATAAAATTGTAAAGTAGACTTAACTGCATCCTACTTTGTAGGTCAATACATGTTATAGATATCAGGGTTAATGGAATTGCTCTGCCTATGCACTTTTTCTTAGGAATATGTGTGTTAGAAGAACAACTGATATCTCAGGACGGGGATGAACGACCTACTAAACGAGGAAGGAGTGACGGAGCAGTCGTGTCAACCGATACACTCAGCTGGATCGAGCTAGCAAGGTTAGCAATTATTAGGATTGTATAGCTTAATAGAAAGCTATATAAAAGCTGTTATGTTTAAGGTAGCTCACTACACTAAAGCTTATACTCTGTATGACATCACGTCACAAGATGGCGATTTAAATGTTTTCTGAAATTATTTGTATCGATCGACTTGTTTGTCTATCATCGTAACTCAGTGGTTAAAGCATTGGGCTGGTGAACCGCAGATCTCGAGTTCAAATCCCCCAGAGTCTTTTGTTCATATGTGTTGAAATGATTTTTTTAAAAATCATGTTTTTATCCAAATTTGTATATTTTTTGCCTTTTTGGCATATACTTATTGTATATCATCATATCTTTTATAATTAGCTCAATTCGTACTGATTTGAGAAACTATTTCTGGGTGTAGTGAGTCACCTTAAGGATACATTCAGCCGGAGCTAGGTAAAGAGTTACAATAACAGTAATCTTTGTAAAACCAAGGAAAAGCTGGGCTGCGTTCAAGATCATAGCAGCTAGGCTAGGTATGGTGGCTGATTTGTGCCATTTTACAAATTGTCATATATTTGTTATTTTGAGGCAAAAAGTTGCTAATATTATCATTTTGTCGTCTTTTCGTTATTTCAAGTCAAAAAGTCGCTAAACATTTTGTTGTCTTTTCACTTCAAAAAGATGATATAGCGTAAAATGACACATATCAACCACCATGCCTAGCTCTTAGGCTAACCGCTATGATCTTTAACGCAGCCCTGGTCTATTAGGAGCTATTTAGTACACAAAATCACAGGGAGTGCCCCAGGTTAGTGGAAATTCAATACTCAGCTGAAATAGGGACCTTGACATATTACGTCATTGCTGTAACTAACTGAGCTACTGGTACTATTTACTTCTCACCATGGTGTAGCCAGATAAAAAAAACTGTCATTTCATGTTACAGGCTATATAAATCAGTGAAGGAGTATGATGTATTGCTGGGAATCTTCAGTGGAAGGATTGGAACACAGGATATCACAAAGGAAGCTGTAAAAATGGAGGCTAGAGGGGACTACTACAAAGCTATCAAACTGTACAACCAGGTCAGAAAAAAGCACTGTAATCTGTGCAGTCAGCTCAGGAAAAAGTACTGTAAACTGTACAGTCAAGTCAGAAAAAAGTAGTGAACTGTACAGTCAAGTCAGAAAAAAGTAGTGAACTGTACAGTCAGGTCAGAAGAAAGTACTGTAAACTGTATAGTCAGGTCAGAAGAAAGTACTGTAAACTGTATAGTCAGGTCAGAAGAAAGTACTGTAAACTGTATAGTCAGGTCAGAAAAAAGTACTGTAAACTGTACAGTCAGGTCAGAAAAAAGTACTGTAAACTATACAGTCAGGTCAGAAAAAAGTACTGTACAGTCAGGTCAGAAAACAGTACTGTAAACTGTACAGTCAGGTCAGAAAAAAGTACTGTAAACTGTACAATCAGGTCAGAAAAAAGTACTGTAAACTGTACAATCAGGTCAGAAAAAAGCACTGTACAGTCAGGTCAGAAAACAGTACTGTAAACTGTACAGTTAGGTCAGGAAAAAAGAACTGTATAGTCAGGTCAGAAAACAGTACTGTAAACTATACAGTCAGGTCAGAAAACAGTACTGTAAACTGTACAATCAGGTCAGAAAACAGTACTGTAAACTGTACAATCAGGTCAGAAAAAAGCACTGTACAGTCAGGTCAGAAAACAGTACTGTAAACTATATAGTCAGGTCAGAAAACAGTACTGTAAACTCTACCGTCAGGTCAGGAAGAAAGTATTGTAAACTGTACAGTCAGGTGAGGAAAAAAGTACTGTAAACTGTATAGTCAGGTCAGAAAACAGTACTGTAAACTGTACAGTCAGGTCAGGAAACAGTACTGTAAACTGTACCATCAGGTCAGGAAGAAAGTATTGTAAACTGTACATTCAGGTCAGAAAAAAGTACTGTAAACTGTACAGTCAGGTCAGAAAAAAGTACTGTAAACTGTACAATCAGGTCAGGAAAAAAGTACTGTAAACAGTATAGTCAGCTCAGGAAAAAGTACTGTAAACTGTACAGTCAAGTCATGAAAAAGTACTGTAAACTGTACAGTCAGGTCAGAAAACAGTACTGTAAACTGTACAGTCAGGTCAGGAAACAGTACTGTAAACTGTACAGTCAGGTCAGAAAAAAAGTACTGCAAACTGTACAATCAGGTCAGAAAAAAAGTACTGTAAACTGTACAGTCAGGTCAGGAAACAGTACTGTAAACTATACAGTCAGGTCAGAAAACAGTACTGTAAACTGTACAGTCAGGTCAGGAAACAGTACTGTAAACTGTACAGTCAGGTCAGAAAACAGTACTGTAAACTGTACAGTCAGGTCAGGAAGAAAGTATTGTAAACTGTACAGTCAGATCAGAAAAAAAGTACTGTAAAACTGTACAAAATCTTATTTCCTTGGTATTTGATTTCATTGTTTTCAGATTCTTTAAAGTGAAGATTTTTCTTGTTTGGTTTTTATCTCACCTGAGCTAAAGGTTCAAGTGAGTTTTCTGATCACCTATTGTCTGTCATCTGTCTGTCTGTAAACTTTTTACATTTTTGACTTGTTCTCCAGAACCAAAGGGTCAATTTCGCAAAAAACATCCTTGGGTGAAGGGCTTTCAAGTTTGTTCAAATGAAGGGCCATGCTTCTTTCAAAGGAGAGATAATCACAAAAATGCAAAAATAGGTTGGGTTCACTTGAAAATCTTCTTCTCAAGAACCACTGGGCTAGGAAAATATAAATGTACATGAAAGCTTCCTGACATAGTGCAGATTCAAGTTTGTAAAAAATCATGGCCCTTGGGGGTAGGTTGGGGCCACAATAGGGATAAAAGTTTTGCATGCGAATATATAGGGAAAATCTTGGACAAGGTGACTCAGATGAGTTTGTTAAAATCATGGCCCCCGGGGGTAGGATGGGGCCACAATAGGGGATCATAGTTTTACATACAAATATGTAGAGAAAATTTTTAAAAAATCTTCTCAAGAACCATTGGGCCAAAGAAATTTACATTTACATGGAAGCTTCCTGACACAGTGCAGATTCAAGTTTGTAAAAAATCATGGCCCCTGGGGGTAGGTTGGGGCCACAATAGGGATAAAAGTTTTGCATGCAAATATATAGGGAAAATCTTGGACAAGGTGACTCAGATGAGCGATGTGGCCCATGGGTTTCTTGTTTAATATTGTCACTGTATGGCTACTCAGAATTTTGTGAATAAAAGTTGATTTACTTTATCAAATGATGTATATTACTACACTAGAAACAGGATAAAACAATATACTGTATGTATACATATTTTAACTGGATCATATTTTACACAGAGGCAAGAGCGCTAATTCATGGTTACACTAATATATGAAAACTTCTATTTATTCCTTACCATTTATAGACAAAGTGCTAAATCATTGTAATGCCAAATAGGCCATCATCTCAGATTCCACCAAATTCTAAATACACTGAAATAAATACATGTACAGTTATCTAATCTAATTACAGGCTTTGTCCTGTGAGGAGTGGGATGAAAACCCGCCCACCATTGAAGTGGACATGTGGGACGAATCTAGGATGGAGGTATATACTGTATATAAAATTTTCTGGCCAAATTTTTTTTTACCACATACATGTAATAAAAATCATGCATGTAACACTACTGATGTTTATTTCTGTTTAGTGTCTCGACAACTTGTCCCAGTGGAAGGAACTAGAGGAGGTGGCCATGTCTGGAATTAACAATAGCTCCATCAGCCAGGTCTGGAAGGACACTTACTATCAGGTTAGCTCAACTAAAGGTCAAGGCCATTCTAGAAAAACACAGAATCTCTCCAGATGACTGATTAAGCTTACAAGAATATGTAATTTTACAGGAACACTATTTGCCATACATCATCAGAAGTAAACTGAAGCTGATGCTACAGGGAGAAGATGATCAGCAGCCATTACTGACCTTCATTGATGACTGCATGAAACAGTCGGACCAGAAGGCCATTATAGAGGTGTTCTGTTAGATCTTCATTATAGAGGTGTTCTGTTAGATCTTCATTATAGAGGTGTTCTGTTAGATCTTCATTATAGAGGTGTTCTGTTAGATCTTCATTATAGAGGTGTTCTGTTAGATCTTCATTATAGAGGTGTTCTGTTAGATCTTCATTATAGAGGTGTTCTGTTAGATCTTCATTATAGAGGTGTTCTGTTAGATCTTCATTATAGAGGTGTTCTGTTAGATCTTCATTATAGAGGTGTTCTGTTAGATCTTCATTATAGAGGTGTTCTGTTAGATCTTCATTATAGAGGTGTTCTGTTAGATCTTCATGTATTTTACCTACAGTATCTCTCCACGATCTAAATTTAGCCTTCACCCACTTGACAGATATGAATTAAATGTCATGTAGATGTCTTATATTTGAATACTGCTTGCCTTGAGGGCAAGTACATGTGCCAATATACAAATTTGATATTTTGTTGTTTTCTTAATTTATACAATCTGAAGTAAAGAAATCAATGTTCGTATTCAGCAAATCTGCTACATGGACTGGTGCTCTCTATAGAAAACTTGTACCAAGGATTTAGGTGACTTTGATGAACTTTCATGCCTTCTGTGCAGGAAATGGTGCTGCATAGTTCAGTTGTGACATTATGCACGCTAAATTAACAAGGACCTAATGTAATTACCCCAGCGAATCTATTGGGTCATCACAACTGACTAAATTGCATAGCATATCACTTGATAAAAGCATTAAACAAAATGGTCATAGAGTGCAGTGTAAATAGTGTGGTGGCTTAGGATTTCGGTTGGTGCTGGCAGTGTTACATGAGTGGCCGCTTACTGTATATTCCTAAATATATGCGAGGAATTTATTATTGAGTAATTTCACGAGAAGCATCACTGACAAAATAAAATTACACACTTTTACTTTTGTATTTCTAAAATACATGTATGAACTCTTGATCAACAGACCACTCTTGAATTTGTGTCCTTGCGATTTGATGTCTACGAGTCATTTCACAATATTAAGTACTCATGTAAACAAGTAATGTACAATATTTAAGTTTAAATAATTGGGGTGGCTATTGGTGGGGGGTTGATTTCAGTTTGCCGCTAAGACAGTTTTGACTCTTAGGTTTTATTCACCTAATCAATAGGTATCTGAATAGCTAATGCGACCTTGGTTTGATCCTCATGATTGTATAGGTGTGATAGAGGTTATGACGATCACACCCTTTTTTACCTGGGAAATTGCTTCTGCTCAGGTGAGCAATGTGGCTCATGATCCTCTTGTTTAAATAGAACTAACATATCTTCATTATTTTGTTCTTTATTGATTTATGTACAATAGATTCTGATTATTTAGTATATCAGTGAGCTTGATAGAAATCCTCTCTCTGTGTACACATTTGTACCTTGGTTTGACAGAGCCGATACTGTGAAGAGCTGGCTTTGATGTACATCTGGCAGAGAGACTATGACAGAGCCAGACACTACTCCAACATGGCATCCCAGCAGTTCTTACATGTAAGTTAATGCCAGTCAGCATTCAATAAAATAATATTTTCTATCTCTCTATGATTACCAGAGATATGGAATGATAAGGATAAAGTCAACATTCTGCCATTGTTATCATAAACATCAGATATTTCTGAAATCACTATAGAGAATTATACATACCCTTTTTCATATGACGACCTATTTCAACCTATGACTCAGTCTAAGGGCTGATACTGTAGAATTATTTAAATTCACGGAGGCCTATTTTCATGGATTGTGGAGATTTTGCTGTTTTGTTGGGATGTAATTTTGTGGATATCAGAGAACTGAATTTTCATGCACCATTTAAATGGCACATAAATGTGCCACATTTTATTTCTGTTACTGTCTGCAACATTTGTTAATGTAATGTAAAAAATCCTATCACTCCAAATGTATATGCAAAAAATATATACACTAATTTAAACTCTCTCAACTTTCAAAGTTAGACATGCTGTGATTATATAAATCAGTCATGATTATTCCATTATTTCGGATCACCAGTATGTGACCCTTAGTGTGATGTCATTAGATGTTAGTGGAATGAGTATGCAACGATGAAGAGCCGCAAAATTTAGGCCTATGCTCAGTGCTTATGGCCTTTGAGCAGGGAGGGATCTTTATCATGCGACACCTGCTGTCACATGGGGCCTCGGTTTTTGCGGTCTCAATCGAAGGACTGCCCCATATAGTCACCTCTTGTGACAAGCAAGGGGTACTGAGGACCAATTCTAACCCGGATCCCGGGGGGAGGGGGGTACTGAGGACCAATTCTAACCCGGATCCCGGGGGGAGGGGGGTACTGAGGACCAATTCTAACCCGGATCCCCACGGGACAATATACAGTTAAACTTCGGTATCTGGAACACTGATATCTCGAATACCATGGCTATGTCAAAGTCATTCAGAAGTCCCAACCACTTTTTCTTCATGTATTTTACCCTCAATATCTCGAATCCTTGGATATCTCTGGGGGGGAATTCTCAGTCCCTTCAAGTTTGAGATAACGAGGTTTGACTGTATGTGAATAAAGAAGTTTGAAGATTTTGTGCAAGGGTTGTAATACAGATCCATAATACCCAGGCTGTCATAATGCTGATACTTATCATGTCTACTGATTATGTAATTAATAGAAGTATGATAATATTATAGGAATTCTTGAAGAATATAATCCCCATCAGTTTCAAGGTCTATTGAAGAATAAAGCCTCACCCTTCAAGCTCTCTTTTAATGTCCAATATAATATACTTTTAAGTGTTATTCATATTTTAAGTACATGTTTTAAGTCTTCCATCTAATCTCTCAGCCCTCTGAATCTGAGTTCTCTCTCTAACTAGGACTGGAGCAGTACAGACAGTCTGATGTCTGTCAGTAGACGAAGCCACCTACAGAAACTCCAGCCTCTTGTGGAGATGCAAGAGTTCCTTAGTTTCATGTCAGAGAGTAAGTCTGTGTAAAAGTGTAAACTAGTGTAACGATTCCCAGGGAATCAGTGATCACTGCAGGTCAGAGAGTAAGTCTGTGTAAAAGTGTAAACTAGTGTAACGATTCCCAGGGAATCAGTAATCACTGCAGGTCAGAGAGTAAGTCTGTGTAAAAGTGTAAACTAGTGTAACGATTCCCAGGGAATCAGTAATCACTGCAGGTCAGAGAGTAAGTCTGTGTAAAAGTGTAAACTAGTGTAACGATTCCCAGGGAATCAGTAATCACTGCAGGTCAGAGAGTAAGTCTATGTAAAAGTGTAAACTAGTGTAACGATTCCCAGGGAATCAGTGATCACTGCAGGTCAGTTAGAGTACTTCAGAAATAATTGTACTTATGAAATATTTCAAAATCACCTGCTACCCATAAGATGTAGGTAATATTCACTTCAGGTAACTTCACTACAGCCAGGCCTGCTGATGTACTCATTGAGAAATGGCAGTCTCGTTGTTTACATCCCCTGCTTGATCCAGAGGTTATATGGGATGATATTGTCACCAACAGGTAAAGGAATAAAACACTAAATACACAGGACAACATTGTCACTAACAGGTAAAGGAATAAAACACTAAATACACAGGACAACATTGTCACTGACAGGTAAAGGAATAAAACACTAAATACACAGAACAACATTGTCACTGACAGGTAAAGGAATAAAACACTAAATACACAGAACAACATTGTCACTGACAGGTAAAGGAATAAAACACTAAATACACAGGACAACATTGTCACTGACAGGTAAAGGAATAAAACACTAAATACACAGAACAACATTGTCACTAACAGGTAAAGGAATAAAACACTAAATACACAGGACAACATTGTCACTAACAGGTAAAGGAATAAAACACTAAATACACAGAACAACATTGTCACTAACAGGTAAAGGAATAAAACACTAAATACACAGGACAACATTGTCACTGACAGGTAAAGGAATAAAACACTAAATACACAGAACAACATTGTCACTGACAGGTAAAGGAATAAAACACTAAATACACAGGACAACATTGTCACTGACAGGTAAACACACTAAATACACAGGACAACATTGTCACTAACAGGTAAAGGAATAAAACACTAAATACACAGAACAACATTGTCACTGACAGGTAAAGGAATAAAACACTAAATACACAGAACAACATTGTCACTGACAGGTAAAGGAATAAAACACTAAATACACAGAACAACATTGTCACTGACAGGTAAAGGAATAAAACACTAAATACACAGGACAACATTGTCACTGACAGGTAAACACACTAAATACACAGGACAACATTGTCACTAACAGGTAAAGGAATAAAACACTAAATACACAGGACAACATTGTCACTGACAGGTAAAGGAATAAAACACTAAATACACAGAACAACATTGTTACTGACAGGTAAAGGAATAATACACTAAATACACAGGACAACATTGTCACTGACAGGTAAAGGAATAAAACACTAAATACACAGAACAACATTGTCACTGACAGGTAAAGGAATAAAACACTAAATACACAGAACAACATTGTCACTGACAGGTAAACACACTAAATACACAGGACAACATTGTCACCAACAGGTAAAGGAATAAAACACTAAATACACAGAACAACATTGTCACTGACAGGTAAAGGAATAAAACACTAAATACACAGAACAACATTGTCACCAACAGGTAAAGGAATAAAACACTAAATACACAGGACAACATTGTCACCAACAGGTAAAGGAATAAAACACTAAATACACAGAACAACATTGTCACTAACAGGTAAAGGAATAAAACACTAAATACACAGGACAACATTGTCACTGACAGGTAAAGGAATAAAACACTAAATACACAGAACAACATTGTCACTGACAGGTAAAGGAATAAAACACTAAATACACAGAACAACATTGTCACTGACAGGTAAAGGAATAAAACACTAAATACACAGAACAACATTGTCACTGACAGGTAAACACACTAAATACACAGGACAACATTGTCACTGACAGGTAAAGGAATAAAACACTAAATACACAGAACAACATTGTCACTGACAGGTAAAGGAATAAAACACTAAATACTCAGGACAACATTGTCACTGACAGGTAAACACACTAAATACACAGGACAACATTGTCACTGACAGGTAAAGGAATAAAACACTAAATACACAGAACAACATTGTCACTGACAGGTAAAGGAATAAAACACTAAATACTCAGGACAACATTGTCACTGACAGGTAAAGGAATAAAACACTAAATACACAGAACAACATTGTCACTGACAGGTAAAGGAATAAAACACTAAATACACAGAACAACATTGTCACTGACAGGTAAAGGAATAAAACACTAAATACACAGAACAACATTGTCACTAACAGGTAAAGGAATAAAACACTAAATACACAGGACAACATTGTCACTAACAGGTAAAGGAATAAAACACTAAATACACAGGACAACATTGTCACTGACAGGTAAACACACTAAATACACAGGACAACATTGTCACTAACAGGTAAAGGAATAAAACACTAAATACACAGGACAACATTGTCACTAACAGGTAAAGGAATAAAACACTAAATACACAGAACAACATTGTCACTAACAGGTAAAGGAATAAAACACTAAATACACAGGACAACATTGTCACTAACAGGTAAAGGAATAAAACACTAAATACTCAGGACAACATTGTCACTGACAGGTAAAGGAATAAAACACTAAATACACAGAACAACATTGTCACTAACAGGTAATCACTGTACTATTCAAATGTCTTTTTTGTGTCATTCCCTGATTGTTTTGTAGAATGGTGTACTTGGACCACATATCAGCTCGACTTTCTGGTTCTCTGGTAAAGAAAGACGATGATGCAATGGAGGTGGATGAAAAAGACATGTTCCTCGAATCTAAAATTCGTCTCAGACTGAAGATGGCCGACAGCAGTTGTCAGAAGAGGAACCATAAACTGGCTCTGAACATCCTCTCTGACATACACAAAGTTAGTACTCCTATTTCCAGTTTTATGAAAGATCTCATAATACATGTACAACTGCGAACAATTGTGTAGGATCCTCAAGTCTTGTCTACTTTGTAAGAAATTATGTTTACAAATTCATTTCTCCAGAATCATTTTTATATCAAAATGGTGCCTGTATAATTAGCAGGTATTCTTTTCAGTCTTGCAGTTGTGAGATCTCTTGTAAAACAAGCCCCTGCTGAGAGGTCTGAATCAATTGAAATCTACTTTGAAAAAATGAAGTGTTGATATTAGATTGCATAGAAACTATTACGTAAAACCCAACACGGAAAGAATATTTCTCAATGAGTAAAGAATAACATGGAGCAGTTGTTGTAAATGTCTATTATATATATGTGTATATGTATCGGAGCAGTTGTTGTAAATGTCTATTATATATATGTGTATATGTATCGGAGCAGTTGTAAATGTCTATTATATATATGTGTATATGTATCGGAGCAGTTGTTGTAAATGTCTATTATATATATGTGTATATGTATCGTTTCAGAATTACAGAGATAGAGAAAATGAAATTCTGAATATAGAATGGAGTCATTTATATGCCAAAACTCACCAGCTCAGTGCCATGTCAGCTGACATGGATTGGAGTAATGAAAATTTTTCAAGCATTTTATCCACCATAGATAGGCTAGGTAAGTACATGTCTAGTTGGAGACCTTAGAGACACCTATTTGCATGAAATCCAGCATCCTCTGGTTAACCTTGTAATTTTTAGGTTTTTGGACTCTGAAGCAGTAATTAATGATGATGTGTGGAGTACAAGCTTTGACTGGGCTGGAATCAGTGTGTAATATTTTTTGATTTAGGAGAAATATAATGCTTTGAGATACCATTTATATAAGGCCAATTCAACTTAATTAGTAGATTATCATCCAGGGTCAGCAAAAAGTATGGGGCGGGTGGGAAGATTTTATTTTTTAATTTTTATTTTCTGAGAAAAATATTAAAAACAAACGAGTTTTTTTCCCCCAACAGATCCGCATCATTTAATGGCAGATGGATATCAATCTATGCTATTTTCATACACTAATTCCAGGTTAAGCTTTAATTTAAGGATATAACAGAAATATACCTAACTTCTTCAAGATTTACGTCTGTAAGAATGCGAGAAATTAAGAAAACCATATAAATCTATTTTCTTCACGTGACTTTTCACGTTCCTATACCGGAAATATAAACAAGAAGTGTAAATACCGGAGTTGGACATGAAAATATTGCGAAAATCGCAAGTTTCGCAAAATAAAAAAATTCGGAGCGGGCCAATTTTTGAGGGGTGGGCGGGGATGATAATCTATCAATTAAGTTGAATTGGCCTAATTGCTCTGACTACAGTCCCGGGATAGGTGTTTCTGAGGTTACCGAGTATGTTTCCAAGTGTATTTACATGTACGTACATGTATTCATATTTATACTGTGGATTCCTTGTACACTGTATTATTCAAGTACTTATTTGGTGAAATCGCAGTTCAGCGTCCATTTATGAGAATGTACAATTGTAAATGCTACCCACTGAAAGACTTGATTCCACATGAATCAGTGATGAATTAATAAAAAGTGAGATTTTTTTATATCACAGGAGAAGCTTCTCACAAAATGTGACTAAGAATTATTCACTAATCATATGGAATTTGCATTAGTACTTTCAGTGTATTTTTTATGTAGAACATTTGGTTGATGGTGAATGTACATATTTGCATTAGTACTCTCAGTGTATTTTTTATGTAGAACATTTGGTTGATGGTGAATGTACATATTTGCATTAGTACTCTCAGTGTATTTTTTATGTAGAACATTTGGTTGATGGTGAATGTACATATTTGCATTAGTACTCTCAGTGTATTTTTTATGTAGAACATTTGGTTGATGGTGAATGTACATATTTGCATTAGTACTCTCAGTGTATTTTTTATGTAGAACATTTGGTTGATGGTGAATGTACATATTTGCATTAGTACTCTCAGTGTATTTTTTATGTAGAACATTTGGTTGATGGTGAATGTACATATTTGCATTAGTACTCTCAGTGTATTTTTTATGTAGAACATTTGGTTGATGGTGAATGTACATATTTGCATTAGTACTCTCAGTGTATTTTTTATGTAGAACATTTGGTTGATGGTGAATGTACATATTTGCATTAGTACTCTCAGTGTATTTTTTATGTAGAACATTTGGTTGATGGTGAATGTACATATTTGCATTAGTACTCTCAGTGTATTTTTTATGTAGAACATTTGGTTGATGGTGAATGTACATATTTGCATTAGTACTCTCAGTGTATTTTTTATGTAGAACATTTGGTTGATGGTGAATGTACATATTTGCATTAGTACTCTCAGTGTATTTTTTATGTAGAACATTTGGTTGATGGTGAATGTACATATTTGCATTAGTACTCTCAGTGTATTTTTTATGTAGAACATTTGGTTGATGGTGAATGTACATATTTGCATTAGTACTCTCAGTGTATTTTTTATGTAGAACATTTGGTTGATGGTGAATGTACATATTTGCATTAGTACTCTCAGTGTATTTTTTATGTAGAACATTTGGTTGATGGTGAATGTACATATTTGCATTAGTACTCTCAGTGTATTTTTTATGTAGAACATTTGGTTGATGGTGAATGTACATATTTGCATTAGTACTCTCAGTGTATTTTTTATGTAGAACATTTGGTTGATGGTGAATGTACATATTTGCATTAGTACTCTCAGTGTATTTTTTATGTAGAACATTTGGTTGATGGTGAATGTACATATTTGCATTAGTACTCTCAGTGTATTTTTTATGTAGAACATTTGGTTGATGGTGAATGTACATATTTGCATTAGTACTCTCAGTGTATTTTTTATGTAGAACATTTGGTTGATGGTGAATGTACATATTTGCATTAGTACTCTCAGTGTATTTTTTATGTAGAACATTTGGTTGATGGTGAATGTACATATTTGCATTAGTACTCTCAGTGTATTTTTTATGTAGAACATTTGGTTGATGGTGAATGTACATATTTGCATTAGTACTCTCAGTGTATTTTTTATGTAGAACATTTGGTTGATGGTGAATGTACATATTTGCATTAGTACTCTCAGTGTATTTTTTATGTAGAACATTTGGTTGATGGTGAATGTACATATTTGCATTAGTACTCTCAGTGTATTTTTTATGTAGAACATTTGGTTGATGGTGAATGTACATATTTGCATTAGTACTCTCAGTGTATTTTTTATGTAGAACATTTGGTTGATGGTGAATGTACATATTTGCATTAGTACTCTCAGTGTATTTTTTATGTAGAACATTTGGTTGATGGTGAATGTACATATTTGCATTAGTACTCTCAGTGTATTTTTTATGTAGAACATTTGGTTGATGGTGAATGTACATATTTGCATTAGTACTCTCAGTGTATTTTTTATGTAGAACATTTGGTTGATGGTGAATGTACATATTTGCATTAGTACTCTCAGTGTATTTTTTATGTAGAACATTTGGTTGATGGTGAATGTACATATTTGCATTAGTACTCTCAGTGTATTTTTTATGTAGAACATTTGGTTGATGGTGAATGTACATATTTGCATTAGTACTCTCAGTGTATTTTTTATGTAGAACATTTGGTTGATGGTGAATGTACATATTTGCATTAGTACTCTCAGTGTATTTTTTATGTAGAACATTTGGTTGATGGTGAATGTACATATTTGCATTAGTACTCTCAGTGTATTTTTTATGTAGAACATTTGGTTGATGGTGAATGTACATATTTGCATTAGTACTCTCAGTGTATTTTTTATGTAGAACATTTGGTTGATGGTGAATGTACATATTTGCATTAGTACTCTCAGTGTATTTTTTATGTAGAACATTTGGTTGATGGTGAATGTACATATTTGCATTAGTACTCTCAGTGTATTTTTTATGTAGAACATTTGGTTGATGGTGAATGTACATATTTGCATTAGTACTCTCAGTGTATTTTTTATGTAGAACATTTGGTTGATGGTGAATGTACATATTTGCATTAGTACTCTCAGTGTATTTTTTATGTAGAACATTTGGTTGATGGTGAATGTACATATTTGCATTAGTACTCTCAGTGTATTTTTTATGTAGAACATTTGGTTGATGGTGAATGTACATATTTGCATTAGTACTCTCAGTGTATTTTTTATGTAGAACATTTGGTTGATGGTGAATGTACATATTTGCATTAGTACTCTCAGTGTATTTTTTATGTAGAACATTTGGTTGATGGTGAATGTACATATTTGCATTAGTACTCTCAGTGTATTTTTTATGTAGAACATTTGGTTGATGGTGAATGTACATATTTGCATTAGTACTCTCAGTGTATTTTTTATGTAGAACATTTGGTTGATGGTGAATGTACATATTTGCATTAGTACTCTCAGTGTATTTTTTATGTAGAACATTTGGTTGATGGTGAATGTACATATTTGCATTAGTACTCTCAGTGTATTTTTTATGTAGAACATTTGGTTGATGGTGAATGTACATATTTGCATTAGTACTCTCAGTGTATTTTTTATGTAGAACATTTGGTTGATGGTGAATGTACATATTTGCATTAGTACTCTCAGTGTATTTTTTATGTAGAACATTTGGTTGATGGTGAATGTACATATTTGCATTAGTACTCTCAGTGTATTTTTTATGTAGAACATTTGGTTGATGGTGAATGTACATATTTGCATTAGTACTCTCAGTGTATTTTTTATGTAGAACATTTGGTTGATGGTGAATGTACATATTTGCATTAGTACTCTCAGTGTATTTTTTATGTAGAACATTTGGTTGATGGTGAATGTACATATTTGCATTAGTACTCTCAGTGTATTTTTTATGTAGAACATTTGGTTGATGGTGAATGTACATATTTGCATTAGTACTCTCAGTGTATTTTTTATGTAGAACATTTGGTTGATGGTGAATGTACATATTTGCATTAGTACTCTCAGTGTATTTTTTATGTAGAACATTTGGTTGATGGTGAATGTACATATTTGCATTAGTACTCTCAGTGTATTTTTTATGTAGAACATTTGGTTGATGGTGAATGTACATATTTGCATTAGTACTCTCAGTGTATTTTTATGTAGAACATTTGGTTGATGGTGAATGTACATATTTGCATTAGTACTTTCAGTGTATTTTTTATGTAGAACATTTGGTTGATGGTGAATGTACATATTTGCATTAGTACTCTCAGTGTATTTTTTATGTAGAACATTTGGTTGATGGTGAATGTACATATTTGCATTAGTACTCTCAGTGTATTTTTTATGTAGAACATTTGGTTGATGGTGAATGTACATATTTGCATTAGTACTCTCAGTGTATTTTTTATGTAGAACATTTGGTTGATGGTGAATGTACATATTTGCATTAGTACTCTCAGTGTATTTTTTATGTAGAACATTTGGTTGATGGTGAATGTACATATTTGCATTAGTACTCTCAGTGTATTTTTTATGTAGAACATTTGGTTGATGGTGAATGTACATATTTGCATTAGTACTCTCAGTGTATTTTTTATGTAGAACATTTGGTTGATGGTGAATGTACATATTTGCATTAGTACTCTCAGTGTATTTTTTATGTAGAACATTTGGTTGATGGTGAATGTACATATTTGCATTAGTACTCTCAGTGTATTTTTTATGTAGAACATTTGGTTGATGGTGAATGTACATATTTGCATTAGTACTCTCAGTGTATTTTTTATGTAGAACATTTGGTTGATGGTGAATGTACATATTTGCATTAGTACTCTCAGTGTATTTTTTATGTAGAACATTTGGTTGATGGTGAATGTACATATTTGCATTAGTACTCTCAGTGTATTTTTTATGTAGAACATTTGGTTGATGGTGAATGTACATATTTGCATTAGTACTCTCAGTGTATTTTTTATGTAGAACATTTGGTTGATGGTGAATGTACATATTTGCATTAGTACTCTCAGTGTATTTTTTATGTAGAACATTTGGTTGATGGTGAATGTACATATTTGCATTAGTACTCTCAGTGTATTTTTTATGTAGAACATTTGGTTGATGGTGAATGTACATATTTGCATTAGTACTCTCAGTGTATTTTTTATGTAGAACATTTGGTTGATGGTGAATGTACATATTTGCATTAGTACTCTCAGTGTATTTTTTATGTAGAACATTTGGTTGATGGTGAATGTACATATTTGCATTAGTACTCTCAGTGTATTTTTATGTAGAACATTTGGTTGATGGTGAATGTACATATTTGCATTAGTACTTTCAGTGTATTTTTTATGTAGAACATTTGGTTGATGGTGAATGTACATATTTGCATTAGTACTCTCAGTGTATTTTTTATGTAGAACATTTGGTTGATGGTGAATGTACATATTTGCATTAGTACTCTCAGTGTATTTTTTATGTAGAACATTTGGTTGATGGTGAATGTACATATTTGCATTAGTACTCTCAGTGTATTTTTTATGTAGAACATTTGGTTGATGGTGAATGTACATATTTGCATTAGTACTCTCAGTGTATTTTTTTTATGTAGAACATCATATTATGTGTGATGGAAAAATAATGAAAATTAGAAAATTAAAATTGTTCATGGATTTTTATTTTGCAGCTAGATAGTTTTCTTTATGAAAAGGATTTTTTTTTTGGTAGGTAAATTCAGGGGAAGTCCATTCCTTGGACAAGAGTCTGGGCTAGGCCGCCGACATTTTATGCTTATGGGACAGGCTTTTGGCCTGCTGGTGGATGGCGTATTAAGTGAAAACTGCTTTAGTAGCCTCAGTGACAAAAACTCAGAGAAAATCAAGGTCATGGCCAAGGCCTCAAAGCTAGACCAAAGAGAGGTATGTGAAGTGTGACGACACTAAGGGATTGTGGGAGGTATGTGAAGTGTGACGACACTAAGGGATTGTGGGAGGTATGTGAAGTGTGACGACACTAAGGGATTGTGGGAGGTATGTGAAGTGTGACAACACTAAGGGATTTGTCCATTATCTTTCTGTTCATTTCTCACACCCTACATCTTTAGAACTTTAAGATAAAGAACATAGCATTTTCATTTCTACTGTGACACACATATTCCTAAGAACACTATAGTTTGTAAATGTAGTTGAAAAAAATCTCCATGTAGTATGGGACTTATATCTTTCAGTTAGCTGAATGTCTTGTTGATGAAGGATACAAGCAAATGAAGATTGGATTGTCATATGATGGTCGATCAACTCGCGCTTGTCGCTATGGTTTAGAGGAGGCCTATCTAGCTGTGGCCCAATACTGCAATAAGTTCCTTAGAATGACAGATGATAGTGGTATGGAGTTTTTCCTTTTCACAGTTCTATTATAATTTACCTTTAAGTATATGTACATCCTAGTTCACATGGGTGTGTCTCGGCAATTTTTTTCCATTCTTTTTTTTTTTTTTTTAGGACTTTCTTCTCGTAGTGTTTTCCTCTTTTTGAAGTTGACACTTTTTTCTGCCTTCAACTACATGTATGAGAAGGATTATAACTCAGAGTTTAAACATGTACCTGTATGTGCTTCATGTTTTTGTTTCAATGTTTTTGTACTACTCAGAGACAGAGAGTCTGCATCTCTCTAAAGAAAGTCAGAAGAATTTTCCAGAAACAATAACTGTTTGTCTGTTGAATGCTATGAAACTTGATTCCATGGAGGCCAGACAAAGGTTTCCACGGTTACTTCAGCTGGTGGAAAGGTATCCAGACATTCGCTCCACCTTTGTTGAAAAGGTAATCCTTAGCAGTTTTTCATTCTTTTCAAAGATAACTTTAGTATCGGATAAATTGAACAACTACGGTATTACTCATACATTTATTACGTTAGACTTTACTTCCTTGGTCAAAATTTATCAGTCGGGCATAATTTTCAAGAATGGTCAGTTTATTTATTGCTAAGTATCTAGTATACAAAAAATGTTGACAAGAAGCTTATTTAATTTATATAAACATCGAGACAACAAGTTGTACAACAGTAAAGCTCACTTGAATAAAAAGTGATTTATGGTACTGTGTAAACTTCAGCTTCATCGCTATCAAAGAGGCATTTACTTTTGCACTTGATGAGTTTTGTTTCTGTGTGTTCATAGAGTGGACAGGTTCCCTGTTGGATGTTCATTATGTGGATTAGTCAGATGATGGCATTGTTGGATAAACCGGAAGCAAGCACTTTACACCACATTCTGACTGAGCTTGCTGAAAATTATCCTCAGGTATCATACAAACACCACAAGACCTCCTCAATATATATTTATTGATATTTAAAAAAGAAATCATTGTCTTTTAAAATTTTCATGAGTATTTTCTTCCACAGTTCTACTGAACATGTATAGTAAGTCTAACACATTGTTTACTAGGCTGTAGTGTACCCCTTTAAGCTGAGCAGTGAGGGATATAGCTTTACAGACAAGAAAAATGAAGCTTTTGTTTCCAGGTAAATGTGTGGCTGGAGTTGACTGTTTTATACTGGTTTGTTATTTACTCTAACACTTATTTACAGTAATACCTGTATAATATAGATGTGAAGCAATCTGAAATGTTTGTTTAAACTTTGAATCACATCATAAGAAATATCCAGTTTTGTGGAAATTGTGTAATTTGAAGATTTCTTTTTCTGGAATAGACTAAGGTTTACTGTATAATGAGACCTGCATCATCAAAAGTTTAATTGTATGCCCCATGATTAAAGATAAAGATGCTGTTTTTGGCTTTGCTATATGGATGGCTTTATTGTTTAAAAATGGATTCTTGTCCTCATTTAGTCAAATTAGATTATATGAGTGTATTTTCTTCATTTTTATGACCCCCTTGAAAAGAGGGGAGCATACTGGTTTGCATCTGTTGGTTGATAAGATTTGTCGGTAGACCGAGTGTTGTCCTCACTATTTGCTAGACAGATATCAAATATATTGTCCATTTAATATCTTGAAAACCCTTTGCTTGACAGACTTCAAATTTGTACACTGGTTTCCCCTAAGAAGTTGATTTCCCCATTTGATTTTGAGGTCACAAGGTCAAAGGTTAAACTGGACATAGTAAGATATTGTCCACTCAATGTCTTGGGAACCCTTTACTTGAGACATCAAACTTACCCTGTGGAGTAGATGATCCCTATTGATTTTGAAGTATAAGGTCAGGGGTCAAACTGGATATTTGGATACAGTTTGCTCAATTTTCTTAAGAACCCTTTGCTTGACAGACATCAAACCTTATACACTGGCACATCCTAAGAATTAGATGACCCCTATTGATTTTGAGGTCACAAGGTCAAACTACTCTGAATATTTATTGTCCACTTGATAACTTATGAACCCTTTGATGACAGATATCAAACTTTTTACTCTAGTACCCCTTAAAGAGTAGATGACCCCTACTAGTTTTCAAGTCACAAGGTCAAATGTCATGACTGGTTATTTGGAGATGTCTGCTCAGTATCAGAAAAAATCAAATTTAGTATTGTGGTTGCCCTGATCCATATTTTTCACTATCATTACAGACATTCTAAATTTAGAGTTTATCCTTTTCAATATTGCCACACAGGGGACATATATATTTCTAAAATATTTCTTGTTGAAACATGTGGCTATGTAGCCTTTCTTACTTTCAATTAAATAATATTCAGATGCGCATTGCCAAGTCATATTGTTGCAAACATGACCTCCGCATCTGACCTTCACCTATTTCTGAAATATCACCTTGACATTTAATTTCACCAAATATAATGTCTATCTATTTTACAATGTAGTTCTGTTTTTAGCTCTTCTGAGCCAAAGGCTCAAAGAGCTAATGCTATGGCCATTTGTGCGGTGTGCGTAAACTTTTTAGAAAAAGGGCTATAACTCAAGAACCCCTTGGCCAATTTCTTTCAAATTTGGTACAGGGTATCATTGGCCCAAGGGCTTTCATACATACTAAATAGAGGGATGTGACCCTTTAACAAGGGGAGATAATCAGGAAAATACAAACAAAAGTAGTGGTTGCTAAAAAATCTTCTTCTCAAGAACCACTGGGCAGATTATCACCAAACTTACACATAAGGATGAGGATATGTTGTAGATTAAAATTTGTTCAAGGCATTACCCTGGGGCAAAGGGCGTGGTCTCAAGGTCACTTCAAAGTTGACCTAAATTAAAAAAAATTTTAAATTCCTTAAATCTTAGATATTTTAGTCATTATAAGGACTAGGATCATGAAATTTTGACAGTCGATGCATCTTAGGACCTTGTGTCAAGTTGTCTCAAAAGTAGGTCACGGTGACCTACTTTTTGAATTTTGCAGGTATTTATTTTAAAATTAATTTTGATGCATATCTTGGACACTTTGAAGCCTATGATCATCAAAACTTGTCAGTTGGTGGATCATGGGACCTTGAAATGCGTCAACTGAAAAATAGGTCACCGTGACCTACTTTCTGAATTTTATGGCTTATCATTTATAGATATATTTTAAGTTGTTATTTCAAATACCGAGAGGTTTAGAATCATCAAATCTTGTAAGTTGATGCATCTTGAGGCCTTGAAACATATTTATAAAAAAGTAGGTCACAGTGACCTACTTTTTGAATTTTGCAGATATTCAAATTTCACATTTTCAATTTTAGATGCATATTTTGGGCACTGTAAAACCTAGGATCATCAAACTTTGTCAGTTGATGCGTCTTCGTCTTCGGTTTGTGTCGACCAAAAAGTAGGTCACCGTGACCTACTTTTGGTATTTGACAGCTAAATTACTATATTTCAGACACTATTTGACCTACAATCATCAAACTTTGACAGTTGATGCATCTTGAGTCAATGCATGTTCGAAGGGTTTCGACCAAAAAGTAGGTCAACTTGACCTACTTTTGGAATTAGACACCTATATTTATATATTTTAGATACTATTTGACCTACAGTCATCAAACTTTGTCAGTTGATGCGTCTTGCATGTTCAAAGGGTGTTGACCAAAAAGTAGGTCACCTTGACCTACTTTTGGAATTGGACGGCTATATTTATATAATTCAGATACTATTTGACCTACAGTCATCAAACTTTGTCAGTTGATGCGTCTTGCATGTTCAAAGGGTGTTGACCAAAAAGTAGGTCACCTTGACCTACTTTTGGAATTTGACGGCTATATTTATATATTTCAGATACTATTTGACCTACAGTCATCAAACTTTGTCAGTTGATGGGTCTTGCATGTTCGGAGTTCGCTGACCAAAAAGTAGGTCACCATGACCTACGATTGGAATTTGACAGCTATATTTCAATATTCAGATACTAATTGGCTTAAAATCATCAAACTTTGTCAGTTGATATTTCTTGAGTTCTCAAAATGTGTAAACCAAAAAGTAGGTCACATTGACCTACTTTTTTTGAATTCTTAGGATTTAACTAAAGATTTAGAATACTAAGAGGCTAAGAATAGAAATGGTGGGGTTGTACAATTTATCAGAAGAGCGATTCTAGGCCCTTGGGCCTCTTGTTATGATCAAGGTTTAAGTTTAGTTTAGTTTATTGCAACTTTGAGAAACATCTTATTGGTATGGTACAGTTATATAATAATCAAGTAACAATATACGAGTGAGTGTAATGACGTGAAAATACTCATGTGACCAAATATAGACAAACATAATTATAATATCTAAGTTTCTTAGGCTCGGTGCTTTTATCAAAAACCTTGTTAAATTACATAATGCTTTTCTGTTTGTTATTGTAGACAGGTTTAAACAGTATACCCTTAATCTCAAATCTTGCAGACATGGAATAAGAATTTCATGCATTTGAATATTGTATTTTGGCAGACTCAATGACAAATTAGGAGATGAGCAGCTTCCTCTGGTTTCAAAGTTCATATCAGCTCTAGAACATATGAGCCAGCCAGATCAAATTTTCAAGGTACTTATGAAAACTATTCTTACATATTATTTATCAGATTCTTTCATTAACAAATCACATCTGAGGAGTATGGTTATGAATGAATGTTTTAGTCATCTCAAGTACCACTTTACATTAAAGGACACATTGCATGTTTCTAAACTTTTTAATTTTTACAGCAAAATTAATTCTTTTCATGCTTAAAACTACTTTAAATGTGTTCTAAATGAAACATTTTGGATAGTTGTCGAGTTTGAAAATGGTGAAATTCAAATCTTGCGATATGCATGTTTACTTCGATATTTTACCATGGATCTAAAGCAAAGGTTTTACGCACTATTATGTGTGATGTCATATGCGACCTCGAGTGAGAAAGTTTGAATATGATTGTTAGTCATTTCATAAACAGATTAGAATCGACAAAAAAGCCAATTGTCACGTTAACAGCTTGTAAATAACATTGCATTAGAGTGTTTTGTGCCAATTAAGGGTGTACAAGCTGTCAGTAGAAAGGATTTAGACTGAGCTTCTTTTTTTTATTTTCCAAAGGAAGGTGTGAGGAAAAAGACGTGAATAAATTTTTGTCAGTGCAAGGACTATGCTATAAAACAAACCAGTAGCCTTATTCTATGTACTTTTTCAAAAAGCTGTTAGACAGAAACCTAGATAAACTGCAAGAAAATGGTTATGTCGAAGCTAAGCACTTCTAGGCCTACAGTATATAAATTAAATACATAATTCTGTTCCAGTCTTCAAATTCAATACACACTCCCACCAACTGACTATCACCTTGTAACAACATACAACTTGTGCTCCCAGTTTCTACCAAAGATAAAGAATTATTAAATTTTTTGTAGATAATAAAATATTGTATTTCCTATTACTTAGAATTGAATTATAATGCTTTTATTTATCTTTTTTTAAATGAACGCGTAACATCAAGTACAGTATATAAAGGCTGTGCTCCCACTTCCTAACGCAGTGTAGATCAAAATTTAAAAAAATAATAAAATTGCTTTATTAAAATAAAGTATTGTGATTTCCATTATAAATTTTATTATTTTTCTTCTTCTTTGAAATGCACTCGTGACAATAGGCCTAGTTGTCAACAATGTAAGGTATCATAATTTATCTTACCCAAAAATGAATTTGATAGTAATTGCACTGTGTATTTTTTTTTAAAACGCTAATTACAGATGTGTAAAGGAATAGCATTACCAAATAATGTTTAGACAACGGCCCCTGTAAACATTATTTACTCACAATTGCTGATTTCATACTAGCTTTTCTTGCTATATTTGGGTATTTACATTGCTGTTTGTATGCACTGGTGGCTAAAACATACAAGACTTGGGAAATTTGTCAACATCATGATAGATGTTGTCCATGGTGAATAAATTATACCCCTAAAAGCTGAGTTTTTATACGTCATCTTTAGACGGGATGTATTATGGTACAGCGATGTCCGTCTGTCCATCCATTCGGGGTTTTCTCTTTATAATTTCATTTCCCTTTCACATATCATGCTGAAACTTGCTGTGTAGCTTCTTTGTGGGTCACTCTAGATCATACTGCAATTTTGATCCATTTTTCCAGGAGTTTTGCCCTTTATTTGGAAATAATTATTATATGGAGGGTACATAATTTGTCTGCCCTACTCCTCCCCCAGTTTTCAAGTGAGAGCCTTCTTATTTTGTGGAGTGTTTGTATGGGTATTGAAGATGTGCATGTGGGATGTATTTTGATTTTCTACAATTTTTGAGAAAATTACAGGTTGTTGAACTTAGTCTATTTGGAAATCAATATTCTATGGAGGGTACATAATTTGTCTGCCCTATTCCTCCCCCAGTTTTCAAGTGAGAGCCTTCTTATTTTGTGGAGTATTTGTATGAGTATTGAAGATGTGCATATGGGATGGATTTTGATTTTCTACAATTTTTGAGAAAATTACAGGTTGTCGATCTTAGTCTATTTGGAAATTAATATTCTATGGAGGGTATATAATTTGTCTGCCCAACTCCTCCCACAGTTTTCAAGTGAGGACCTTCTTATTTTGTGGAGTGTTTGTATAGGTACTGAAGATGTGCATGTGGGATGGATTTTGATTTTCTACAATTTTTGAGAAAATTACAGGTTGTTGAACTTGGTCCATTTTGAGGAAATCTCGATTTTTAAGCTAAGGCCCTTTGTTCATATGAAAGTTTGTCACAGCCTCATGATGGCTGATACTCCATGAAGCAAATTTATACAAATTATAGCACAAGAAAAACACCCTATGTAAGCATTTCACGGGCGTATTATGTACCGTTTGCGGTACTCTTGCTAAAAATATCTAACACTACTTTCTCAATCAGTTGATCAATGAAAGCCGCATGAGACGTCACTGTACCACGTGACTACCTAACTAATTAACGAGAAATTTTGAAATCAGGTCTTACATTTATGTCTATATTGTGGTGAACGAACTACATGTATCAGAATTAATTACTATAAGAAAGACAAAATGCAGATACTTTTCTATACTTGTGATGTGTCCTTTATGGAAGATGCATTCCTCAGACTGAGAAATAAAAAGTCATGAGATATAATGAAAGAGAAAAACAATTTCCAATTTAGCTTACATAAGATGAAACTTCTGATTGAAGTTTGATTGTTGTCTATTTAAAAAAAAAAACATTTTCAACTTCTTGAGAACCATAGTGCCAATATCATTCAAAGTTGGAAGATTTAAGAGTACAAAAGAACTTTGTCCCTTCCATGCAGAGATAATCAAAAAATAGTATAAATTACCAAATAATTGGAGAAAAATAATCCACATCCTTGACCAAAATATTCACCCCATAGGTGAGATATCCCTTTTTCTACATTGATACTCTTGACAGATTCTTCATGGTTGGGAGGTTTGCAGCATTATTTCTGTTTCAATGGAACAGTCTACTTAATACATGTAGTATTTTTCTATCTATTTATAGGATTGGTTTGATGATACAAGACTGAAATTCAATAAGAAAAAACCAGACAAAAAAGCTATGAGGCAGGAATTTCAAATCATGTACAAAAAAGTCCTGGAGTTCTCCCAGACAGTGGTCCGAGGGGCCAGCCAGAGGTCCCAGACTGAAGAAACCCAAAGTATGGTGGACAAGGGAAAATACCCCAAAAGGTTTGCTGAGGTAAGTATAATCAATTCAAATGTGCAATTTCATGCATATTGGTATGAGTTTGGTGTGTTTGGAAACACGAAGAAGAGCAGTGTAAAAAATGTGCTGATCCACCACATGCATCAATACAACTATATACATCTTCTGTGCAAAATTTACTGATCACTATCACAGCTTCACAGAACTTTTTCTTAAGATGAATTGTCTGTTTTATCAACAGAGATTTAAGAAAGATGTCGACAGTTACTTTGGAAAAGATGGTGAGAAAATCTTGGACATGACATTAAGTGTGAGTGAAAAATTAAAAAACCAATTCCCTAGTCTGATTATTAATATTTTCTGAGCAACCGATTGCTATTTGAAATCTTCAAAATGATTAATTACACATGTACCTTTAAGAACAACTTTAGTTTCCTCTATATAGGCCTCTTTATTAAGAATTCTGAGCATCAACACTCGGTAAATAATTTTTATGTGCACTAAGGTATGTTCTCTTTTTTTCAACTCAGAAATTTGTGAATGCCTACAGGAAGGTCTACACAGATATGACAAATGAAGTAAAGGGGAAAAACCTGAAACCGCCTGAGACACTCAAAGACTACTGTCAGTGGTTGTCAGAATTCAACCCCAGTATTCAGGGGAAGGAGCTGGAAATCCCGGGTATGTTCGAAACCTCTAAAGGAGGTACTCTACATCGTCATGATAGCTGACTTCCTTTTAAAACATGGATGAAAATATAAATATCATTTCAAAACTCGTCGCAAATTTAATTATCCTTGCCTGTTTAGTACTATTTCTATCTTATTTTGTGCCTACAAAATTACCCATGTATGTATGACCTTCAAAAACACAATAGGCTTCTTCCTCTTGTGTACCAAATTTGATGATCCTAGCCTTATAGATATTTTTTTACTTGATCCACAAGGTGCTGACAGATGAACAATCAGACAGATGCACTACACAACACTATAACAGGCATATAAAAAGTAAACATGTGTGCCATTAAAAATAACTGAGCGTAAAAAAAAAAGTCTGTTTAAAGGGAGGAATCTACATCAGATAAATTTGACAAGGATGAAAAGTGGAGGATATGAACAATACATGTATTTTGAACCTACTCACTACTCAGCTAGGCAGTGGTTTTTTTTAAATGAATAGACAAATATTGCTGATATTTTTATTTTCATTCATGTTTTAAAAGGAAGTCATGATCTTTGACCTTGTGACTGACTTTCTCCAGAACAGTATAAATAAATACCTTTATATTTGAAAGTATAGAATCAGTATGTTCAGATATATTCTGCACTTGTAGGTCAGTATGATGGTGTGACAAAGCCTTTGCCAGAGTACCACATCAAGGTGGTAGGATTTGATCAAAGGGTAAGTGGGAAGTTGTTAATTCCATGGTATATCTGCATGTACATGTATATTAAAGTAAGAAAATATTTGATCATGCAGTACTATGAAACTAACAGAAGACAATTATTTAAAGTATGGATCCAAATTCTTCAGGTTAAAGTTATGACCTCAATACGGAAACCGAAGAGGGTAACAATCCGTGGGAATGATGAGAGGGAGTATCACTATCTTGTGAAGGGTGGGGAAGATTTAAGGCAGGACCAGAGAATAGAACAGCTCTTTTTCCTAATGAATCAAGTTCTGGAGAGTGATCCAGCTTGCAAACAGAGAAATCTTAAAATTAAAACTTATCAAGTTATTCCAATGACACCAAGGTGAGTACAGAGAGGTCTCTGATGTGTACATGTGCGAATTGTGCTTTCAGTTTTGTTTTAATTACATGTCCATAAAAATGATGGCTCGAACCTTGATCTCTTCAAAATTTTGATCTTTCTAAGTGATGTCATGGCCCTGATTATTTTTTCTACATAAATAAGCAAATATACTCTCTATCTCTTGAAGTGAAATTTGGGTCCCGAAAAACAAATTTAATAAAATTGTTTTTCACTCTCAAAGTAATGGCATCTAGCATACACATGTTGTATAATTATAGTTAAAATTAACAACTTGTTTGGACTTGATAATGAGACAGTGATTTTGAGAAAATGATTTATACCTGCCAAGAAAATGTCTTTATTTATTTGAATGTGTGCTTTGTGTAAGGTGACTGGAATTTGTGATGATTGTGGTCTGTGTTGTTATTGACTGCAAAACTTCTTTATGTAATAGAAATTTGTCTTGTAAATATATACATGTATGTCTATCTTAACATGAGAAAAGAACAAATAAATATACATAAACTTTAAAAAAAAAAAATTTATCTATGCAAGATAAAGTTCAATGTTGTTGAAATCAAGCGAATTACCTATAAATTTGATGGACAGTGTGTCAAAACAATGCCAGGATATTGTAAATATGCAATCCAGTTACTATAAAATCATAATGATCAGACTTTATTTCCAGATTTGACTCCGCCTTCATTCTCTCTACCATTCCAAGTTTTATCACGGTCCTTTGAACACCTGTAGTGTACATCTAAGAATAACAAAAATCATGTTCTGTTTAGCACTATCTAGTTTTACAGAAATGGAGCATCATATTTTGAAGACTTGGTGTATTTCAGAGTCGGTTTCATAGAATGGATGAACAATACAATACCACTGAAGGAGTTCTTGTATTCCAATCTTACAGAGCAGGAAACTAAATTCATACACAGCAAGTAAGTACTCACATATAGTTAAACATTCCGAGTACTACACATACATGTACATGAATTATAGATTCTTAGTACTATACATACATGTACAGGAGTTATAGATTCTGAGTACTATACATACATGTACACGAGTTATAGATTCTTAGTACTACACATACATGAGTTATAGATTCTTAGTACTACACATACATGAGTTATAGATTCTTAGTACTACACATACATGAGTTATAGATTCTTAGTACTACACATACATGTACACGAGTTATAGATTCTTAGTACTACACATACAGGTACATGAGTTATAGATTCTTAGTACTACACTTACAGGTACATGTACACGAGTTATAGATTCTTAGTACTACACTTACAGGTACATGTACACGAGTTATAGATTCTTAGTACTATACATACATGTACACGAGTTATAGATTCTTAGTACTACACATACAGGTACATGAATTATAGATTCTTAGTACTACACATACATGAGTTATAGATTCTTAGTACTATACATACATGTACAGGAGTTATAGATTCTTAGTACTATACCTACAGGTACATGAGTTATAGATTCTTAGTACTACACATACAGGTACAGGAGTTATAGATTCTTAGTACTATACCTACAGGTACATGAGTTATAGATTCTTAGTACTACACATACATGTACAGGAGTTATAGATTCTTAGTACTACACATACATGTACAGGAGTTATAGATTCTTAGTACTACACATACATGTACACGAGTTATAGATTCTTAGTACTACACATACATGAGTTATAGATTCTTAGTACTACACATACATGAGTTATAGATTCTTAGTACTACACATACATGAGTTATAGATTCTTAGTACTACACATACATGTACACGAGTTATAGATTCTTAGTACTACACATACAGGTACATGAGTTATAGATTCTTAGTACTACACTTACAGGTACATGTACACGAGTTATAGATTCTTAGTACTACACTTACAGGTACATGTACACGAGTTATAGATTCTTAGTACTATACATACATGTACACGAGTTATAGATTCTTAGTACTACACATACAGGTACATGAATTATAGATTCTTAGTACTACACATACATGAGTTATAGATTCTTAGTACTATACATACATGTACAGGAGTTATAGATTCTTAGTACTATACCTACAGGTACATGAGTTATAGATTCTTAGTACTACACATACATGTACAGGAGTTATAGATTCTTAGTACTACACATACATGTACAGGAGTTATAGATTCTTAGTACTACACATACATGTACACGAGTTATAGATTCTTAGTACTACACATACAGGTACATGAATTATAGATTCTTAGTACTACACATACATGTACAGGAGTTATAGATTCTTAGTACTACACATACAGGTACAGGAGTTATAGATTCTTAGTACTACACATACAGGTACATGTACACGAGTTATAGATTCTTAGTACTACACATACAGGTACATGTACACGAGTTATAGATTCTTAGTACTACACTTACAGGTACATGTACACGAGTTATAGATTCTTAGTACTATACATACATGTACACGAGTTATAGATTCTTAGTACTACACATACATGTATTATAGATTCTTAGTACTACACATACAGGTACATGTACACGAGTTATAGATTCTTAGTACTACACTTACAGGTACACGAGTTATAGATTCTTAGTACTATACATACATGTACACGAGTTATAGATTCTTAGTACTATACATACAGGTACACGTAGGTACACCTTCACCCTGTCTGCTGCTATTGATCACCTTGATTTTGTCAGTTTCTAGATCTTTTCACCACAGCACTACCCACAGAAAGGGGAGTTTCCTTAAACTTATACATTTCTTTACAAACCTCCACATCATCCGAATCATGACAAGATATTTCTCAAATTGCAGACATACAGTGATCAAGAATACTTTTGCAACTAGAGATATCTAACTAATAGAAATATTCCTCGTGATGATTAAGACTGCTTTTGTAACAGGAGTTGATTAATAACTGTACATGGGAAATCAGATGTTTTATGATTTGTATGGTAATGTTTCAAGTCTTGGACTGAATTGTACATGTATCTGTCCCATGAATCTTTATTCTCTCAGAGGTCAGTGATGACGTGTGTTAGTAGTAAACAGCATGCTAATGTGGATTTGTGTAATGCATGAATGTGCAACATGCTTTTATATTTTAGACAAGGACCCGTACATCTCCATAGTAACTGGATAATGAAGCTGAACAAAGATCAAATTCCTGCATACATGCAGATGTACCTTAAATACAATATGACAGAAACTAAAAGGGAACTACATAAAAAAGAGAGTTGTGTACCATGGGACTTATCAAGGTAGGACACATTGGTATGCACTGTAGAAAAAGGGAGTAGTATACCTTGGGACTTGTCAAGATATGGTATAGGGCATTTACTAACTGCCTCTCCATAGACCTTTAAATGCAGGAAGTCATTTTAAAATGCCTTGGTTTATAACGTATCATGTGGGACATACTGTAGGGGTATGTAGTTGTAGAGTTCTTCACACTTGGCTAAGTATTGCAAATATTTTCACTGATGTATCCCAGCAAAAAAGACTTTATTTTACAAACCTAGACCTTCTAGATGTTGCTACTTTGGATTTGTTAAACAAATTAAATTGCTGCCAGTTAATTGTACTGATATAAAACAAAGGATTATGTTGTGCTTCATAAATTAGTTGTCTGCCCTTAATATAATGGTACAATTTTGTAGAAACGTTATCCAAAATTTGCAATGGCAAATACTTTAAACCAAGTAAATTTTTAAACATTATGTATATGCACAATCTGAAACCAGATGTCAAAAGTAAAACATCAGCATCTTTAGACTGTTTCAACATACACCTCTGCAATGTAGATTTGAAATTTTGGTAGGCGCGCTTTCCACAAGATGAGCACTTCACCAGAAGCATTTCACGTCCTCCGCTGCAAGTGTGCATCAACACACGCTTTGATTTCCATCTGTCAGTATATACTTGGTATTGGTGATCGTCATTTGTCCAACTTTATGGTGAACTTGAAAAATGGAGAGATGGTGGGGATTGATTTTGGCCATGCTTTTGGCTCTGCTACACAGGTATATGTACACTTTGACTTACATTTAGCTTGAATTGAAATGTTTTAGATTACCCAATATGCAAGTCAAAAATTTTGCTTACATGGCGATCAAAATTAATGTGCAAGTGCTTGAAAATTCAGCAAAATCATCAACAGTACAAGTAACCACACTTTTTTATGTATCTGCATCTCAGTTCCTGCCCATTCCTGAGTTAATACCATTCCGCCTGACTCGACAACTGCGCAACTTGATGATGCCACTACAGGTTCACGGCCTGATGGAATCCACCATGATTCACACCCTCCGGGCTCTGAGGAACAACTGTGATCTTTTGTTAAATACCATGGACATCTTTGTTAAAGAACCATCAGTTGATTGGCTGGTCAGTGCACCAATATTTCAAGCTGAACAAAATTTTACTGACGATAACTTTGTGGCTTTAAATTGATTGGCCCTTGTAAATGACTTTCATTGGTTTGCTAAGTTTATTTTGACAATGATTGTTTGAACATCCCATTATATATACTACTCAAAATTTGATAAGGATCACTAGGTTACTATATGTGTGTAATTGTGTCGCCTGCGTTACACGCAGTGGCGACATATAGGGATCACTATCCGTCGTCGTCTGGCGTCGTCACAAAAAATTTCTGTCACAGTTTTCTCAAGAACCACATGGGGCAACTCCCTGATATTTGGCACAGAGCATCAGTGTGGCCAACTGTATTGTGCAAGACATTTTCGAATCTGTCGCTTATCAACTTCCTGTTTGCCGGGACTTAGAATTTTTTACAGCAAAAAATTTTTTGCTGAACATTTTATTTTATGATTAACTGAAGGACAGTATTTTTATGTACAAAAGGACAGTATTTGTAATTCCCATACTGAAGGACAGTATATGTTATTTCAGAACAGCACTAATTATGATTTTTCTTGAGAAACAGTAAATTGGATATATAAAAAGACAAGACTAAGCAGTAAACCCAACAGATAACTAGTTCTAATTGTAACGGGGACCGTTACAGATGTTCCCCAAACCTCCCCCAATTAAAAAGTGATGTCCTTGTGAATCTATAGGAAAAAATCATTTTATTTTAGCCTTTAATTACATGTAGTACGTTCAATATGGTCATTTCAGTACCAAGAAATGAAAGAAAGCGTTGCACGTGCATACACGCGCACGCGTGTATGATTCCCAATTTCTGTTGATGTCGTTCAACAGGCATTTGTATCATATACCCACAGTATGAATTTCATAACGTTTCCACCAAATATAAGGAAGTTATAGCGATTTTAAAATCGTCCAATCAGAAATCAGCACACGTGCATGCATGTGCTGAGCAGTAATTCTAACCACAGCAATTTGTAAGGAGTACCAAGATACATCTAAACCCCTAATATGAATAGAATTTGATGAAAAACAAAAACGTTATCGTCCTTTAAAAATTGAACATTTAAAAAACGTTGTACGCGCATGCGCGTGTGCGTTGGCATTTTTTGTTACACCAACATATAGATACACATATTGTCTACATATGTTGTGAATATCATCTCATTCGCTTCATAAATAAGATAGTTACATACGTTTTAGCATTATCCAATCAAAATGAAGCGCACGTGCATGCGCGTGCAAATTGGTAATTTTGACCATGTAAATCAGTTAAGGGTCTCAATATCTACCTATGATATGAATTTCAAGCCATTTCAATGAACAACAAAAAAGTTAGACTGATTCCAAAGTTAGAGTACAAATTTTGTAATGCGCGTGCACGCGCATGCGTGCTGGCAAAATAACTATTATTTTTCATATGTACAAATGATATACTATCATCCTATTTAGGTTTTATATCGCTTCCTTCAATATTCTGATTTTCCATTTTTTGTACCAAAATTGCAATGCACGTGCGCCCGCGTGCATGCACGTGCAAACAAAATGACTATCACTATGCACATCTACAAACGCTATACTATCATCCTGGAAAGTTTCATATCGATCCCTTTTGTAGTTTCTGAGAACACTACCGGACAAAAAAGTACCGGAGAAAAAGAATAATAATAATAACTAGACACGATCTCGTTGCGAGCAACGAGTAGGTCTTCCGTCCGATTTGTTGATGCACTCGGAGTTAAAAAAAAAAAAAAAGACAAATGAGTCCCAATTTAGTTTCCGACTTTAAGACACTTTAGATATAATCAATTTTTCATATCATAAGCTTTTGAAGCAAAGTTGCGGTGAAATTCGTTTGAAATTCGACTCTCCAGGCGAGCCATAAGGCCCGCCTATTTCTTGATGTCATTTGTTAGCCCTCTATAGACTCAACAACTTTAGTTCTATATGTCTTTACAAAATATTTACCTGTAAAAAGTTATTGAGATCGACCGATATCGACAAAAAATCGACTCTACAGGCGAGCCATTAGGACCATAGGCCTATTTCTTGATATCAATCGATAGATCTCGATAAACTGAACAACTTTTGTTCAATATGTCCTTACAAAATATTTACCAGTTACAAGTTTTTGAAATCGACTGATATCGACTCTACAGGCGAGCCATGAGGCCCACAGACCCATTTTTTGATATTGATCGATAGGTTATGACACATTGAACAACTTTTGTTCAATAATGCTTTTCAAAAAATATGTCGTTTTAAAGATATGAGGCGTCAAATATTTACGATTTTGGCCCTTAAAATCTCTAATTACGTAACATATGACCTACTTTTTGATTTGATAAGATCAAGCTCGTTGAGATGAACATTTCCGCTTCTACAACTTATTATAAAATATTAATAGTTTCTGAGATATTCTCAAACACATTTGGACCCTTCTGAACCCCTAATTTAAAGGGCCAGCCCGTTTTGCTTGATATGGTAAGAAAGGCCTTGTCATTTTAAACATTTTTTGCTCAACAAGTATTTAGAAATTCTTTACCGTTCTCGAGTTATCTCTACAAGAAATATTTAGGGGCCAAACTGTAGCTCCCTAACGGGGCCACATAGGGAAAAAACTAAATGTACATATTGTTTAGATTATCATTCTGAACAACTTTTGTTCAATAATGCTTTTCAAAATATTTGTCGTTTTCAAGATATGAGGCGTCAATTATTTATGATTTTGGCCCTTAAAATCCCTTATTACGTAACATATGACCTACCTTTTGATTTGATAAGAACAAGCTCGTTTAGATGAACATTTCCGCTTCAATGACATCACAAAATATTAATAGTTTCTGAGATATTCTCAAAATAATTTGGACCCTTCTGGGCCCCTAATTTAAAGGGTCAGCCCCTTTTGCTTGATATCGTAAGAAAGGTCATGACATTTCAAACATTTTTTGCTCAACAAGTATTTAGAAATTCTTTACCGTTCTCGAGTTATTTCTAGAAGTAATTTTTAGGGGCCAAACTGTAGCTCCCTAACGGGGCCACATAGGGTAAAAACGAAATATGCATATTGTTCAGATCATCATTCTGAACAACTTTTGTTCTTTATTGCTTTTCAAAATATTTGTCGTTTTCGAGATACAAGGGGTAAAAAATTTATGGTTTTGGCCCTTAAAATCCCTTATTACGTAACATATGACCTAAATTTTTATATGAATAGATTTGGATTGTTGAGATGAACATTTTTTGTTCTTTGACTTATACCAAAATATTAATGATTTTTGAGATATTTGATGTAGACTTTGAGCCCTTCTAGATCCCTAATTTAAGGGGTTAGCCCCTAAATCTTGATATTTTCGAAAAGATCTTGTAAATGTGCACAACTTTTGTTCTACATGTCTTAACAAAATATTTGCAAGAAAAAAGATATTGGAGATCAAAGGTCAAAAATCGCCGAAATTGGCGAAAAATTTTGGCATCCATTTTTTCAGGTCCAGGCGAGCGTTTAGGCAAATCGCCTCCGGTAAAATCGAATCCCCCACAAATCTTCTAAAATGTTTACTCTATCTTGTGTAGAAATTTCAAGACTCTAGCTTCAAAACTAACGGAGGAGATGTGTGGACAACAAGGCCCTTCAAAAAGTCACTAAAAGAGAGATAACTCCTGACCGGAAGTGACGTCAAGCACGAAATTTTGCAAGCAAAGTCTCGTCACCAAAAGACATCTTTCCTGAAAATTTCGTGAAAATCGAACCAGAAATGGCTGAGAAAAACGCGTGTACTACCAAGGAAAATAATAATAATAATAATGAAGAAGAAGAACGCGAACAATAATAGTAAGGTCTTCCGCAGGAGACGGAAGACCTTAATAATAATAATAAGAAACAGAGTAAAAACAATATGTTCCCAAACTTTGTTTGGGGAACATAATTACTTATGGTTATTACCATTGTCTTGAAGAGCACAGTAACAGGTTGATACATATTTTCAAACATATGTTTTCATTCAGTCTACATTTAATAAATGTCTTAATTTCAAACAGATTCTCCCACATATTCCATTGCATAATAATGTCTCATCTTTCAATTTCAATTAAGTTATCGTTAAAGAATGTTTAGTAATTCTCAAAACCTTTAAAAGGAGTATTAAACTGACAAAAACCATTTGAATAATTTACTTTTTCAACTTTATACGTGATATATTGCATATAGAATCAACTAGCAGGCGACACATGTCTTCCGGGGAAGACTTAATACTGCGTTTACCACTAACATAACAAAAGACATAAATTTGACTCAGAAACGCGTTTACTCAGGTTATGAATGAAAATTCATGAACGGCATGAACTTTTATCAATACCGAATGCTTGAAATCTAATAACAACACCAAAAGGCATTTCATTACAAAAAGTTAACAGCAAACCAGAGAAAGAATTACACAGTTTTTGGGGATAGTCCATCATTACACTTAGTCGATGAAGTGTCAATACCGGGTATGGCCTCCCCTTGCATCAATGACAGCTTGACAACGTCGAGCCATGCTGTCAATAAGCATCTGGATGTTTCCAATGGGAAGGTTGTTCCACTCTTCCATGAGGGCATTTCCGAGCTCTACCAAAGTCGTGGGTTGTGCTCTACGGCGTGAAAGGGCAATCTGCAGCATGTTCCATACATGCTCAATCGGGTTCAAGTCTGGTGAGCACACTGGCCAGTCCATACGGACAATTGTCTCCTGCAGAAGGTACTGCTCCACCACCCTGGCGCGATGAGGACAGGTGTTATCATCCATCAGGATGAACTCAGGGCCAACAGCACCAGTGTAGGGTCTGATGTAAACATTGAGGATCTCATCTCGGTACCGCACCCCCGTCATTGTTCCTCTCTCCAGGACATGAAGATCTGTTCTTCCATCCCTGCTGATTCCACCCCAGACCATGATGGAACCAGCACCATAACGGTCATGTTCACTGATGTTGGCATCATGGAAATGTTCACGTTGTCGTCGCCACACTCGGTGCCTCCTGTCTGTAAAGTTCAAACAATACCTGAACAGAACTTTTACCCAATCGTTCTGTGTCCAAGTGACATGATATTCAGCCCAGTCCAATCGCTCCCGACGGTGTCGAACAGTCAGAGGGACTCAAACACATGCCCTTCTCGAGTTGAGACCTGCATTGTGAAGCCGATTCCGTATCGTCCGAGTGGACACATTCACCCCCGAGGCGTTCAGGAGGTCATTACGTAGGCTGGTTGCTGTCCAGAAGGGATGGCGTCGTGCCTGAAGAGCCACAAAATGGTTTTGGCGTTGGGTTGTCGACCTCTGACGACCACCCCCATGTCGGTGTGCTGCTGTACCAAAAGTTTGCTGTCGGTTCCAGGCCCTGTTTACAACGCTCTGGCTGACGTTTAGTGCATTTGCAACGTCACGTTGTGAATAGCCAGCGTCAAGCATTCCAATACATCTGCCCAGTTGTTCTGTCATCAGGCGACGCCTTGCACGTTGAGGGGGCATTGTGTTGATAAACGTAGTGTAAACACTCCAGTGAGTTTGAAATTTTAGAAAGAATCAGACACTGATGCCTGGGTGAAAATCGTGCAATGGTAGCAAAAGCATAAACTGTGATGAGAAACGCATTTCCCATGGCATGAAATGCACGTGCAAGTTTGTTGAAGACGTTTTTGATTTCACTTGGACACAATATTGCCAGTTATGCAGTTATTAATTTTTTAAACAGAAAAATATCTATGATCCTTATCAAATTTTGAGTAGTATATTATGACATCATTTAAAGCAATTCTGGAGTTTTTAATGCAAGAAAGAACACTTTTGAGTACTGTTTTCGCTCTGCAAATGTAGAGTGACCTACCACAGATGTATCTCTCGAAGATGCATCAAAGCGTTTCAATTTTATATCCCCCCCCCCCCCCCCCCCCCCCCCCCCGAGCGAAGTTCAGGGGGGTATATAGGAATCACTCTGTCCGTCTGTGCAGATTCGTGTCCGCGCCATAACTTCTTTGTTCTTTGACTTAGGCATACCATATTTGGCACACAGGTGGATCACCATGAGACGATGTGTCGAGTACCTTCATGACCTCTGTATGACCTTGACCTCAAGGTCTAAATTAAAGGTTTTTACAATGGATTCGTGTCTGGGCCATAACTTCTTTGTTCTTTGACATAGGCATACCATATTTGACACATGAGGTTATCACCATGAGACCATGTATCGGGTACCTTCATGACCTTTATATGACCTTGAACTTTGACCTCAAGGTCAAAATTAATTATAGGGTTTTGACATAGTCATACCATAAGACATGGGTGTATCACCATGAGACTATGTGTCATGTACATTCATGACCTCTCTATGACCTTGACCTTTGATCTCAAGGTCAAAATTATAGGTTTATACCATGGATTTGTGTTCAGACTATATCTTCCATTTCCTTCTACAAAGGCATACCATTTTTTACACTCAGGAAAGAGATAATTTATACCTATTAACAACACCCTTTGGGAGATTGGGGTAAGGGGGGGGGGGGTGGGGGGGGGGGTATTCCTAGTGAGCATTGCTCACAGTACCTCTTGTTTATATCAAGTTTACCAGAACTTGCACAAAACTGGTTAAAATTTGTATCACTAATTACAGGAAGTTCTAAAAATTATGATTTCACATTTTTTGGAGACCAATTCATCCCACATTGTTCTTTCTTTATTTCACTTCACACATTGAATAAAATCATTTCTTGTCTTTACCATACTAGATAAATGCTGAAAAACAAATGAATGAAATGAAAGGAGATGGTATGTATCTGACACCTGAAAAACAAGTTGATTTAAATACTAAAAAAGAAATTAAATTAAAAAAATTAAAAAAAAAAATTAATTTGTGAAAACATTAGTATTAAAAAGCAAAACTGCTCTGGCATGAATATTTTTTAATGTGTCTGGCCATTTCCTCCAGAGTCACCTGAAGAAGAGGATGTTATGTGGTATCCAAAGGAGAAGATTGAATACATGAAACACAAGTTAAGGGGGCACAATCCAGTCTGTATAACTAGGTTAGTACCAGTACTGAAGAGAATTTTTATGGTCCCATGATAATGAGCATACTGTTTTTCTGTCTGATAGCAACTGAATAAACATTGGCTATTTACTAGATGATAAAGACTTCATACTTTGTGAAATTATTATCCAGATAAGGCCAATTCAACTTAATTAGTAGATTATCATCCAGGGTCACCAAAAAGTATAGGGCGTGTGGGAGGATTTTATTTTTTAATTTTTATTTTCTGAGAAAAATATTAATGACAAACGAGTTTTTGTCAACAGAAGTTCTTCATTTAATGCAAGATGGATATCAATCTATGCTTATTTCACAGACGAATTCCAGGTTAAGCTTAATTTGACGAATTCCAGGTTAAGCTTAATTTCAAACACAAGAAGATACCAAACTTCAAGATTTATGCCCGTAAGAATGCAAGAAACCATATTCTTCATGTGGATTTTCACGTTGCTATACCGAAAATCTAAACAAAAAGTGTAAAAACCCGAGTTGGACATGAACATTTTCTGGAAATCGCAAGTTTCGCAAAATAAAAAAAAATCGGGGTGGGCGGGGATGATAATCTATCAATTAAGTTGAATTGGCCTAATAGAAATTCAGGGGACTAGCAAGCATGCTATCAAAGCCATTTTGGGACCAAGACATTTTAGATAAACTTAGGATGCATCTTAGTCATAAGTGCATATATGTTCTCTGCCACTGTTGTACTTGGCCACAGTTGGGAGAGGGTGTGTGTGTGAAATAATGCATCTTAACCTTTTTACTGATATATCCCTATTTTACAGCAATGATGACTATATCATATTTATTAAATAATGACATCAAACACTTCACCCACTTACTGTCAGATATTTGGTGCCAATAATCATATATATATATATATATATATATATATATATATATATATGTGTATTTCAAAATTTTTTTAAGAGAGGAATTGAGGTTAGGTCACTCAAAGAAGCCTGCATTCCCTGCAATGGAGAGAGTGCTCCAGGGTGACAAGAGAGAAAACGTGCGAGCTCAGCTTCCACTGACTGGACTGACTGCAGAACAACAGGTGGCAGCACTGATTGATCAAGCAACAGATCCTAACATTCTGGGCCGTGTGTATGCAGGCTGGGAACCCTGGATGTGAAATGCTAGACTCGTGTACCCGTTTCATCAGTTAAATTTAACAAGTGAATATTCTGCCAAGTAGGGAAAAATTAGTAATAGTGGCTATTGAAGTAATTCAATATGTGCAAGTTAAACACATGACAGTTTCTCTGCAGCATACAGAAACTACATATCTGTATGTTTATAAATGTGTTGTTGACAACAGTGCATTTAATGTTTACAAATTAACTGTATACAAAACTGATTGTAGAAATAAAATTTTGATTACTTTTATTGAAGGATATGTATGATCACATGGTCTATTGAGGATAAATATATAGGATATTAACAAAATATACAACTCCCATTTAAACTCAAGAAGTTGGGTTTCTACAGGTGTATATGTATAGTCAACTCTTGATAAACCACCACCAGTTGAATTTTATGGCATTATAACAAATTTGGTGATGAATTGAATTTCAATCATCTTATACATGTACTTGCAGTTCTTGTGTAACATTACAATAATGTAAAAATACCTCATCAAATTCATATAAAAATAATAATTCTAATATGATTAAAATGAAGCCTTATTATTGATAAAACTATTCAAAAACGATGCACACACAAGACATATACACAGAATGTTCCAAGTTATTTAAATGAAACTTGTCCTGTGTTCGTACTTAGCACACTGCATGGCCGTGTCCTGGCAGATGAACTGTCATTATCTGGACCAGGGCTGACAAGAATTTCATCCTTTGCAGCCAAATTATCCCCCATAGTCTTTAAATCATGTAAAATATATCTATGGCATATAGGATATTTCAGCCAGGCTTTGTCCTCTCTGCTTCATCAGCAGCACTGCATAAATCATCATCTTCTCCATCAAACATGGGATCGTCTTCCCACAAGTAAGAGGGAAATACAGACTGGGGTAATGGGAAATCTGCAAGAACATTTTAAAATTGTTGAACAATTGCGGTGGACTTAAATATCCTGTTTACCTGGTGCATTTATTTGTCCCAGATTTAGTGTATTTTCTACTGAACACCACCCTTTCAAGTAAATATTTTAAAAGAGTTTAAAATCAGTATAATATAACTCTATTCAGATGCTGTATTCTCCAGAAGACAGAAGCACAATCTTACCCAAGGATTTGAAATTTTGTGATCTGCAAACAGGGTCATGGCATTTTTGATAATAAATTTTCTTCTTCAGGTCCACAATAAACCTATATGATGACAAGAAAAGTATTGTTACATCATTATAATGGCCAACTTCCTTTGAAACTCAAATAAAGATATCAATATTGGCATTATTTGTCTATTTCTTTTAAATTCAATTGCCTAGCTGGGTACCATATATACTCGCCTATTAAATTAAATTGCCTAGCTGGGTACCGTATATACTCGCCTATAAGTCGGATTTTTTGGAGTTAAATTTTGGTCCAAAACTCTGTGTCCAACTTATAGGAGTGTCCTAAGAAGATTAGTATTTTTCTTAACGGCGTAATGTATAGCCTAGCATTTTTTAAACAACAAAAACATGGATGAAATCAACAAAATAGTAACTGTTTAATTTGTTGAGAATAACGAGAGGCCCATGGGCCACATCGCTCACCTGAGTCACCTTGGCCCATATCTGAAGACTTTCCATATATATTTGCATGTAAAACTTTGGTCCCTATTATGGCCCAAACTACCCTTTGCAAACTTGAATCTACACTATGTCAGAAAGCTTTCATGTAAATGTCAACTTCTTTGGCCCAATGGTTCTTTTAAAGCTTTTTTCTATATTTGTATGTAAAACTTTGACACCCCCCCCCCCCCCACTTGTGGCCCCATCCTACCCCCCGGGGACCATGATTTGAACAAACTTGAATCTGCACTATGTCAGAAAGTTTTCTTGTAAATATCAGCTTTTCTGACTCAGTGGTTATTGAGAAAAAGATTTTAACTATATATTTGTATGTAAAACTTTGATTCCCCTTGTGGCCCCATCCTACCCCTGGAGCCCATGATTTGAAGAAACTTGAATCTGCACTATGTCAGAAAGTTTTCGTGTAAAAATCAGCTTTTCTGGCTCAGTGGTTCTTGAGAAGAAGATTTTTAAAGATTTTTCCTATATATTTGTATGTAAAACTTTGATCCCCTATTGTGGCCCCATCCAACCCCAGGGGCCCATGATTTGAACAAACTTGAATCTGCATTATATCAGGAAGCTTTCATGTAAATCTCAGCTTTTCTGGCTTAGTGGTTCTTGAGAAGAAGATTTTTAAAGTTTTTCCCTATATATTTGTATGTAAAACTTTGATCCCCCCTTGTGGCCCCATCCTACCACTGGGGGCCATGATTTGAACAAACTTGAATCTGCAATATGTCAGGAAGCTTTCAGGTAAATTTCAGCTCTTCTGGCCCAGTGGTTCTTGAGAAGAAGATTTTTAAATGACCCCACCCTATTTTTGCATTTTTGTGATTATCTCCCCTTTGAAAGGGACATGGCCCTTCATTTGAACAAACTTGAAAGCCCTTCACCCAAGGATGCTTTTGGCCAAGTTAGGTTGAAATTGGCCCAGTGGTTCTGGAGAAGAAGTCGAAAATGTGAAAAGTTTACAGACAGACAGACGGACGCCAGACAAAATGTGATCAGAATAGCTCACTTGAACCTTCGGTTCAGGTGAGCTAAAAAATGAAATATCGATGTCATATCCCAAAAACATTATTGGTTTCTCAAAATATTATTTGAAACAGGTAAAAACATTTGAGTATTTTGAAATTATCAACTGATTTTTGAAAAAAGTTTGACTGACTTGTAAATGGGTTAATGACAATTCCCTCCAAAATAATCTAAAACTATACAACCGACTTGTAGTTTTTCTCATATATGGGAGTAGAGAACATTTTCTAAGATTCAATACATTTTCACTATATGGTCATACTGGCCCTGCCCAAGGGCCTGAACCCCTGACACAGGAACCATGAATTTCACTATTTAAATAGAAAGCTTTATGGACATCATATTAATCATGCATTCAGTTTTTCTCAAATATACATACATTTGTAGAAGTAACAATGGATAACACAAACACACAATGACAGATGAAGACCGATGACAATAGGTCACTTTAGTGACTCAGGTGACCTAAAAAATAGTTTTCATATGTAGAACTTCAAATCCTTATTGCAGCCTAGGTTGTTGGGTGTTTTTTTTTTAAAATCTCTACTCCCATATGTATTTGAGAAAACTAAATGCAATTTTTTAAACTAAATCCGGCCCAATAGATGTTTTCTTTTGTTGCCCTTACTTGATCCTTTGAATTCCTTTCACCCATGGATGTTTTGTGGTAAGTTTAATTGAAATTTGTGTGCATGTCCATACAATGAAAATGAAAGATTACAGTTGGACAGAAAAGGTTTAGGATTGTATAAAATTATACAAAGAAGTGCTGATTGATGAGCAGACAGAGTAGATGTACTTTACATGATGTTGTTACTGCGGTGGCTCCTTTGTATGTTATGACAGAATCTGTAATTGGCCATTTCGTAAACGAGGAGTTCTCCCTGACTGAAGTATGTCCATTGGCGGATCCCTCCACGAGGTTCTATTTCCTGTACATGTTTCACAAGGAAAGTGTCTACTTCAGGATAAGGAGAAGTCTTGTATCCTTCTAAACTAGCTGCAAGGAATTTTTTTTAATATCAATGCAAAATAATACACAGTTTAAAAACGTGCACTTTTGGATTTGCTCATACCCATGCTGGTCGTGTTCTTGTTCACCAATCTCGGGCCATCCTTCTGCATACTATCAAACTTTAAAATCCTCATTCTTGATGAAAATCTGTTGTAAATTATGTAGAACAATTTTAAAAGTGTTTGGTTTTTTTTTAATGCAAAACATCCCCCTCCCCCATCTGAATGCTTATCTGGTTCCAAAACATTTCTAGCAATTTTCATACCAATCTGATTTTAAATGATGGTGCAATGATTTTCACTAATAATCGCTATTGACTTGACACTAAAGTAAGGTTCATATAAATCATTTTGTATATATATATTATTAAAGAATGAATTTCATTTTAGAAAATACAGGAGAGTATGAACTGCAACACTTCACACCGGCAAGAAGCGTATTAGCAGCCTGAAGCGTCACATGCTCATATCTTCATATATCTTTAACAAAAGACCCATGGGACACATCGCTCACCTGAGTCACTTTGGCCCTGCAGTTCAGCTTTTGTGATTCAAAACAAAATTTCAACCTTTATTCCATGGAAACTTTATACCATACTTTGTGATAAAGGGTTACAGCATAATGGAATTTGAATTGGATATCTCAATCCCCTTTGGCTTTTCATTTGAACAAACTTGAATCCCCTTTACCCAAGGATAATTTGTGCCAAGTATGATCAAAATTGGCCCAGGAATTCTTGAGAAGTAAAAAATGTTAAAAGTTTACCAACAGCTGCACACTGGATAGAAAATTATCAGTAAAGCTCAGGTGAAATAACAAGAGGCCCATGGGCCACATCGCTCACCTGAGTCACCTTGGTCCATATCAGAAGACTTTCCATATATATTTGCATGTAAAACCGTAGTCCTTATTATGGCCCCAACCTACCCCTGGAGGCCATAGTTTTTGCAAACTTGAATCTACACTAAGTCAGAAAGCTTTCATGTAAATCTCAGCTTTTCTGGCTCAGTGGTTCTTGAGAAGAAGATTTTTAAAGATTTTTCCTATATATTTGTATGTAAAACTTTGATCCCCTATTGTGGCCCCATCCGACCCCCGGGGGCCAGGATTTTTACAATTTAGAATCTGTACTATATCAGGAAGCTTTCATATAAATCTCAGCTTTTCTGGCACAGTGGTTCTTGAGAAGAAGATTTTTAAAAAAATTTCCTATTATTTGAATGTAAAACTTTGATCCCCTATTGTGGCCCCATCCGACCCCCGGGGGCCAGGATTTTAACAATTTAGAATCTGTACTATATCAGGAAGCTTTCATATAAATCTCAGCTTTTCTGGCACAGTGGTTCTTGAGAAGATTTTTCCTATATATTTGTATGTAAAACTTTGATCCCCTATTGTGGCCCCATACGACCCCCGGGGGCCATGATTTTAACAATTTAGAATCTGCACTACCTAATAAAGCTTATCTATAAATTATATCTTTTCTAGCCCAGTGGTTCTTGAGAAGAAGATTTTTTAATGACCCTACCCTATTTTTACCTTTTCTTGATTATCTCCCCTTGGAAGGTGGCCTGGCCCTTTATTTCAACAATTTAGAATTCCCTTTACCTAAGGATGCTTTGTGCCAACTTTGGTTGAAATTGGCCCAGTGGTTTTTGAGAAGAAGTTAAAAATGTTAAAAGTTTACAGACGGACGGACGCCGGAATACGGGTGATCAGAAAAGCTCACTGGAGTTTTTAGCTCAGGTGAGCTAAAAATGAAATATATTCATATTTACATTCCACTTTCAATTCTTTCAGGATACTCAGCATTAAAAAAGATGTGCTATGTTTATGCCCCCTTCAAAGAAGAGGAGCATATTGCTTTGCACCTGTCTGTGGGTCGGTCGGTAGACCACATGTTTTCCGCTCAATATCTTAAGAACCATTCACTTGATCGTAATGATATTTCATATGTGGGTTGGTTATGAGTAGAAGAGGACCCCCATTGTTTTTCAGGTCCAAGGGTCAATGTACTCTGGACATAGGAATATACTGTCTGCACAATATCTTGAGAACCCTTTGCTTGACAGACATCAAACTTGGTACACTGGTACATCCCAAGGAGTAGATGACCCTACTGATTTTGAGGTCACATGGTCAAGGGTCAAAACTGGACATAGGAATATACTGACCACTCAATGTCTAGAGAACCCTTTGCTTGACAGACATCAAACTTGGTACACTGGTACATCTTTTTTTTTTTTTTATATTTTTTTTTTTTTAAACATACACACAGTATATATATACATACATTCTGCAAAGAAACTTGTACAAAATGTTTAGAAGAACTATCAAAGGTATATGTATATATTATTTTCTGAGAGAGAGAGATGAGTTCAGTCATTATTACTGGTACATCTTTAGAAGATGGGTCGACCCCTATTGATTTTGAGGTCATATGGTCAAAGGTCACAGGTCAAATTTGATATAGTAATATATTGTCTCCTATATTTTAAAAATTATTTGCTTGATTGACACCAAACTTGGTACACAGGTACAGCATAAGGAGTAGATGACCCCTATTGATTTTTAGGTCACATGGTCAATCCACTCTATTGTCTGCTCAATATTTTGAATTGGTGATACTACTATCAATTAAATGATGCATGTGTATAATCCTTTTCAATTTTGCATCATGGGGGGATATATGTTTTACAAACATCTCTTGTTATCAAGTAATTCTGTTGTTTACACATGTGCTGGTAGTAATGAATAAATATTGAACATTCACAAAATTTAAGATGTGCTGGAAATCCCAACGTGGCAAAATTATGGAAATCAGGTCTTGCAAAATATATGTGATTTACAGTGATACAGTTATGTGACTAGAGACAGAACATCATTACTTACTTCACATTAGATATCAATGACTGCATGAAGACTGACTTTTCACTATATACTTACTTCACATTAGATATCAGTGACTGCATGAAGACTGACTTTTCACTATATACTTACTTCACATTAGATATCAATGACTGCATGAAGACTGACTTTTCACTATATACTTACTTCACATTAGATATCAGTGACTGCATGAAGACTGACTTTTCACTATATACTTACTTCACATTAGATATCAGTGACTGCATGAAGACTGACTTTTCACTATATGGTGTACATGTGGTTGGAACAAATTCATTATCTGAAGCCACAACAAGGGGATTGTTCTTGCCATACTTAGAGGATTGATAAAGGCGAAAATTTCTGTTTTTTGTGTACACACCTAAGAAAAACAGTAAAAATTATAAAATATATCAAGTATGACTGTACCTACTATAGTAAATTGGAAAACATTGTCACTAGCCACACTTACCAAGTCTAAGTACCTACCTTACGTAAAACCGTGGCTGCATGATCAGCAAAACCCTAAATTTTCATGAATATTTATAAAATGACAATCATTAGTCACAATAATGGATTTTGATATTTTAATGGCTGCACCCACAGGTAAAATGTGTAGCATTTAAGCATTTGACTACAAATATTAACAGACAAAAAAATCTTAAAGAGTACTCTTTTAGAGGCAAATCAAGTATACATATATCTATATATTAAATGAAATCCACCTGACAACAGAGGCTATGTCAGTTTTCCCCAATCAGCAATCCTCGGGATTATTCTGTCACGAGCCATGCAATGAACTGAAGTGTTTGGGGTTTTTTTTTTCATCCAAAAGAAATTATGGAAGCTCCCCAATTGGTTAATATATGAACATAAATATTCATGAAGAATTGGGCTTTCTTAATCATACAACCACGAATATGATGTAGCAAGAACGAGATGATGGGCGTGGTTTGTGGCGATGATTAGCAAAGTAACACCGAAAACATAACATGTGTACATGTACAAAATGATTAAAGAAAGTTTACCCAAATCACAAAATGCTGTTCTTTCTCCATTCTTGTTTTTCACAAATAAAGATGACAGTTGCTCTTCTGTGAAATAAGTAAATATGTTGTCCGATGTCTGTTGTTTCTCTACCTTTTTGTCGGGTGTTTCACAGTGTCTACTCTTTTCAACGTGCACAGTTTCATTGGCAATCTCCTTTCTGTTGGTCATTTTGATCCCGATTATTTTATTTTGGCTTTCAGGTGGTTGCTCTCCAGTGATACTTGGCAATTCTCCAATTTCTTTTTCCTTTCCATTCATGTCATCCTCACAAAATGAAGCCACAACACTTTTGTTGTCATCAAGAGAGCTATCTTTCATTCCATTTTCACAATATTCATGTAGTGCTTTCATTATGTACTTCACAAAATTTCCTAAAAGAAGAATGGAAATGTATACCACTAATAAATGTTGTATACAATGTACAAGTCATTTACATTGAAAAATACTCTTATGACTATTTCATACTATAAAACAACTCTTATGACTATTTCATACTATAAAACAACTCTTATGACTATTTCATACTATAAAACAACTCTTATGACTATTTCGCTATTTACCAGTGATGAACTGATTCGTGGCAATAATTTTAGCAACCAAGATAATCTTAAACAACAAGAGGTCCATGGGCCACATCGCTCACCTGAGTCACCTTGGCTCATATTTAAAGATTTTCCCAATATATATTCGCATGTAAATCTTTTATCCCTATTGTGGCCTCAACCTACTCCCGGGGGTCATTATTTTTTAAAAATTGAATCTGGACTATGTCAGGAAGCTTTCATGTGAATGTAAACTTTTCTGGCCCAGTGATTTTTCAGAAGATTTTTAATGATTTTCCCTATATATTTGTATGTAAAACTTTGATCCCCTATTGTCGCCTCATCTTACCTCCATGGGCCATGATTTTAATAAACTTGAATCTACACTATGTCAGGAAGCTTTCATGTAAATTTATAGTTTCCTGGCCCAGTAGTTTTTGAGAAGATTTTCCCTATATATTTGTATGTAAAATTTTGACCCCCTATTGTGGCTCCATCCTATCCTCAGGGGGCCATGATTTTAACAAACTTTAATCTGCACTATGTTAGGAAGCGTTTGTCTAAATTTCCACTTTCCTGGCCCAGTAGTTTTTGAGAAGAAGATTTTAAAAGATTTTCCCTATATATTTCTATGTAAAACTTTGATCCCCCTTGTGTCCCATCCTGCCCCTGGGGCCATGATTTTTACAAACTTGAATCTGCACCATGTTTGGAAGCTTTCATGTAAATTTCCACTTTCTTGGCCCAGTAGTTTTTGAGAAGATTTTCCCTATATGTTTGTATCCCCACTTGTGGACCCAACCTACCTCCAGGGCCATGATTTTATAACACTTCAATCTGCACTATGTCAGGAAGCCTTCATGTAAATTTCAGTTCTTCTGGTGCAGTGGTTCTTGAGAAGAAGATTTATAAAGATTTTTTCCTATAAATTTGTAAGTAAAACTTTCATCCCCTATTGTGGCCCCATCCTACCCCCCGGGGCCATGATTTTAACAAACTTGAATCTGCACTATGTAAGGAAGCATTCATGTAAATTTCAGCTTTTCTGGCCCAGTGGTTCTTGAGAAGATTTTTAAATGACCCCACCCTATTTTGGCATTTTTGGGATTATCTCCCCTTTGAAAAGGACATGACCCTTCATTTGAACAAACTTGAAAGCCCTTCACTCAAGGATGCTTTTGGTCAAGTTTAGTTGAAATTGGTTCAGTGGTTCTGGAGAAGAAGTCGAAAATGTGAAAAGTTTACGGAGAGACAGACGACGGACAACAGGCGATCAGAAAAGCTCACTTGAGCTTTCAGCTCAGATGAGCTAAAAAGGACTGTATCGTGGCGATAAATATTCATGATGATGATTTCACAGGTTACATTTTCTTACAAGTAGGTCAAATTAAAAGGTCAAATATCTTGCCATAAAAAATCTCTATAAAAGGCCAATAAAAAATTAATCAATAATTTCTCATTTGTATCTATATATTTGTATGTAAAATTTTGATCCCTTATTGTGGCCCCACTCTACCTCTGGGGGCCATGATTTTAACAAACTTGAAACTGCATTATGTCAGAAAGCTTTCATGTAAATGTAAACTTTTCTGGTCCAGTGGTTCTTGAGAAGATCCCTATAAATTTGTATGTAAAACTTTGATCCCTTATTGTGTTCCCATCCTACCCCTGGGATCATGATTTTAACAAACTTGAATTTGTACTGTGCTAGAAAGCTTTCATGTAAATTTGTACTTTCCTGGTTGAGTAGTTCTTGAGAAGATTTTTAAATGACCCCACCCTATTTTTACATTTTTGTAATTATCTCCCCTTTGAAGGGGGCATGGCCCTTCATTTGAATACACTTGAAAACCCTTCACCCAAGGATGCTTATTGCCAAGTTTGATTGAAATTGGTCAAGTGGTTCTGGAGAAGAAGTCGAAAATGTAAAAAGTTTACAGACGGACGGACGGACAGCAGGCGATCCGAAAAGCTTTCAGCTCAGGTGAGCTAACAAGATATGAAAGATCTATCTTAAATAGTTCAGGACATATACTATAGGTAAGATTTTTATTAAAAGGTCAAACTTCTCAGTCAAGGTCACAAGATCACTGCATCAAATGAAAGGTCTTTTCATAAAGAATATATATACAAAACATGAAAGCCCTAGCTTAAATAGTGCAAGAGATATTTTTAAAGATTTTTCCTATATATAAGCATACAACACTTTGATCCCCTATTGTGGCCCCATCTTACCCCCAAGGACCATTAATTGCATAAACTTGGATCTACTTTATGTCAGGAAGCTTTCATGTAAATTTGAACTTTTCTGGCCCAGTGGTTCCTGAAAAAAAGATCTTTAAATGATTACACCCTATTGTGCATTTTTGTGATTATCCCCCCTTTGAAGAAGGCATGACCCTTCATTGAACATACTTGAACCCCTTTCACCCAAGAATGATTTGCACCAAGTTTGATAGAAATTGGCCTGCTGGCTCTGGAGAAGATTTTAAAAATTTGTCAGGATATTTTCGCTATTTCACTATTATCTCCCATTGGAGATTGAAGGATGTTGCCCCACATTTGAACAAACTTAAATCCCCTTCACCCAAGGATAATTTGTGCAAAGGTTGGTTGAAATTGGCCAAGTGGTTCTGGAGAAAATGAAAATGTGAGAAGTTTACAAGAATACGCCAATGACAAACAACGGAAAGTTTTGATCAGAAAAGCTCACTTAAGTCTTTGACTCAATTAAGCTAACAAAAAAACCACACATGTCAAGGGTTAAAACCAAACAATTAACGATCCCCCAAAAGAAAAGGTTTATTTGCCAAAGAGAGCATAGGTGATGTGTCACCTACATAACCATCTAATCAACATGATCAAGCTGGTCCCGGACATTCACTGTTATCCAGGTAAGGTCCAAGCGGAAATAATTATACACTTCATTGATGGTGCGTATATACTACCACCACTGCAAGAGATCAAAAGTGAAAACAATAAAATATGTTTTACAGGACCTAAATTTCATTTAGAGAGGTCGAGAACTTCAGAGTGTAAATATAGTTATACAGAGAGAAAAATTGGGACCATGATTTCACCTCCAGACATCAAGAACTTCGAAAGATCAAAAACTTCTAGAGATCGAAGTTTGAGCCATCTCAAGTTACCTGTACATTCACCATAGCAAACCTTTCAATAGATTTAAAAAATTTTGAACACTGACCAACTCTGATGTTGTCTTGGAAAGCTGTATCTGGAGGAAGGAAGATTAGGTGCCTGCTGAACTTTTTATCAGTGCTGAAAAATTTAATAATATTGTAAAATATTGTAAAACCTTTCTCTTAAGGAAAGGCCGTGTTTTGACGTATCCGGTTTTAAATTTTAACCACTGAATAGAAAGTTCCGGTTATAACTTCTTTGTCTGATGTTTGTAGTTTACGAGAACTGTACGAGTCAAATTTAGCATTCAAATGTGAATCTTCAGATATATTTACCATGAATTATTATAGTGTCAAGTCCTCACTAGCTCCAATGGTACAAAGCAATGTAACATCTACACTGATCTCTAAAAGGCTCAATATATATCTTACAATCTAAGCCTGAACAAGTTAAAAATCATACTTAGGCATGACCCTCACAGTGGAATTCAAACTGTTTTTAGTGAGTTTGTATTTGGTTCAAAGAAACCCAGAATTATAAAGCCTCAGAAAATCATCAGCAAAGTTGTTGAATATTTGAACTCTTCTCCATAAGTACTTTCAAGAAACAATTATTTATACATGAGCTGTAGTTGCTAGAATCTACATGAATTGTATGTTACACTATATTTATTTTTTCTATAAGTATGAGATAGCATGTATGTATTTTTATGTATGATATGATTGATAGCCAAAAAAAAAAAAAAAATAAAAAACATTAACACAAAAAATTCTAAGAAAAAGGAACCCCCCCCCCCCCCCCCCCCTCGTGTTCTAATTGTCTGATAGGACAAAATTTTCAGTATGTTTTACATAATATATATATATATTGTTATATTCTGTTAATCTTGATTTTAAGACTGTATTTGCTGTTATAATTTACTATTTTCAAAGTGTGCAAAGAATAATTGTAAAACTTAAATTAAACAAGAGGCCCATGGGCCACATCGCTCACCTGAGTCACCTTGGTCCATATCAGAAGACTTTCCATATATATTGCATGTAAAACTGTAGTCCCTATTATGGCCCCAACCTACCCCTGGAGGCTATGGTTTTTGCAAACTTGAATCTACACTATGTCAGAAAGCTTTCATGTAAATGTGAACTTCTTTGGCCAATGGTTCTTGAGAAGAAGATTTATAAAGATTTTCCCTATATATTTGTATGTAAAACTTTGATCCCCTATTGTGGCCCCATCCGACCCCCCGGGAGCCATCATTTTAACAAACTTGAATCTGCACTAAATCAGGAAGTTTTCATGTAAATGTCAGCTTTTCTGGATCAGTGGTTCTTGAGAAGAAGATTTTTAAAGATTGTCCCGATATATTTGTATGTAAAAATTTGATCCCCTATTGTGGCCCCATCTGACCCCCGGGGGCCAGGATTTTAATAAACTTTAATCTGCATTATGTCAGAAAGTTTTCATGTAAATATCAGCTTTTCTGGCTTAGTGGTTCTTGAGAAGAAGATTTTTAAAGAGTTTCCCTATATATTTGTATGTAAAAATTTGATCCCCCTTTGTGGCCCCATCCGAACCCCGGGGGCCATGATTTTAACAATTTAGAATCTGCACTACCTAATAAAGCTTATCTATAAATTTCATCTTTTCTGGCCCAGTGGTTCTTAAGAAGAAGATTTTTTAATGACCCTACTCTATTTTTACCTTTTCTTGATTATCTCCCCTTGGAATTTTAACAATTTAGAATTCCCTTTACCTATGGATGCTTTGTGCCAACTTAGATTGAAATTGACCCAGTGGTTTTTGAGAAGAAGTCAAAAATGTTAAAAGTTTACAGACGGAGGGACGGACGGACGCCAGAATACGGGTGATCAGAGAAGCTCACTTGAGCTTTAAGCTCAGGTGAGCTAAAAATGGGGGGTTTACGTATTCAAGAGACCATTTTACAAAATATCTCTGGTCCACTATGGTAAAATATGGTTTTTTGTTAACCTTAGATATAATTCTAAATATTTTTAAAGAAAAACTGGCATATAAACATTCTAGATTTTGAGAATTTTTCAAAATTGCGATATTCTGTGATTTTTTTCTGAAGGATATGAGCAGATGAAACAGCAATTGTGTATGTTTTCAATTGAATATCTTTAAAAATTCTCTCAGTAAATGACTATCTATTGGTTTTTATATATTATAGCTTAATATATTGGTGAATAAATTAATAAAACATGAGATCATGCATCCTTGTGTTAAAATTTGGCTTTTGCATTTGGGGGTATATGCTCTAAAGCACATAGTATAAAAATAAACCCGCAAAGGTATGTCTAATATGGGTTTTTTAGTTAGTTTATGAGTTGTTAAAGTTATTTAAATGAAAAAAAATTTTGATTGACAGAAATTTCTTATAGTATTTACCTACCTTAAAATACTTTGCACTCTATGTGTATTAGTTAAAATATTTCTTGATAGTGTCTATATCAACTTCATGACAAGGTAATATTGAAAATAATGCTTATAATACTTGCCTTGCATCCAAATCTAGAACATCTTTCCTTGTGCACTTCACATTAAACTCAAAGTCAAGCCATAAACATACATACTGAAAAACAAAATTCCCTACATTTCATACAATAAAACAACAAATCATAGACTGAGAAAACCGAACTTGAAAATACAAACCTGGACAAATGTGTCCACCATTTCTGTTCCTACTTTGTTTGGATTGTCAGGAATGGAGAATTCCAGATCGAAGTACAGCTTACATACAGCACCTGAAAAGAGTGTTTGATCGGATTACAGCTTACATACAGCACCTGAAAAAAGAGTATTGCTGCTACAGATATTCCAATATACAAGTCACATTTATAATAATGTGACATTTTCTAGACATGCTGTGTTCATCCTATTGAGCATCCGTACCATGTAAGCAACACTGGGACTTTTTTCTACTCTCAAAAATTTAACATTTAAATGAATTTTAATTTAGAGTAATACCTATAAATGCTTCTACAGCTTCTGCTTTTACAGAAAATGAAGCACAGCAATCAGACTGAAACTATAAGTTCTTTATTTGTTATTTAATAAACCAAGAATAGGAATTTCATTAATCATAGAATGTACGTGTATATTTATTGACTATTGGTATGACCCAGAAAGACCTCTTTAGTGAGCACCATAGGGGACAATGTTAGTATGGAGAAGTTTATATCCAGAAACCGTCCCGTAGCGATCCAGGTTAGAATAGGTTCTCAGTACCTCTTGTTTGTTGCAAGAGGCTATCAAATGAGGCGGTCCTTCGGATGAGACTGCAAAAACCAAAGTCCCATGTCACAGCAGGTGTGGCACAATAAAGATCCCTCCCCGCTCAAAAGCCGTAAGCGTTGAGTATAGGCCTAAATTTTGCAGACCTTCACCAGCAACGTTGACGTCTCCACATGAGGGAAAGATTCTCGAGAGGGACTTTAAATAATATTCAATCAATCAATATCCAGAACCTACCACCTGTTCACACCAGCCATCTTGTGATTTGAAATCAGGCGATCAGGTCCAGATATTTCAATGCACATCAAGATGCTGATGGTATTATCAGACAAATGTTAATACTGACACCTTCAGCACTTGTACCAATACAAACGAAACTTTCATTGTCATTGTGATAAAATCTTTCTCCCCATTTTTTAAAGTACTTACCTATTGTGTGGTTATTTTTTAAGTCACCATATTATTTATTCCGATTCTTGTTGACTTCTAAAATATGTGAGATCACACGATAAAACGTTTCAATGCACATGACAAAATCATAAACTGAAAACGCAAAAATTAATCGTAAAAGTGTGCCCCCACAAGTCATTTTTAACTCACAATTTTAATTCATTTTTTTCTTGTTAAGCATAAACAAGAGTACCACCAACAGTACATAATATGCCCATGAAAAGCTAATACAGGGCGTTTTTCTTACACCATGATTTGTAGAACTTGACTTCAAGTAATATCAGCAATCATCAGGGTGCGACAGACTTTCCTTGCATTGGAAAAACAAGACAAATCATGTACTCTCTATGTAATATTTTTACTTGGCATAAAATGTATATGTACCAAGTTTAATGGTTCTTGCCCCAAAGAATCGGTCTGCATCCTGCTACTATGACCTTGACCTTAAGAAACAATACGCATCCTCCACTTGGCATAAAGTGTATGTGTACAAAGTGGTGTTAGTCCCAACAGTTCGGTTTGTATACTGCCTACAAGATTTGCCTACTAAGTGATACTGTGACCTTGAAAAATAATAGGCATCTTCCTCTCATCATGGTGATCAAATGTACCAAATTTCAATATCCTGAGCTTACAGTTCAATTTGTATCCTGCCTACAAGGTTTTCCAATTAAGTGATACTGTGACCATGACCTTTGACCTATAACCTTGAAAAGCAATAAGCATCTTCCTCTCAATATCTTACGAGTTTACGGTTCGGTTTGTATCCTGCATACAAAGTTTTCCTACTAAGTAATACTGCGACCTTGACCTTTGACCTTGAAAAACAATAGGCATCTTCCCCTCATCATGGTGATCAAATGTACCAAGTTGCAATATTCTGGAGCTGATGGTTGGGTATGTATCCTGCCTACAAGGTTTTTCTTCTAAATAATACTATGACCTTGACCTTTGACTTCTGACCAAAAGGCATATTCCTCCAATCCTCCAATCATGATGATCAAATACACCAAGTTGTCATATCCTGGAGCTTCCGGTTGGGTTTGTATCCTGCACACAAGGGTTTCCTACTAGGTTTTCCTACTAAGTGATACTTTGACCTTCAAAAACAATAGGCATCTTCCTCTCATCATGGTGATAAAATGTACAAGTTGTGAAATCCTGGCTGTATCCTGCCCACAAGGTCCGGACAGACAGACGGATGACGCCATATCATAATACGTCCCGTCTTTGACAGGCGTATAAAAATGGATCTAGATTGCCTACAGGCATTTGGAAAAGGAATTTCTTGATAACTTTGTCTTTTTAATAACAATTTCTGATTAATTATAGGTATTGGGCTTACTTATCACACAATTTTGAATTGAAAGAATTAAAACATTATTTATTTTCTATATAATTTATTTTATGCAAGAAAGTATAGGGAACATTAACTAGAGCTGTCCTATAAGACCAATAATATCCCCTGTAGGGTTTACTTAAACTGGGGCATATTCAATAATTTTTCTCCCAGTCACCCTGTCCAAATGACCTTGAATCAGAATCAGGACACACTATCTGCTTATGGGTCATCTGTGTATGAGAAAGGCATGGCTTGCACAAATATATCCAACTGCCTATTGACCTTTGACCTTACCAAAAGGTTGACCGAAATAAATGTTTTTAATGTGTCCTCATTAAAACGTTATATCTGACAGACTATGGCCAAATGAATTGATTTAAGGTCATGACACACAAACTAGTCATAAGTAATTATGAGCTTCTTGTGTCTCTTTTAAGAATCCACGACCAAACAACCCAACCCTAAAAACACCTGTTTAAGGGGTTTATGATGTTAGAGTAGAGTTAGCAAAAGAAATCAATCTCATTGAAATAATATACCACCCATGTCATCTTTAAGGTGGCTCACTACACCTTGAGAGAGTTTCTCAAATCAACACGGAATGATTTAAATATGAAGATGCATTAAAAAGTATAAATGGCAAAAAGGCAGAAAATATGAAATTTTGGATAAAAAGTATGATTTTTCAACATTTCTTTCAATAAATATGAATAAGACTGGCATGCAGATTTGAACTATCAGGATCAGCAAGTCAGTAACCCAATACTTGATCCAATGAGCTATGATGATTGACAAACAAAACAATTGATACTAATAATTTCACAAAGCATTTAAATCACTATCTTGTGACATGGTGTTACAAAAAGTATATAAGTCTTGATGCTATAAGCTACCTTAAGTAAAATTATTAACAATTGCTAGATCTTGTTTATTACTAAGCATGTGGCTAAGCTGTGTGCACTGAAGTACTGCTACTAAGCAGTTTCAGATTGCCGGTGTGAAATGTCATGTTGAGTAAAACAATGATTAGAATCGTCCCAAGTAAACTGAATTATGATATCTGTCAAACAAAAAATAGAGATTTGCATTTGAACCAAACTCTTTCAATGTAGAGCATCCTGGCATTTTGTCTGAAGGCATGACTGACACTTTTCCACAACTCTAAATTAAAGGCTTACCTAGGCTCCCCTGTCTCATCCTGATTATGTAATTCACTTAGTCAAGTACCATTTCAATAAATTAACTCACCCTCTGGAATTATCTCATAATGTAGCTTCTTCTCACATGGCAGCTGGCTGAAATTAACATGTAAATATAATTCATATCCATCAGCAACTTTTCATTTACTCATATTGATTGTAATATCCAACATCAAAACAATTTTATTTCCTTCTTTTAAAAAAATCCCTACAGATGGCAACAAGAAAGAATTTCACTAACATGCCCCGATTCTGACAGTAATAAATAACAGATATTTGCTTTAAAGTACTTGTGATATACAAATCAAATCATTAATTGAGCAACGAATCATGAATTCATTATCAATGTCACAAATATGCCAACATATCCCAACATTTCTTTCCGATGGCTAAAAATCATCACTAAGCTAAGGTGTCTGGGTTCAGAAGTATGGCCACATGTATCAACCACAATCAAAATTTTATCCCAATTCTAGGACCATCCTAACCCCATGGTCCATATTCTTTAAAAAAAACAAGAGGATCACAGGCATTATCGGTCACCTGAATACTAGTGAAAAAGTATCACTACTTCCATGGGCTATGAAATCTAGAAAAAAATTCCTGCTCTAAATATCTAAGCTAAATTCTAATGTTCCGCAACAGTATAAAACAAGATGTGTTCTTAAAACTTCACTGCCCTCAAAAGTGCATACACTGATGAAATAATAGATGTATTAGCATTAAAACATCAAAAGATATGACTAATTTGGACTCATCTTAAAGTCATAACCCTGGGTTGTGAAATTCACCATTTTTTGTACATCCTTTTCTGCTATTCCTAAATGTGCACTTATATTTTATATAGTATCAGCAAACTTACACATAAATACTATATACTAAGTTTGGCCCCACCCTGAGGTCAAAACCCTTACTCTGGGGAAAATCAAATTTACAATTTTGGTAAAAAGACTACCTGCTCTATCCATTTAGTTTAAATTTAGTATCAAAAGCACTAAAGAAAATGTTATTTAAGTGTTTTACACATAAACACTATATAACAAGTTAGGCCCTGCCCTGGGGTCATAACCCCTACCCCGGGGATCATGAAATTTTCAAGTTTTGTAGAGGTCTTCCTGCTCTACATCACTATGCATTTAGTTTTTCTTTCATGTGTGTGGTTCTTGAGAAGATTTTTGAAAATTTGTCATTTTTGGACAGTTTTTGCCCTGCCCTTAAGGCCCCAGCAATCCTGAAATTTACAATTTATGTTCCCCTTGTTCCAAAGATGTTTCATACCAAATTTGAAAAGAATTGGAATGATAGTTATCAAGAAGTTGAAAATGTCTATTGTTCACACACTAAATAACTAAACATTTTGGCCCCACCCTGATACCAAAACCCCTACCCCTGGGATCATCAAATTTACAATTTTGGTAAAGGACTACTTCTTCTTTCTAAATATCTATTTACTTTCAATTTAGTATCAGTAGAACTAAAGAAAATGTTATTTAAGTGTTTTACACATAAACACTATATAACACGATTTGCCCCGCCCTGGGGTCAGAACCCCTACCCCAGGGATCATGAAATTTACAATTTTGGTAGAGGCCTTCCTGCTCTACATCACTATGCATTTAGTTTTTCTTACATGTGTGTGGTTCTTGAGAAGATTTTTTAAAATTGGTCAATTTTGGGCAGTTTTTGCCCCACCCTTAGGGTCCCAGGGGTGCTGGAGTCCTGAAATTTACAATTTATGTCCCCCTTGTCCCAATGATGCTGCATACCAAATTTGAAAAGAATTAAGTTAAAAATGTTCAATTGTTAACGCACGACGGACCACGATGGGCAAAAACCAATCGCAATTGGTCACCTGAGTTTACTCAGGTGACCTAAAAAAACAAGAGGCCATAATCCTCACCTGAGTCACCTTGACAAAGTTGTTCTTCATCAGATGATTTTTACCCACTTTAATCCTATGACAAATTTTGACCCCCACCTACCAAACTTAACTCCACACTGTATGGGGAGTCTTCAATATCAATATGACTACAATGGTCTAGCTGTTTTGGAAAAGATATTTTAAAAGATTTTCCCCCTATATGAAAAAAAAAATTAAATTCACACAACTTGGACACATTTACATATTGGCATGGTTTAGTGTGGCCCTGCTACTCTTGGAAAAAGATGATTTTTTTTTTTTTTTTTTCAAATTTCCTATATGTTCTCATGTACAACTTTTAATCCAGACATTGAAGCCTAACCTTTAGTGAAATATGAATGTGCACTACATTGGAATGCATGCATATCAATACAAGTCAGGGGAATAGCTTCATTAGACTTGAGTAGGCATGTGCCTACACATATTTTTCATTTTCATAAAAAAAATTTCCATAAATTTTCGCACAAAATGATATGTTCACATATATTTGTACTTTTTGCAATCAGCAATCAAATAATTATTCTGTCAGGCATTTTCTTTCTACACTGTATTATACATGGCATCAAAAAGTTTGTCTTAATAGAAGACTAGATAGTGTAAACAATTCAAGTGTATAATTGATTTTTTTTAAATCATTGATAAGCATATCATCCACACAAAAAAAATTCAATTTCAATGCATAAATCTGATCAAATAAAAACAGCAGTACTACAACTATAACAAGCATTCTGAGAGTATTGCATAGTCCCCTACCGGTTGCAAAAATTACTGTACCACAACAAGATTCAAAGTTCATTATGTAGGTTATGGTATAAGGGAAAATTGGGGAACCAGGATAGGAATAGTTGGAAATCAACTACTATTCAAGTAGAGACTAGACCAGGAAAATAGACAAATTTACAATTATAGGTTCAGGTCTTTAACCAAGTCAGTAAACTGTGAAATATTATCTAGGTGATCATGAATAATTTTGCTACATTGTTGTATTACTATGCTAGAAGTTTTAATGAGTGAAGTACTCTTATCTACAGAAATAAGGAACTTGGATATAAACTAACAATCCAAGGGCCATAATTTAATGAAAAATCAACGGACTGAGACGAAATTCGAACTAGATCTTAACTTGTTATGGCAAAGCAATGCACCAAATATCAAATGAATATCTGCAAGCACACCAAAAAAACAGTCTGGAAAACTGATAATTCATGCTATTTTTCTAAGTCCAAGGGCCATAACTAAGTGAAAAATCAACGGACCAGGACCCAATTCGAACTTCATCTGTAACTTGTTATGGCAAAGCAACATACCAAATATCAAATAAATATCTGCAAGAACAGAGAAAAAAAATGCAGAAAACTGAACTGACAGACAGATGCACGGACGGACAGAGTGCAAACCTAAAGTCCCCTTCGACTTCGTCAGTAGGGGACTAATTTAGGGCAACAAATGGGCTGTTGTCACACCTAGTTCTTTGTGGTCACCATGGATTTTCAACAACTTCTTTTCCCTTGGTAAAATAGTATTTTCATTCCAGCTTTTAAAAATCAATTTTCTCTCCTACACAGTACAACAGAATGTTGTTTTCTCTCCTACACAGTACAACAGAATGTTGTTTTTTCTCCTACACAGTACAACAGAATGCACATTTTCTCTCCTACACAGTACAACAGAATGCGCATTTTTTTTCTCCTACACAGTACAACAGAATGTTGTTTTCTCTCCTACACTGTACAACAGAAAGTACATTTTCTCTCCTATACTGTACAGCAGAATGCTGTTTTCTCTCCTACACAGTACAACAGAATGTTGTTTTCTATCCTACACAGTACAACAGAATGCTGTTTTCTCTCCTACACAGTACAGCAGAATGCTGTTTTCTACACAGTACAGCAGAATGCTGTTTTATATCCTACACAGTACAACAGAGTGCTGTTTTCTATCCTACACAGTACAACAAAATGCTGTTTTCTCTTCTACACAGTACAACAGAATGTTGTTTTCTCTCCTATACAGTACAACAGAATGTTGTTTTCTCTCCTACACAGTACAACAGAATGTTGTTTTCTCTCCTACACAGTACAACAGAATGTTTTTTCTCCTACACAGAACAAAAGAATGTTGTTTACTCTCCTACACAGTACAACAGAATGCTGTTTTCTATCCTACACAGTACAACAGAATGCTGTTTTCTCTCCTACACTGTACAACAGAATGCTGTTTTCTCTCCTACACAGTACAACAGAATGTTGTTTTCTCTCCTACATAGTACAACAGAATGCTGTTTTCTCTCCTACACAGTACAACAGAATGTTGTTTTCTATCCTACACAGTACAATAGAATGCTGTTTTCTCTCCTACACTGTACAACAGAATGCTGTTTTCTCTCCTACACAGTACAACAGAATGTTGTTTTCTCTCCTACACAGTACAAAAGAATGTTGTTTTCTCTCCTACACTGTACAACAGAATGCTGTTTTCTCTCCTACACAGTACAACAGAATGTTGTTTTCTCTCCTACATAGTACAACAGAATGTTGTTTTCTCTCCTACACAGTACAACAGAATGTTGTTTTCTATCCTACACAGTACAATAGAATGCTGTTTTCTCTTCTACACTGTACAACAGAATGCTGTTTTCTCTCCTACACAGTACAACAAAATGTTGTTTTCTCTCCTACACAGTACAACAGAATGCTGTTTTCTCTCCTACACAGTACAACAGAATGTTGTTTTCTATCCTACACAGTACAACAGAATGCTATTTTCTATCCTACACAGTACAACAGAATGTTGTTTTCTCTCCTACACAGTACAACAGAATGCTGTTTTCTCTCCTACACAGTACAACAGAATGCTGTTTTGATTATTGAATGCACTGGGAATGTTTCAGCAACTTCTTCAGCATGTATTTGCGTTCCTGGCTCAATAGTGTATTCTAGAATAGAAATTATAGTAATTTCACAATGGACTTTCAACCTTGAATACTAGGAACTTACCTATAGTAATGCCAAAATACTTCATAGCTGGAGACAAGGTACATCCGCTTTCCTCCACCCTGTCCCAGGCTGGAACTTTCAAAGGCAAACACGTGCAGCTCCTGACATAAATGCAGTGCTTATTTCAGTTTGATTTGTAAATATATAACAGAGGAACAAAGGCTGTGATTTTTCACATGCAGTAAATGTCTACACTGCTTCTAGTCCACGTTGAGTGATGTGCACAGACAATGTCACACATACAAGAGGCTCACAGGCCTTATTGATCACCTGAATATTAGTTAGAAGCATCACTAGCCCCAAGGGCTGAAAAATCTATAATAATGTTCCTGTTCTACATATCTAAGCTAAATTCTAGTATCGTATTCATCTAAAAAATTTATGTTGTTTTGACAATTTCAAATAATAAATAAGACCAAAGTGAATTAAATTATTGTAAAGGAAACTTAACGATAACTCATTCAGAATTAAGCATTTCTCAATTAAGCACTAAAAGTTCACTGGAAATAATACAAAGTACTAAATAACCCTCCCATTTTTTAAGTGCTCCTGGAGCTCAATATGATGAACACAGTATTTTGCAGCAGTGTAAAACAAGATGTGTTCTTAAAACACAAATGCCCCCGAAAGTGCCCATACTAATGAAAGACTTTACATGTCATATTAACACTTTATGACTATTTTGAACCCGCCCTAGAGTCTGAACCCCGGGGTTGCAAAATTCAAAATTCTGGTACATCCCTTTCTGCTTTTCCTAATATACATTCAGTTTTTATACAGTATCAGCAAAATAAATAAGTCTTTCAAATGATTCATTTAGTATTCTAGCATTAAAGGAGATGTTTTAAACATAAACACTGTATACTAAGTTTGGCCCGACCCTGAAGTCAGAACCTCTAACCCAGGGATCATGAAATTTACAATTTTGGTAGAGGCCTTCCTGCTCTGTACGACAATGCATTTAGTTTTTCTTACAGATGTGCAGATGTAGAGAAGACAATTTTTGAAAACTGGTCAATTTTTGCCACACCCCTAAGGGTGCAGGAGTCCTGAAATTTACAATTTATGTACCCCTTGTTCCAAAGATGCTTCATACCAAATTTAAAAAGAATTGGAAAGGTAGTTATATAGAAGTTAAAAATGTTCTATTGTTAAAGGATGGCACACGACGAAGGACTCAGATGACCTAAAAAGGAGCTTGGCAATCACACACAGGTTTAAACCATATTCTAAAGCTTCAATAATCTGCAACATTTATCATTATGATAATACATGTATTACACTGATCAGTTCTGCTCAATCTTATAATTCAGAGTTCGAAATTAACTTTTTCAAACACTAGTCCGTACGGACTAGTCACTATTGATGTTCACTAGTCTACAAAGCATTTCACTAGTTCGTCCACTATATCATATTAAATGATCTTCATTTTATTCAGTAGTATTTAATCAAACCAAACACATCACAGTTGCAAGCAATTCAGTTTCTGAAAGCTACAGAAGAAAAAGACCACCATACTTGATTTCGCATTCAAGATCTTCAGAAGCATACAGTAACCTCCGAGTTAATCCTTTTATAAACGTCCATAAGTGCGTTTGAGATCAACATTCCCATTGTGTTTGTGGTCAGTTCTTAAGGGTCACAGGAGATCAAAATTTTATCAATAAAGTCAATAAAATTCCCTCGATTGACCAAGCCATGAGCCATATTGTTACGAACGAACACAAAAGTGCATGTTCTTAGACCACACTACTTGCAATTCTTGCACCTCGTACCCATTCTCGTGATGCGTACTCGGTGTTCGGAATTGGCAGGAATTTGTGCTCGTTCGAAGAATGGAGGTCTTGAACGCACTTCATGTGTTTGGAAGATCAGGATGTCATAGTCACGCAAACACTTAACCATGCAGGTAATCGACCACAAGTTCGAACATATACGAGACTCAAACAAATCTTGCTAAAATCTTATCCAATTAAGATTGATTTCCAGATTTTCACAAGTCCGTACGGACTAGTGCTATAGAGAGTTTACTAGTCCGACATGTTTTTTTACCAGTCTCGGATTTACAGACATGAGGTAATTTCCAACCCTGATTATTAATAAAATAAAGCTTAAAGACCTGAGCTAGATAATACCTCTGACTGCTCTCTGGCATAATTGAAAGCACTCTGTTGTCTATAAAACAGTTTCCAGTCGTTAATTGGTCCCGTTATCCTAAAATTTAATAATCACAATGTAGTTAGCACTGTAGCACATGTAACATAATATTTTTGTCCTGAACCTATCACTGAACCAATCAAACATTGTTGATTCTCAAAAAAGATTCTTACTAGATATATGCACAAAATAGCTCAAAATACCTTTGCTTATAGTTCTCTGGAATACTGTTGTGTATAAATTCTTTTACTTTTCCATTTAATGTCTTTTCAATGATTTTCCTCTTTCTAAAATACAGCATGACAAAGCATAATTAATATATGGTACATTTTGAAGATGCACGTCTTTTCAATGATATTCCTCTTTCTACATTATTTCAACAATTACTACCCAGTAAATGGTATATACATGTATTTTGAAGATGTGTTCATGGTGCATTGCTTGACAATGAATTGGTCACTGATGTCCAGATTAATAAAAGCAAGCATTCTGGGAGTATTGCATAGCAATACAGACGTAAAAATTCTTGGACCACAACAATATCCAAAGTTCATTATGTGTGGTTCCGGTTACCCGACCGTCCCTAGTTTTTACCCCGACCCTAAACTTTTTTTGACTATTTCCAAAATCAGTTACCGTATTTTGCCAAATATAATCCATACTTTTTTCAAGACTTTCTTATATGAGAAGGGGTGCATAATATATACCACTATTCATATCGGTATAACAGGACTGTTATAATAATCAGTGAGGGTATTTTTTTTAAAGGGGCTTATTTTGAATTATTTTGGACTTTAGGGGTATGCAAGACGAAGTTGACATGTATTAGAAATGTATTGGAAATATTTTCAAAAATAATTAAATAGACTCATGTAGCTTACTCGGAAGAGGGGGGGGGTGGGGGGTCCTGAACCCAAACACCTGTGGCAGTGTTTAAAGCTTAGCATTTTAGCGGTATCTATATATTGGCTATGAATGAACTTACAGTCAAGCTTCACCTGAAGGAAAACAGGTCAAAAACCTATATGTATAGTGGTATATACATATTATGCACCCTTCTCATAAAAGAAAATCTTGAAAAAAGTGTGCATTATATTCGGCAATATACAGCAACTAATTTTGGAAATAGTAAAAAAAAAATTATGGGTTGAGGGTAAAAACTAAGGACGGTGGGATAACCGGGACTACACATATTTTTTTTATTTAGCCTTATCTAAAGCAGTGCTCGAGCTGGGCTTCGCCATTTTCGCCAATGGCGAATTTTTTTCAAAATTGGCGGAAAAAAATTTAAAGTGGCGAAAATCCCTTTTTGCAATAAATTGTATTTTAAAATCTGTCTTGTGTTTTCCTTTGTCAGTGACACATTATCGCCAGTTTGTTTATGCAGTCAAAATTTGTTTATTCAGTTAACGCGTGCGACTGGAAATCTCGCGTCGCTCCAGTGCACACAGAGCTGGTCACGAAGGCCAGATAATGTATGGCTGCAAAAAAGTTGGTGATTATGTAATAAAGTACATCGGACAGTTGTGTATTGTTTAACATTTAAATTCTTATTCATTATTGTGTTATCATCTCCACATTAATGTCAATTCTTAACCACAGAACCGACCGGTAATTAAATTGGCCGTATTATTGTGTATAATGTATATACATCAATTGTTTGTTTTTGCGGCCAAGCTCGTTGATTACAAGATTTTGATGTGTTTGATTTTAGTTCGAATATTTCATAAACGATTCTATTTTAACACTAAACTTGTAGCTTCTGACCCTAGTCAGTCTAAAATTCAAAAAGTATCTATGTTTGGCTTTAACGTCAACCCCACCTGGACAGAATCAGATGTTTGAGCAATCTTCCATACCAAAACAGAAATTTAATAGGGAATGGTTGAGATACGACTCTAAATTGGGCTTGATGTTTTGTGACATCTGCATTTCGGGCGATGTACACAATGTTTTCAATGAGGGGTGTAGCATCATGAAGTTTATATTTATATGATTTATTATCTGATTTTGAATTCCATAATAGAATTTATCAAACAAATCAACTTATTATTTCAGAAAGAAGTGTTTAGGTATGGTAGCTGGATATGATTAAGTAATGTAACTGATTTAAAATGCTAAAATCAGTGTAATGAATAAAATAATATGATGGAAATAATTGTAAAGCATGAGATTATTTGCGCTGCGCCGCACCCCGAAAAAGTGGCGAAAGGGAATTTTGGTCCAGTGGGAGCACTGATCTAAAGTAGTAAATTTTGCATATCTTTTTTCAATAAAATTAAATATTTCTTTTCTTCCTTTATCGTATTTTTCACGCGTTATTAAATCAAAGTACTGAAAGTACTGAAAAGCGCTAAGCTGACTTCGTGGATTCTGTATGTAATGTTAATGAGCAGGAACAACATTAAAAAAAGGTTTATGCATTATTCTTTATTTTCGCATAATTAAGTAGTACATTTTCTGTAATAAAATAACAAATGTGGATTGGAAGCAATGTCCTGAAACTTTTCAACACGTTGAAATATAAATTTTATATGATGTTGTTAAAACAATGGTCACTATGATAATTTTGATCCCACACTAAACTAAAACCTTGTCCTTGGATCATGAAATTTGGTAAAGGACACCTGTTCTTATTAAATATCTATAATCAGAATTTAGTATCAATAGCATTACCACCGCTGCGGTGGTCCAGAGGTAAAGTGTTCGCTCTGTATGCGGGCGGTCGGGGTTCGAATCCCGGCCGCGACAGACCTAGTTCGTTAAACAGGTAGTGACAGTTCCATCACCAAACTCTCGGCATCAGGTGTGAATGTCACAGGTCCTCGGAGATGGCCTTTAAAACGGATGTCCCATGTCACAGTAGGTGTGGCACGCTAAAGAACCCTCACTGCTCAATGGCCGTAAGCGCCGAGCATAGGCCTAAATTTGAAGCCCTTCACCGGTCTTGGTGACGTCTCCATATGAATTAAAAATTATTGAGAAGAACGTTAAACAAAATACAATCAATCAATAGCATTTAAGGCTAAGTTATTCAAATATTTGACAAATGAACACTTTATACCCTGTTTAGCTCCCACCCATCTTCCCAAGGCAAGGGTTTCTGATCTGCTCTGTTCTGGTCCCTGAATCATTAAATGCTCTACATGACTATGTATTTTTTTCTCTTACAGATGTGATGTTATAGAGAAGAACATTTTTGGTAGAAAATGTGAAAACAATTGTAATGGTAGTTTTCGGTATAAAGTGTTCAATTGTTATTACGCAACTAACTTACTGTTGTGTTCCAGTTAAATAGTGTCTGAAACATTTTTAGAATACAACTGAAATGAAACAAATCAATAGTTTGATACATATATGTAAGTCACTTATAATAGAAAGGAACAAACAAACTGGACAAAAAAGAAAAGTACACATAACCACATACATTAACAAATGCCACATGTCAAAACACACCAATAATGCAGGATTATGAAACGCTTTACATCCATTTCATTACCTTACCAGAAATCATTTAAATACACACATAAACATGCATTTGTATGACTTGTACTACAGAATCCATCTGTAAATAGCAATCAAACCATGAAAGTGGAATTATTTTTTGTAATCAATAATGAAGTTATTTTCAATTCAAAATCAGGTTGGAGAGAATCTGAATCCAAATAAGTCCAATAAATACATGTATAACTGAAAACAAAATTTAGGAAGTTATTTAGAAAAGATGTTCATCATACATGTGCAATATTACTTTGAAACTGAATACTGCGTCATCAACAAGAGTGGAGAAAGCTCATTTTTAACATGAAAGTTAGTGCAAGAGGATATACTAATTCAAATATGATGATGAATTAGACTAACATATAAGCATGGATTTACATTTAGCAATTGTAGTGATTGTTTGTTATACGTAAATCTAAAAAAAAAAAAAAAAACAAAAAAAAACCCAAGAGTTTCTACACAGGTACATTATACGCTGTACTCATCAACTTGTGTGTATTACACTTCTTGTGTAAAAGCTCATATTCATATTGCAAAGGAGACTCATCTGTTTGTCTGAATGAGACATAATACACATTGCTATTGTTTTAATTTTACAAAACAGTTCTTTATATGAAAATGCTAATAACCTTAGCAAAAAACCATAAGATTCGAAGCTTCTGTAGGAGTTCTAATATGAAAAAAAACAACGTAACAGAAGTGACTTGCAATAAATATGCAAAATTTACAACATGTAAATGTAGCTAAATGAGAATCCCAAACTAGGCACTGAAAAGTTACAAAAGTAATCTTCAAACGGTAATGTTCAAACCGCTGTTAGAAATAATGAAGAGGCATCTCACCAAAAAACTAAATGCATCTTTTTTATATGAAAAGATCGTTCAGCGAAAACAAAATGTGGGGACAGGGAACAACAACAGTACATCCATGCCCCTCCCCCTTCTTCATCATTTGTACATTCGGAAATACATGTAGCATATGCATGTCATTGTCAATTGTTTGTTTGTAGTACAAAGAAATTGAAAACACGATTACTTTTCGTTGTATGTAGCGTGCTGTGGACCGCAAACCATTTCACATTCATGCTTGACACAATGGCAATGTTTATCTAACACTTGTTCTAAACATATATATTTCAGTATACAGCCCTTGTAAAATTCCACGCAGTGTTTTGAATACTTTAAACCGGAGTATTGTCTTCCATAATATAATATGATATAATATAATATAATGTTGTACCTTTTATCTTTTCCTTGCCCCAAGACTATTATTTTTAGTCTCATTTTTGAAACTAAATCACGAAATCAAATTTGATTGTGTTGACGATGATTCTGAAGAATATCCTGGTCGTTTAGAAATAATAAACTAAGCATAAGTTACACGGTTGCATCCTCTAAATTTCTGCATGACTGACTTACATATATGATCGGGGAAGGTGTATGCAGTTACGCAATATCATCCTTCTGAGACACCGATCTCTGTCCTTCGCTGTCAAAGCATAATCGTGCACAAATTCTTTCTCGTTCACAATGGACTCGGATCAGTTAATTTTTTAATGTGTTGCACACATTTTTGCTGCGTCGGACAAAATTTTTACTGAGTCGGAACAGCAGCCAAAACACACGTGGAAAACCCTCCTGATTCGTGTATAGCTTAATGACGTGGCTTCTAATGATAGATTGTACCATGCAAATTTATTTTCCTGGCCTCTAAGCGCCATGCGAAGGTAACAATGCAAAGGCACCCTAGCTAAAACGGTTTCATATACATATTCTTATTCAATTTTAGATTTTGAATCACTTTAATTATTACAGATGCAGATTCAAATGGGAATTTTAACTGAAGAATGACCTGCATCTGTGTCTCACTTTCCTTAAGAATGAGGACAAAAATATCACCCTTTTTATACATATTTTATTCACTGTTCAAGGAACTGTATTTCCGGGGAAAAATGCAACTGCAGATATTAATGTTATCCCCGTGTTAGATCGGTTGCAAAATTACGACTACTTTAAACACGACTTGACTACAGCGATGCATAAATTCGCCTATAGGTGGCGATAAACCGGAAACATGATGACGAAAGCAAAATCCAACTGGTGGCAATAAGCGCTTAAGCTACGCTTAGCGCTTAAAAATGAATTTCATTTGCAATGGTACATGTGAATACTCTTTTATAGTCTAGTCTCATTTTATCATTGTTGCCTTCCCTTCATTTACAATCAATCTAAAACGTATCGTGTGAACAAAACTTTGTTCTACATGAATGTCTTTAGTATATGTCTTTAATCATATGAGATAAACGTTAATTCTTTGTATTTTATTTTCCCCTTGTGGGTCTATGATTGGTCGATAAATCATGGGGGTACATATGAAAATTGGTCCAATACCATAAAAACGATTTTGTTCCACTAAACTTTTTAAAAAAATCATTTTTTCCACTGTGATATAATCAATATACTTTTAACATGGAAAGATAATGAAGCTAAAAAAATTTCAAGAATACTCAGTAATACTATTACTAATAGACTGGATAACACCGACACAAGGACGCATAACTTGCAATAAATAATTACAAAGGTGGTTTGCATAAAGGTTTCTGTCTATCCTAAAGCTAGGTAATATATTCTACAAAACCACAAAACATTTATACAGCTAACCTTAACGCAGTTTTGTTGGACGAGCCATAAAATGATGATCTCGATATTGTTGACATCGCCAGTGAAATTTGGCGCCAAATTCTAATGCTTAGATAGTTCGTACCATAGATGTTTCCAGATGGGAAGGGGGGCTGGATTCCAAGCACCTGCTGTGCAGTCGCTTCTCTTAGGTAGCAGGGGACAGTTTCGCACTATAGGCCCGTCAACTTTTTCAAAAAATGGAATTACCCCGTATTTGAAGTGATATTACATGTGCAAAAATGTATACAATAATTTTAGGATGCATGTCAAATGTAGCTGAGTGCTTAGTAAAAATGTTGATATACAACATGTAGGTGTCACCATGATTCCTAGCATATAGATGGGTGCAAATACGAAACTAAGACACGTGGTCAGTTGCTGAAGAAATTCCGGTGAAAACGTGCAGGGTCTAGCAAAAGGTCTGTAGCTGTGAGGGAAGGTGGATGGCCCCATATGAGAGGTAGATTTTTGAGAAGGGCAGATAGGGTTCTTGATTGTGCACAGTGTCTAAATCCCCATGTTTGGTACTGTGATGGTGTGGGGGTGGTGCGGATTAGCCCAAATGAGGGAAAATCAAAGCAAAAAAGGGGAACCTGCTCAGAGCATGTTTTGTGCACCAGCACCAGTATTTATAGATTACATGTAATTTAGGGTCATAATTTATTAACTACACTAATATGAAATGCAAGTATTGACATAAAATGGAAATATGATTTTTCATTAGTCTGTCATAATCTGACTTTGGTGTATACCCCCTATCCACATGTTTCAAAACCAAAGAAACTGTCCCCTGCCACCTTAGGTAGCAGGGGACAGTTTCGCACTATAGGCCCGTCAACTTTTTCAAAAAATGGAATTACCCCGTATTTGAAGTGATATTACATGTGTAAAAATGTATACAATAATTTTAGGATGCATGTCAAATGTAGCTGAGTGCTTAGTAAAAATGTTGATATACAACATGTAGGTGTCACCATGATTCCTAGCATATAGATGGGTGCAAATACGAAACTAAGACACGTGGTCAGTTGCTGAAGAAATTCCGGTGAAAACATGCAGGGTCTAGCAAAAGGTCTGTAGCTGTGAGGGAAGGTGGATGGCCCCATATGAGAGGTAGATTTTTGAGAAGGGCAGATAGGGTTCTTGATTGTGCACAGTGTCTAAATCCCCATGTTTGGTACTGTGATGGTGTGGGGGTGGTGCGGATTAGCCCAAATGAGGGAAAATCAAAGCAAAAAAGGGGAACCTGCTCAGAGCATGTTTTGTGCACCAGCACCAGTATTTATAGATTACATGTAATTTAGGGTCATAATTTATTAACTACACTAATATGAAATACAAGTATTGACATAAAAGGGAAATATGATTTTTCATTAGTCTGTCATAATCTGACTTTGGTGTATACCCCCTATCCACATGTTTCAAAACCAAAGAAACTGTCCCCTGCCACCTTAGTGCAGCGATCGTAGGTGAGCGAATCAAAGGAAGATTGGGTGAGATGTTTGTGCGGGTAGTTAGACAGGCGCTCACCGCCGGGCCGGTACGCTAGCTAATATTACATTAGAAGGTCATTACGACCCCCCCCCCCCCTCACCCCGTCTCCTAGTCTATAACAAAATGGTATATCTTATGGTATGTTTTTGTGTGCTTTCCGAAATAGGTTTAAATTCTATATTGTAGTATATATCGTATGTCGGTCTGGTTAGCTAGGTTGTTAGATCACCATTCTAAATGATACGATAGCTTTATTGGAGAGAAAAAAGTTGCAGCGTTTTTCAAAAATTAAAGATATCAAATAGTAAAATAACATATTTTTCACTCATTGATGGTAATACGATAATGATGATGATGATTGATATTCTTTATAAGTATATATGATAAAGTTGTATATTGTTTAACGTCCCACCCGAGAATTTTTCACCGATATAGAGACGTCACCATTGCCGGTGATGGGCTGTAAAATTTTGGCCTATGCTCGATGATTACTGGACCGTCCTCTGGTGTCCTTTGCAGTTCTGTGAACAATAATACTATTATGAGGGTATATACATATGTAAGTATTTGCAGTGGTGCATATATTGCACTCTATCTAGTCAAAATTAGCTTAATTCTTGATGAAGAAGTATATTGTTAAAAACATTGTCAATATGTTTATGTACCTATTTGAATTTGCCGACATGTTTGCATTGGACACAGGGAGAACCTAAGATCACACATGGTTTTGAACACTTGTTACCATAACTGATATAATACATTTTATTGTAAGTTACAATCGTGCTTTGGAAACAATAAGAAGCCTATTTAATACAACATAGGTTAAGAGGTTCTCAAGCACCATCTCCTGGTATCCCTTGCACTTTGGTGATCAACTTTTTAAATGTCATCATTATATGTTATAGCAGTGGTACATATAAAATGCACAACATCTAGTCATATTTTCAGTCCCTTTTCATTGTTACATTAACTCCAATATTGCAATCAATCTAAATTGTATTGTAAAATAAAAATTTGTTAAATACATGTATGCTTGCTATGCATGCATGTGTGTGTCTCGTATATGTCTTAAATCATAACTGTTCTTTGTATATTTGCCCCTTTTTGGGTCCATAATTGGTCAATAAATCATATCATATAGATGATACAGTCGATTAGTATCACTTAAAAACCAAAAAATAAAAATTCAAGGCGTAATAATGTGAATCGAAGGCGTTATAACGCAAAATAAAGGCATACTTAACGCCAAGCAAAGGCGTAATAACGCAAATGAAAGGCGTAATAATGCAAAACAACGGCGTAATAACGCGAATAAGGCGTTATAACGCGAAGGAAAGGCGTAATATTGCGAATTAAAGGCGTATTTACGCGAAAGAGAAACGTAATAATGCGATTCAAAAGGCACAACAACGCAAATCAAACAGCGTTATTCCGTCCTTCAAAGAGCATTATAATACGAAGTGAAATATGGAGCGCCAAATTAACATAAACTCAAATAATTGAAGATATCTTCAATTATTTGAAGATATCATCAATTCATTTGATGCGCGCAACAATTGAATTAAAGATCTCTTCAAATAATTAATGATATCTTCAATTCTGAATTATTGCGCGCATTAATTGAATTGATGATAGCATTAATTCTTAAACTGAATTGATGCGCGCTTCAATTGAATTAATGATCTCTTCAAATGAATTAATGATATCAACAATTGGATTGATGCGCGCTACAATTCAATTGAAGAGAGCAATAATTGATATAATGAGCGCATTAAATCAATTGATGAGAGCAATAATTGAATTGATGCGCGCATTAATTCATTTGATGAGAGCAATAATTGATTTAATGCGCGCATTAATTCAATTATTGCTCTCTTCAATTGAATTAATGATATCTTTAATTCATTTGAAGAGAGCAATAATTCTTTTAGAGAGAGCAACTATATAATTAAAGATATCTTCAATTCAACATATCCACAATTGAATTAATGATATCTTTAATTGAATTGTTGCTCTCTTTAAAAGAATTGATGCACGCATTAATTCCTTATACAAAAGCATTGTAAATGATTTAAAGATATCTTCAATTGAATTAAAGAGATCATCAAATTATTCATACCGAGCTCTAAATTAATTATTGCGAGCAATATTTCTACTAAATTGATGCTCTCATCAAATGAATTGAAGAGAGCAATAATTGAATTAATGCGCGCATCAAATCTATTATTGCTCTCATTAATTGAATTAATGCGCGCATCAATTGAATTGAAGAGAGCAATAATTGAATTAATGCGCGCATTAAATCAATTATTGCTCTCATTAATTCAATTGATGCGCGCATTAATTCAATTGATGAGAGCAATAATTGAATTGAAGCGCGCATTAATTCATTTGATGAGAGCAATAATTGATTTAATGCGCGCATTAATTCAATTAAAGAGAGCAATAATTGAATTGATGATATCTTCAAATAATTGAAGATATCTTCAATTATTTGAGTTTATGTTAATTTGGCGCTCCATAGTGAAAAGGTGTAGTTAACGCGTTATTCCGCGAATGAAAAGGCGTTGTTGCGGCTTTGAAGGGCATTAAAATACGGAGTGAATTGGCGTGATACCGCCAAAAAAAAAATGTAGGCACGATAGGGAATCCCTGGGACTATCGTTTTTCGCCCTCCGTATGAGGCTGTAGGAGTATCACCTGTGAAGAGCGCCAAATTGACATTAACTAAAATAAATGCAAATGTTTTTAATTATTTGAAGATATCATCAACTCAGTTTTTGTTCTCATTAATTGAATTGATACGCGCATCAATAATTCAATGATTGCTCTCATGAATTGAATTAATGCGCGCATCAATTTAATTGATGAGAGCAATAATTTATTTGATGCACACATCAATTCAATTATTGTTCTATCGAAGAAACCACAAAAGGAGTATGCATGCAAGATAGGGGACCCCTAGGACTATCATTGTTTGCTTTTTGTGTGGGGCTGTAGGGGTAACACTGTGTGGGGCTGTAGGGGTAACACTGTGGGGCTGTAGGGGTAACACTGTGTGGGGCTGTAGGGGTAATACTGTGGGGCTGTAGGGGTAAAACTGTGTGGGGCTGTAGGGGTAGCACTATGTGGGGGGCTGTAGGGGTAACACTGTGGGGGGCTGTAGGGGTAACACTGTGTGGGGGGCTGTAGGGGTAACACTGTGTGGGGGGCTGTAGGGGTAACACTGTGGGGGGGCTGTAGGGGTAACACTGTGTGGGGCTGTAGGGGTAACACTGTGTGGGGCTGTAGGGGTAACACTGTGTGGGGCTGTAGGGGTAACACTGTGGGGGCTGTGGGAGTAACACTGTGGGGGGCTGTAGGGGTAACACTGTGTGGGGCTGTAGGGGTAACACTGTGTGGGGCTGTAGGGGTAACACTGTGGGGCTGTAGGGGTAACACTGTGGGAGGCTGTAGGGGTAACACTGTGGGGGGCTGTAGGGGTAACACTGTGTGGGGCTGTAGGGGTAACAGTGTGGGGCTGTAGGGGTAACACTGTGGGGGGGCTGTAGGGGTAACACTGTGTGGGGCTGTGGGGGTAACACTGTGTGGGGCTGTAGGGGTAACACTGTGGGGCTGTAGGGGTAACACTGTGTGGGGCTGTAGGGGTAACACTGTGTGGGGCTGTAGGGGTAACACTGTGTGGGGCTGTAGGGGTAACAATGTGGGGCTGTAGGGGTAACACTGTGTGGGGCTGTAGGGGTAACACTTTTTCAATCATGTAGAAACGCTAGTGATAAACTGATGATTCCATCCGAATGAGCTAATGTTATTAATATTTCTTTCTTGCTTAATCACAACTCAAAATATAGTTTTATCAATACTTTGTATAGAACATTCTGCAAAATACACTGTAACAAAATATTCAATTCACCCTGTTGGTTATTGAAAATGGAAATAGGATACAGAATTTTTTTAAGTAAATTGAGTAGGATCATACAAAATAGACACTGCATTTGAAATAAATTATAATGCAGAGATTGCAATAAGTTTGATTTCACGAAGAAAACAATGCAAAGATTATACAATATTGCACAAAAGTTTTGCATTATAATGTGAAAAAAATGTTTTAGACCAAAATGATAGAAGCTGACTTAAAAATATCAGTGCTTTCCTTAACATATGCACCGCCTTTGTAATCATTGACTTCCGTGAAATCGAATAGAAAACACACAACAGTATTAAAAGATGTACATTATATATATTTCTTTCTAATAATGATTTATAATTACAATAGCTTGATGGAGATAAAGTGGAATTCAAAATTCTGAATGCCTCTGAGAAGAATTATTATTTTAATCAATGTTTTACATTTCCATAACTCATACTGACAGAATTTATTCTTAACTTACATCAAAAGAACATTATCATGTGAATATTCATGTATTTTGTTTACAACAATAAAAAAAAAACTGCATTCCTAAGTATGATAAATAACATGAATTTCTTTAATATGATTAACCAGGCATAGTGGCAGTCACATTGTAATGAACTTGCTGAAAACATACTTCCAAGATCTATAGAGATGTGATCCATAATAGTTCCAACCTTTCCTTGTCAACAGTTACTATTACATTAGCATACATTGAGTAAAAACAACTGGCCTCACACAAAGTATAGTCAAATACACTGTATATGCATCATGATTTACATTTATTTATTTTAGCATACTTGGTATCTGAAATTTGGCACTATCAATAATTGATGTAGGACCTGTATACTGTAATTACTACATACGCAAGGATGACTGCTGTTGTGTTCTATAAAATGGATCAATACAGAATTTTGATATTTTAGCACAAGCAATTAATTAGCACTGTGGTTTCAGCACCAACAATACTAACGTGTGAACTCTGCTAAGAACACGGAAACATCCAGTAGTGCTCACAGCTTAAGATACTTGGGTAAATGTTATTAAGGTAGTACTCTACATCGTCATAATGGCTGACTTCCTTTAAAAACATGGATGAAAAAATCGATATCAGCAATATTTGACTTTTCCTTTTCCATTTAGATACCTACATGGAGCCGAGTAGCTCAATAGGTTAGAATACCGACTGCTGACCTGCAGGTCGCAGGTTCGAGTCCAGCAGGGGTTTGAAATTTTTTTCAGATTACCTTCTACTAAAACTGTATTTTTTGACAAAATAAAGTAAATTTGAAAATTTTCAACTTCAAAATATTTGTGTACATATCCTCCACTTTTCATCTATATCAAATTTCTCTGGTGTAGCACACCTCCTTAACTGAATTGAAAATGTCAATGAAAATTGTAATTAAAACCTCCTTTAACCTCATATTAAATCTCTACAGTCCTTTATGTAACCTACTGTTACATATCATCACATCACATGGATGTAATGATGTGATACAGTACAACTGAAAGTAACACCAATAAAAAAGATATCAGAGAAATTTTTTAAGACATGATTAAATTTAAACATAAATATATATATATTATCTAACTATCAATAAAAAATAGAAATAAAACAAGCACTAAAATCACAACTGCAAACATTCAACCTCTTCAGATCCAAGAATATGTAATAAATGAAATGCTACCCAGCAGCTAAATGTGATTTGTAGATTCAGAGAGTGGGAAAAAAATATGTACGGTAAATCTACAGGTCTTAAAGCTACAGTCCTGCTGCTATTAAGATGCACGGATTAATCTTTGTCAATTTATTGGAATACACCGGATTTGTGTCATTAATTTTTTATGATCTCGGTACATTTGACACTCCATTCCTCATCTTCATTGTCTGGTGTGAAGTGGTAAGCAATCTGAAATTGACAAAAATACAATGACTTTGTAAAATGAATAAATATTGACCCCTAGTGCATCTTATTTAGTAGGTGGGGTACTTCAGAGCCTAAGTTAGCAAAAAATCAAACCGTAGCAAAATAAGAGTAATCTTTATCAACAAGTTCTGTCTTTCAAAGGCTTACTGTGAAATTAATGATTTTCAAGGGGGAACAGATAATTTATTAGAGAAATTTTCTAGTACTGAAAACCAAAGAGATCATATTTCTTAAGGGTATCAGTCTATTGGTAACAGATAGTAGAAAAGCTTCTTACTTATGGATACTAGTGAAGTCACTTAACACTTTATTAATAATAATCTACAGTAGTAGTAAGTAATTAATACTATAGAAGTTTCTTAAGAAATAAATTTCATTTTTGAAAATACATGAGGATATGAACTGCGACACATCACGCTGGCATACTTCCTGAAGCGTGTTAGCGGTGCAGTTCATACCCTAATGTATTTTGTATATTTACATTCTAATCTTGTTTCTGTCAGAATTCTCAGCCGTTAAGATAGACATACTCTATTTATCTGTATTCATATGTTACGGTGACATTATTTACAACTGCAGCACATTCATGAAGAAATGGCTACCTTAAATCATAACCAATAGTAAAGAACTTTCATAGTCAAGGATACTACAGAACCCTTTTTTGGTAATACTGGAAAAGTTTCTTAATAATCAATTATAGAGAAGATTTTAAGGTATGAATACTAGAGAATTATAAATACTAGATACATAAATTTTAGATATTGACTAGTTTATCATATATAAATTCTAGAAGAAGCTTTTTTTTTGGCTATTAATCACCACAAATAATGATTCCCTGATCTTTAAATTGTGGTAATTTTGATTAGTATCAACAGAGTTGCTTTGTAACTGTTGTTTGCCTGACAGTGGATACACACCAAATACACACTTCAGGTGTTTATTAAAAAAAAAGTTGTAACGTACTGGAACACCCTCTCATATAGTTTTAGAAAAAAAATAAGTGATGTAAAACCCTGCACTTCTTTTGTTCTAAATGGTATTCATAAGTCATAAGAGTGGGTAGCCTGTATTTCATGTCCTTGTATCTTGTGACCCAGTAGATTGAATACTTACAATCTGAGACTGTGACTTGACAGAGAAAGTTTCCTCCTCTGAGGGCATGTTTGTGAGACAGTTTTGGCTGGCAGAACAGTCCAGCTTAACACGAACAGTGCTGTAAGACTGTAAGTAACAAAGAATGGCAGTTTTATTTTAAGGATCTGTTTCACAATTCCATTTATTTGAAATGATCAATGGTGGGGAATATTTGATATATACATAAATGTCGTACGAGATTGTTATCATTTTATCCAATATAGCGAATTTTATAAAGCTCTTGTGTGTTTCTTGGTAACATTTACCTTATTGTCCAGTACTATGGTGGCCCTGGTGTCTCCCATGTATGTGTACATTGTCAAATCCTTCATCCCCTTCACCTTGATAGCTTCACCCTGTACAGTTAACATGATAACTTGTCTTATCCATTATATCTGTACTATTCAAAGTAAATTTTGTGCTTCCTCCACAACAAAGCTGAAGACAGATTTTTCATATCGTAATTCTACCTTTTCCATCACTGACTGACACAGAGGACGTTGGAGTTTGTCCATCATGGCTTCTATAGCATTCACTTTAAATTCAGTATCATCACAGTCTTCTGTGTAAACATTTATCAAGAATGGACAGGCCTGTAAAACACAAAGAAAAAAACTCATATTTTTTAAATCATCAATTATTTAAAACTTTCATGGTTTTGAGATGACAAGGCATTTTGATATTTTGAACTCTTTAGACAGACTATGTGGGTGGAGTACCTCATCCATAACCAGCTCCTTATTGAACCCCAGACTCTCTAATGTTACCCACATGTCATCTTCATCACCATTAGAGTCCTCAGCTTCCAAGTCATTCAGCTGAAGGAAACCATTCTCTGTAATTTCTCCATTTGACCGTTCAAGTCGCTCTGAAATGCAAGATGGCATATTTCTTTTTAAAAATTCTATATTTCTAGTACAGTAATGTGGAATTATTAGATTTCTTGGAGATCCAAATTTTGTGGGTTTCATGGGTTTCACAAATTGCAAGCTAAAATATTTAAATTTCTAAAGTTTTTGCCTTTGATATCTTTAAAAATTGAAATGATTTCCTCATGAATGTGCTGCAGTTGTAAACAATGCACTTTGTATCTTGATCATTATAGCATATCTGTTTCAAAAATGAAATTTATTTCTTAAATCTATATAATGCTTCCATATTCAGACACCATATCCACAAAATTACATCCAAACAAAACTGAAAAATCTCCACATCGAATTTAAATGATTTCACAGTATCCACTATAGTGGAGAAATCCAACATTTACCCTCCACCACCGCCCACTCATCATCCCCGACCTCTTCGTCACTGGTCCTGATGTTGTACCAGTTAAACTCCTCTCGGCTCATTGTTCCATTTCCATCCAAGTCGGACATTTCAAAGATGTCCTGTAACACTCTCCTGAAACAAAATCATCACATACAATTTAGTATTAAATGCTGTGACCCAGTTTTAAGTTAATTTATTTACATTTCCAATTTACAAATTGTAATGATAACCATTTCCTCATGAATGCGCTGTGGTTGTAAACAACGCATGTATGAATCTTGATAAATACTGTATAGTACATCTATTTTAATGGCTGGGACAGTTTTAATAGAAATGAAAGTAGAAAATAAATATAAAAATAGATTTCATTTTTGAAAATACATGGGGGTATGAACAGCAATGCTTCACATTGGCATGAATGTACTTTTTATTTATATGCCGGTGTGAAGCGTCGCAGTTCATACCCTCATGTATTTTCATAAATGAAATTTATTTCTGAATTTAAGTCCCATTTAAAACACTTATTCAGAAAGTATAGTAGGGTAAACGTGGGATAAATGACGAACTATAAATTTTAGATTTAATTTGATGAAAAGTAAGTTTGGTTTTTTTCTTCTTCAGTAAATACATGCAGTATATTATATACAGTTTAACATTCCCTCTTGGTTATAGCATTTTTTTTTTCATGGTTTCTTGTCCAAATCCATTTTCACAGTTTCATTTATAGATATATTCACTTCGTTTTTAATTTCACGACCAATATAGAACTACGGTACATTTGTAATAATGACTATATTAATTTTATGGCCCAGAGCCAGATTTAATTGTCCATTTTGCCCAACATTTCGGAGGGTGTCCGGGTAGTGTAGAGGTAGCGCTCTTGCTTCTCACAGCTGCGGCCCGAGTTCGATCCCTGTGATCGGCAGTGGTTGCATGTGAAAGGGTATGGCGGTCGCCCACTCGGACACGTAGGTTTCCTCCATGTACTCCGGTTTCTCCCACAGAAATGACCCCCTAGCGCAAACATCCGTGCATCAAAAGGACCCCATTGGAAATAAGCTTTCGAGCTTTCATGGGTTATCCTTGGTATTTATGTATGTATGTTTGTACATATGAATATACCGAATAAACATTTATTTATTTTATTTATAGGAATCATTAAACTACAGCAGAATAAGGCAATACACAGTATCTCAGACTACTGACCAAAATGAATCAGACAACACTTACTTGAAGGTTTTAGATAGAGTATGCTTTCCATCTTTGTGTTGAAGTAACTTCACAGGATTGGAGGATTCACTCTCACGTTTCTTAAGACGAGATCCAGTCGTGAACGGAATGATGTGGTAGTTTCCTCTATCCAAAGCACATTTCACTCCATATTTCTGCAAATAATTCTCTGGTTAATCTCATGCAATTAAAAAAGCAGACGTCAACCAAAGTATGAATACATATGAACTCTGAAAACCACGGGAGTCGGCTGGTTGGTTGGTTGGTTGGGAGGGGGGGGGGGGTCATATGTATTTTTTTCTTTATCTTACATTTCATATACAGTTTATTTTTTAATGTGATTTCTTGCATATATACTAAGTTTGATACTGAAGCAGTCCTGTGAAAGTATTCTCAAGTGATTACAAAAGGGATGTCAAGTGTTTTAAAAAGCTTAATCAATCAGAACTACGGTACATTTGTAATAATGAAAATATTAGTATTATGGCCAAGAGTCAGATTTAATTTTCCATTTTGCCCAACATTTGGGAGGGAATGAGTTACTCATAGTCATTCTGATACTTCCAAGACAATAATTTAATCACCAAAGTCCAAAATCATATGCTTGATTTGAGATTAAAAAGTGTTTGAAATAATTAAATACTGGTGTTATTACTGAAATATATAGAGCAATTTTCATTGAATTCAATTTTTGGTATGTGTGCATTCATTTTAGTGGGTGGGGTGAATGCTGTAAATGCACATGCGATGGGTCTCCAATTTTATGCATTACCAATTTCATAGGTATTTGGATCATTAGACTCCTCTGATGACGAAGCATCCACAAGCCAAGGATGTTGTCATTCTAAGTCTTGTCATACAATTTAATTGGACATTTTATGTACATGTATACATGTATCAAGTTATATGTTATGAAATTGGGGTATTAATTCTCTTCATTGCATGCATTCTCATTGTGTACATTCTTGGGTCGTTCTAATGTCACAAAATGCAGATCTAATGTTTGATAAGTGAAATAGATTTTTCAAAATTGGACCTCTTTCAGCATCGATTGATAATTGATCTGGACATTTAGATATCGGTGACTGATATATTTCATTTTGATACCAATCTTCATATTTTTTCAGAAAAAACAAAAATGTTTAAAACCATTTTCTTTTACCTTTAATATCAATATTAATGGGAAAAACACATAAAAGAGTGGATAAAAGATTCATTGCTTGTGGATACTAACCCCCTTGGAATCCCGGTGCTGCGTAAATGTCACCAAGACATTGCCATCATCGTCTGGCTTTTCCTTCACGACAAACAAACCTGTGTCTATGATCTGGTCCATAGTAGCTGAAATAAAATGTTGGTATTTGTAAAACCATGACACAATCCCCTGACATGTATAAATACTACCTGGATTATTCTAAAATCTCTATGCTGCTTTTAAAATAGTGAAGGACTGATTTATAACACATACTGGCAAACAATATTTGAAACTGTCCTTCTTAAAACTTTAATATATGTTAAGCTTAACTGACAGGTACCAATATACATGGAAGTAAAATTTCCACTATCTCAAGTACCTGTAATGGAAACTACCATATGATTAGGGGATACATGGATATACATGTACATCATTATATGTTTTCTACTTGAATTGATTTCATCTTCTGTCTCCTACTCTGAAATCAAACTAACATACCCTGACAACGAAATCTGAGTGGTTGAATTGTGATCCATACAGAAGTATCCTCAGTGAGCTTGAGATCATATTGATGGCAGAGAAGGTTCCCAGTGTCTTCATCAATGAAGAACATTCCTTTACTAGATGTGTTCGTCCATTCCTAAATCAAGATATCAATGAATATATATGAATACTATTGTGGTTAACAGAACATAATTTTATCATTTTCAATTGCAAATATTGTTGCAGATTTCATTACATGAATACTTGATATAGCAAAATTGCGAAATTAGAATTGCTACACTCAGTATAAAGACTTAAATGTATAAATTAGTGATAATTAAATAAACAGAGACAATAGACTTAAATGTATAAATTAATGATAATTAAATAAACAGAGACAATAGACTTTGTGTGAGAGGCTTCTTGTAACATGGATATTAATTACCCTCATATACTAAGGAATCTTGTAATGGCACTTCCTTGTTCTGCTGATTTTAATGAATGGAAGTACACTTCTTTTTCTAAAATATTCTGTAATACCTTAAGATTCTTGGGTTCAGTAAGTTTGGGTAAAGTTGCTGCAGCCTGACCCTTAGATTTCCGGTTCCGAGGGGAAGGTTTTGGAAGGTCATCTGCCAAATTATGCAAAACGTAGACATCTTACTGTAAATATTTTCTACACCTGTACTATGGGAGAACTTATTTCATCCATACTGTCTTTCTGCATCAACTTACATGAATATGACACCACAATACTTTTCCATTGCAACTCCTTTATGATTAATTAATAGTACAATTTATAATTTTGTGGTGAATGTCTTTAAAAAATTGCAAATAAGTAATTAAGAAAATCTAGAGTGTCTTTTATAGTGTTTAAAAATACAAATTACTCATAAACATTTTCTGATATGTTGAATTTTATTGAATTGATATACACACCAACACTGAGCAAAGATTTCCTAGACCCTGCTAAAGATGCACCTGCAAAAGATGGAAAAGGGGAAATAATTCTGTGTGTAAAAATGTTTTCTTTAAGGATTCTTTCCCTTTTCAACTTCTTGAAAAAACATTGGTCATTCTAGATAAAACATTGACCATTTTTGATAAAATGAGAAAAAGACATACTATGCAAATAAGATACAAATGTATATATTTGGGAAATGCAGTGGAATATATGGTGTTCTATGTCCAAGCATTTGTATCAATTATAAGCTAATTTTGCTGCAAATACTTGTACGCAGGAAAGGACACAAGACACCATAAGCACAATATCTAGATAAGTAATCAAATACTCTGCTAAAAGCAAGCATGATTTTATCTGCAAAATTGTCTAGACCCTATTTGCAAGGTCTTCAGAGCATTGAGTGCTTCAATAAAGAATCACATCAAAAAGTCAAAATGATCGAGAAAACAGATGTATCACAGTCCAGATAAAGAATGTGATCTTTATATGGAGACAAAGAATTATTGATGTACATTATGAAGTTGCAATAAAACATTTTATGGTAGTAAAAGTTGAACAAACCACACCAGTGAGAGCAAGGTGTTAAGCAAATTCTAGTTCTTCTAGAATTGAACAATCCACCCAGTTCACAATCACACATCCATGAATCTTCTGTATCATAATTATAATTCACAGTTAAAAAGGCAATGTTACATGTGTATATCCCATCCAAGGTCTGTGAACATCTTGTTTAAAATACAAGCACATAGAAATAAACGTTAATCCAAAACATGATGAATATGATACACATGACTAGATAATTAACAATGAAAAATACATTATTCATCAAACTGTTGTTAACATTTGGTGGTTTATACTTATTCTATAGTAGTTTAATGGCAAAATTCAATACTGTATACAGCTTTGAATTCAATTTTCCCCTCTGAACTTTTTCAGTCTACTTTTTAATGTGTACTTTTACAATTTTAGGCAAATGTTGTTGCTATACAGTAAAGACACTTGCTACAAAATACTGATCAATAAAACAAATTCACAATTAAAATATATCAATAGTTTATTACTTTCAGAAGTATAATATGTAAAATTAAAGGAATTGTATAAAATGAATTACAAAGATCACAAGAACTTTAAAATTCACAAAGTTTAAAAAAAGTTTAAATATCTTATTTATCCTTTACCTTTTACTATAATTATAAAATACTGATTTTACAATAAATCCAAATATGACACAGTTGTGAAAAGTAAAGCTATATACATGATGCATTCGATCATTCATTTAAAGTCAAAGACATGTCAGATGAGAAAAATGTGAAGGGTATCGGAGTATCACACAATTCAAAGAACTGCCAGTGCCTGCTGGGGTATCATGGCATGGCAAATTAAGCTTGGAGAGCAGAAAATGGCAAGAAAAATATACAAACAGGCCAAAGGGTCCCAATGCTCACCTACATGTAAGTTACAGAAGATTACACATCTCCTTTATAATAATACTTTTGTACTTGTATGTACTTTTCTCTATTTAAAAATCATATATAGAGATGTGTAAAAACAATCTTGTCTCATCAATAGACTTTATATAGTCTTATTGCAGAAACCAAACACAGAATATTTGAGTAAGGTTTGGTATCTTAGCAAGGAGATGAAGTGAATAAAAATCTGAGTCCAGAGTGGTCATTTTAACACTTCTTCAGGACTAGTGGAATAACTCTTACAAATTTTGGCTACAAAGCAAGCAGTCATTCAAAAGCTGACATTTCTTTCTTAGTAATTAAAATTAATTATGTTCAAATTCCAACATCAAGAAAGTAACAAAATTTCAGAACCAATAGAGGAAAATGTGTAATAAATTTAATTTCATGGTAGATAGTGATTTAGAAGAAGAGAATTTTGACTCAAACAATCAGAAGCAAAGTTAAAATTCGATTCACTCTGGATAGTACCCCCCTCAAGAAATCTTTATGTCCAGTTAGGTGACCTTGGATACAGCTGTTCTGAATAAGTCCATTAGTTTCACCAGTCAAACCATGGTGCTCATATTGATAATTCAGATCACTCCACCATTTCTTCAGAATTACAATTTGTCAAGTTTGTTAACTTGGCTTGTGGGCTTTCTTGGGAAATCAATGTTGCCTAGGATGAGAAGCTATGACATGTTTAGTCGCTTGGCCTACAACTATTCAAGAGGATGTGAGGAATTACCAAACAAAAAGACAGACAACATTGAAAAATTTCAATCAGAAAAATCTCATTTAGATCTTTGCCAAGGTGAGCTAACCATAGCAATTATATTCATCCAGGTGAGGGGGAAAAAAAACCACTTATAAAAGTGTGTGTACCTGACTTCATGGAGGCAAAGGAACCAAACATACTCCCTTCATCTGTACAAAAAAGTCCATATTGTGTTAAACTACACTGTTAAGACTTCAAAATGAAAGGAGGTTTAACAATTTCTTAAAATTTACAGATACAGATATTTTTTATATAACAGTAGATAAAAAGGAAAAAATATGCTAATAACACCCAAAATAGTGTGAAAGCTTACTGATCTGCCTAGCAATTTTACTGTCCTTCCTAGCACGGGGAGTTGGCCTGACTGCTTTAGGCATTTCCTCATCCAAGTCATTTGCCAGATCTTCACTGGTTGCTGTTTCAGCTATTGTATTGGAATCGCCTTTTGATTTCAAAGAAATTTTAGATCCCATGTTAGATTCTCCTTTTGACTTCAAAGAAGCCTTGGATCCCATATTCAATTCCCTTTGAGACTTGAGAGACACTTTGGATCCCATATTCTCCTGTTTGACATCATCTCCATCTTTCAACTTCAAAGAAAGTTTGGATCCACTTACGTCTGCTTTAGAATCATGCCGTGACCTCACTGACACCTTTGATCCCATGGCTTCAAGTTTTTCCTCTTTAATTTTCAGTGAAGCTGTAGATCCCATTATCTCAGCAGAGCTGATGTCATTTCCTTTGGATCGTAATGACACCTTAGAGCCAAAAGTGTCTGTCTTAGTGTCTGATTTCAAAGACACCTTCGACCCTGCTTTATTTTTCTTGTTAGAGTTGTCTTCACCCTTTATTGCCTCTGTTGTTTTCTCCTCTTCTTCAACTTTCACTGATGTTCTTGATTTCATAATATGTGCTGGTAATGCTGGTTCTTCTTGAAGTGATGCCCTAGATCCCATTTTTACCTCATTTGGGGTATCTTCATTTTCCTTAACAGATCCTGGAGATCCCTGGGATTTAGACTCATCTTCTTCTTTGTTGGATTTTAATGATACTCTAGATCCCAAACTCCTAGTAGATGTATGGTCATTGTCCTTGGACTTCAATGAAACTTTTGACCCCATTTTGTCCTGATTGATAGAACTGTCTTCTTTACGTAGACCTGATGTTTCTAGACCTATGGACATCTCTTCTGCTGAAACTTTTTTACATTGTGAATTTCCTTACATACAGAGTTTTATAGTGTAAAATGTAATAGATACAAGACCTACCGATGTTGTGCAATTTGAATTTCAACTCAATGACTATTAAGTGATAGTCAACAGCAGTTGTAGTACCAGAGGTTCTGTTCATATTAATCACATACCAAGAAATTGTGTTTATTCCTTTCCCATATGCCTACTACATTCTAAGTTAAATCGATTTCGCATACTTACGTGCACCTCTTATGGTATGATATAAGAAGTATAGAGCCAATATAATGCATCTTTTTACCTTTATTTGATCTGGATGATGCAGACATTGGTCTTTCACTGTGACCTGTAATTAACCAATTGTAGAACATTTTGGAAAAAATATTGTAGAAGTATTTCATTTCAATGGATACTGGGGGTAAGTTCATAGTTTACTCTTTCTCAAATAAAGGAATAAAATAAGATATAAACTAAATATAGGAAAATTAATAATAATTGTAAGTAGGAAAATAAAATATAAAATGTAAAAGTATATAGAACATATTTTATGAATGGGCTTGGGATGGAGAAATATGAAACAGAAGTAAGCAACGAAATGTAAAGAAAGACAAAAAAGCACTGCCTAAGCTATAAAGAGATGCATGTATTTATACATGTAATTCTATCAGCAATGCAAGCACTGTGGTAACCTCAAGTCATCATCAGATATTAATTACTGTCAAAGTGCATTGTTTCCATCACTTCTTATGACCTTCAGGGCCGTAAATTAACCTTCAATTTGGAGGAGGCAGGAAATTAGGCGGGGGTCTGGGGGCCGCCCAGGCCCCCAGACGCTGAGCACATTTTGTGCACACTGAACACGTTTCGTGCAAAATCCTTGATTCTAGGGCCTTCTAAGATGTTACTTGACTAACTCATTCTAAAAGAAAGATTTGGAATGCTTTTTAAGGGAGGTATCATGTTCTTAGTTATTGGAAACAACATAAATTCTAATGAACTTTAAATTTTAATTTTTTTTTACTCAAAAGTTGGAGGAGGCAGCTGCCTCCTCCGCCTCCATGTAATTTACGGCCCTGACCTTGAATTAAACAAGAATCTAGAGCTGTTGCAAATGTCTCTTAAGAACCGGGAGTTTTGTACATGTAAATGGTTTGCAGTGCTCAGAGTACAAACACTCATTGGTGAAACATTAGTTACACGTATCTTACCCTAATCAATCTTGTGAAAAGTACAATTATTTCATTGTAGTGGGTAGTCAATTAACAAATTGTCTTCTTGTTAAGTGAAAGACAAACAACATACATATCACAATATGAGGTGATGATTGGGAAACAATGACAATCAGACATAAGATTCTTAGAATGACCTATATTACAATGCCAGTATAATGGAAAATAAAAAAATAAAACAAAGGCTTTAGCCTTCAATTCTCACAGGTAGATTTAACAAACAAACGTGAAATGTGTAATCTAAAATGTATTCTTTTCATGTAAAACACTTACAGATATAAAGATATAATGTATTTTGTCTTATAGTTGTGCTTTACATATATATATATATATATTATCCCCCTAAACCATATTACAGAGAATTCTAGCAAACACTGGAAGTTGTACATGTACTTCGAATAGGGGAAAGAATTTCTGTATCATACAAAACACACAACAAATAAAAGGAAATGTTAGACAGATTGTAATTGTGACAAACCAGTTTAAGTAACTTTCTAAAGATTTAAATACAAATAATGAATAGTATTTCTTTTTAAACTTATGGAAACTTGCTAATTTACTGCAAAGGCAAGGCATTCTACTCTATGGCACTGAACTAGGAATTCATTCAGTGTATTTAGAAAACCCAGATTTGTTTATCGACAAGCAAACATTAGTTATATGAGCAAAACAGATGGGGATTGTGCAAGACTGTGATGCCACACCGGTGAAAACCATAGGGGGATCTTACTTCTCACAGACGCTGCAGATTTCACAGAAACCTGTGATCCTGATCTAGAATCACCTGTGTGGACAAGATTATCATTTCAAAACTCAAGAACATTACACCATACTTCCACAAAAATTAAATTTCAGAAGAAACATAATATTATTATTTCATATTTTGCAAGTAATATATGATGTAGTGTGCTGTTTTTTCTAAGACACAATCACTGTTTAGAGCTGTGCTTTATACTTCAAACACTATTATAAATATACGATGTATATGTGTTTCAAAGGAGTACAAATTTTTTTATTTTCTGTGCTACCGAGTCAATATCTAAATAATAAAACCACACACTTATTAGAGTTCTGAACAGGCAATGATTGAAGAAATGTATCATTTTACTTGTTTTGGTCAGTTCTTCCTTTCGTCTCCTTTGTTCTTTCCTCTCCATGATCTTCCGTGACGCTTTCTTACATTCCTCTGTGGTCTCCATGATCATCTTACAAAACTGATACACAACAAAACATACAGATATAGTTAAATGTTACAACATTATAGAATGGAACCTGCAGTCAGTAGCAACATTAGTCACAACACAGACAAAGAAGTGGCTGTTTCAGGGTGTATGTACATCAACATATTCAAGATTAAAGAAGTAACAATTTTATGATATGATAAAAGTTGGGTTTTTTTCCAAACGAATTTAGTTTGAAGCAAAAATACAATCCTATAAAACTGAAAATAAAATGAACTACATGTCTTTATGCTTTCCCTGTTTCCAGTTGAAGACAAAGTCAGCACACATTAAAACAAACCGTAGAGTTGCAACTATAATTCAACCCATAACCTTGACCTTTGTGACATCACATTCAAGATAACAAAACACACCTTCATGTCTTTAGAAACAATTTACTTTCAACATCTCATTCCGAGTTTTCAAGAACATAAACAAATTTGTAGCAATCCCAAGCACTGTACTAGCTAAGTAATACTCTGGACACTAATTCAACAACTCATTGCCCTGTGACTTTGATCCAGTAAATTTACAACTCAGTCACAACTTTTACCTCTGTCCACATTGTAATACCTTGACTTTAGTGACATGTCCATGATTCAAAACCATGAAACATACTAGTGCAGTGTATATAGGCCATAACATACTATGTACAGTTCAGTAATTTTAAACATTCATAGAAGGGCACTGTCAACTGCTCAATTCATTGCTCTGACAATGACCTTGTTGGAATGACTTCAATTTATAACTTTTAAAAGTCATTCCAAGCAATGATAGAAAAGTTATAACCCAGACATGGTTTCTGAGAGAGACTTAAGACAGACATGTAGACAGACAAACTTGCAAATTACCAATAAGTCTCCACTCTGTTGGGAAGAGTTTATAAATCTTGCACCAAAATAAGATTGACAAAATTTATGTCAACAACACACAGCATGCTCAACATAGTCAAATTTCTTAACCCATTCTACCGTATTACCATGAAACCAATGTGTTCAGCAGTGATTTAATTTTTTTTTTAATCATGCAGTGTTGAAAACAGTGAGAACTCTGGAACTAATTTCTACCTTGGAATAGTCCAGCTACCAGAAATAAAGTGATTAATGAGTTCCATTATGTTTTCTCTATATCGTAAGCAGTATATATAATCTAAACACACTTAGTTTATAAGATACTGTAAATATGTACCATCTAGTACTTTGTTTACCTAAACTTGCCAATAATTGTAAGATAAAACATATTTTATAGTACCTCTCCATAATCCAGACGTCCATCCTTGTTTTCATCCACTTCATCGATCATTTTCTTTACCTCTGCACGGCTCATTTTTTCTCCTTTCTAAATTAAGAAACAGGTCTTTATCATCTCACCAAATTTCTTTTTTAACCTCGAATATAAATTTGATATGCATTTTTTAAAATCATGGTAAAAGGAATTTTGACAGAAATTTCTCATCATGGAAAGCTATTTTTCCATTATAATAGGGAAAAGTCACCTCTTTGATAATGATCCTAATATAACTGAAAATACAAACGATCAAAGTACCGCTTTATAAAGGAACCCACAAAACATCAAGAAGTATAACTATATAGGCAGAAAACTTAATTGAATTACAAGATATGATTATAATATACCGATTATAAAGTCTCCCAAATGATCAAAGTACTGGTTGTATAAATGTGGCTTTTTCTGAGTACTACTATTTTCCTCCTTTGACAAAATTCATGCCAATTTTATCTTTATTTAAAAATCTAAATCACGAAGGTTTTGATTTTAAAAAATTTCAAATAATCCCCCTTTTATTTTCCTTCAGTAAAACTGGTGTCACTTGATTTTGATCCTAGTTTGTAGGTTCCAACATCATCTCATCATTTTTTGATGATTCCTTGTCTCTATCAGTCCCAGTTCTAAAGTTATACAAGTTTTTATAATCAAGGTCAAAGGTTAAGGTCACTGGAGATAATAGTTTGTAGGTCACTACATCTTTTTTTCATTTCTGAAGATTCCATGTCTCTATCAGTCCTAGTTCTAAAGTTATACCAGATTATGTTTAAGGTCACAGGTCAAGGTCACTGGAGTCACTTGACCTTGTTTGTAGATCCCATCATCCTTTTATTATTTCTTAAGATCCAATCTCTTTATCAGACCTAGTTCTAATTTTATGATCTATGGTCAATGGTCAAAGTCATTGGATTCACTTGATCTTGATACTAGTTTGTAGATCTTATCATCCTCTTATCATTTCTGAAAATTATTTGAGCTTATATGTTCAAGAACAGAGGTCAAAGTCACTGGAGTCAATTGACCTTGATACTAATTTGTAGATCTCATCATTCTTTCATCATTTCTGAAGACCCCATGTCTCTATCAGACCTGGAGCCCGTTTTACAAAACAACTTGCGACAAAGTCGCAAGTTTTATTGATAAAGTGTATTACATAGTTGTTACTATAAACGAATGAAGAAAAACTCTTCTGAGGCTTAATTTTCACCATTCTAAAAAATATTTTGCATTTAGAGCGAATTATCTTACAATAAACTGGAAAATTCCAGTATGTAAAGTTGGTCGTAAGGCGTAAGTTCTTTTGTAAAACGCAGCCCTGATTCTTAAGTAATACCAATTTTATGTTCTAAGGTCAAGGTCACTGGAGTCACTTGACCTTAATACTAGTTTGTAGGTCCTGTCATCCTCTTGCCATTTCTGAAGATCCCATGTCGCTATTAGTCCCAGTTTTAAAGTTATACCAGTTTTTATGTTCATGTTCAGAGGTCAAGGTCACTGGAGTCACTTGCCCTTGATACTAATTTGTAGGCCCTGTCATTCTCTTTTTCATTTCTGAAGACACCAGGACTTTATCTATCATATTTGTCAAGTTATGTTAGTTGAATTTTGGAATTAATTTTTTCCCATAGAGTTCTATGTTAAACCCCACCCCCATTTGATCCCCCCAAAATGTACCCTAACTCCCTTCAATCTGAAAACAGAAACTTTTCTGCACATCTAGATACATTGGCCTATCATATCCTTGCATATCTATTTCTTTCATTAACTGGTTACGAAGAACAGTGTCGGACAATTTTAGGTGTGAGAAAGAAGCGGAAGAAGAAGCGAGCTAAAACAATAAGTCTCCAAACTTTGTTTGGGAGACTTAATAACCCTAAATGAGAATAAGACAAGAGTATTTGTACCAATATTGCCATAGCTCATACATTCAGGGGCCATACCAACTACTTTTTTCCTAATTTTGATTTGAATGAAAAGCAAAAAAAAAAAAAAAAAAAAAGAAGGCAGACCAGACAGAGAGAAAACAGATAAATTTCCATTTATAAAGCTTTCTATTCATTTCAGCCTATGGTCTGATAAAGTGATAAATGACATTGTTTATCAAAGCAGTGTAAAGATGTTTAAATATTTCAGAAAAAATTGTGGCCTCTACAAAAATTGTATATGCCATGTCCTTTTTTTTGTGTGTGTTGGTGCTTGGCTTACTGTGGTCATAATTTTGTAGAGCTCATCCAAGGAAATATAACCATCTCCATTAATGTCAATTTTCCTGAATGCCTTCATCAGATCATCAGCAGTGGTGACTTTCTCTCGCTTACAGATGTCCACAAAATCATCAAATGTTAAGTGGTCTGAAAATTATGGTAGTTCATCAAATGCAATTTGTACATCTAAGTATTTTTAAAAATACCCAACAGTGTAGACTAGTTTAATATAGCATTTTGATGGGAAAATGTTTACCTGTGTCATATTTCCAGTACTTTGATAATGTTTTCCTGTTTGGATTTCTACCTGCCTGTTGTAAAACTGGAAACAAAGAATTTTTCTGAATTCAATAAGTATAGTTGAATCCAGTTTGCTATTAAATTTATGTCCCTTAGCCACCCTCTTTGGAGAAGGGGGGGGGGGGGGGGTCCATAGGATTCTTACAGTGGCCTATGCAACTTATTTCTTTTTTAATTCTTTGAATCTTTTATTTGGATTGCCCCATGGTTGGGCTACTCATACATAAAAGAAAAATGTTGAAACAGCTGTGAATTTATTGCAGCATGCCCACACATTTGGTGGCATAAATATTAAAAATAATGCCTTTAAGGAACAAATCTAATTAAAATCAGATCGTCTTTAACCGCTACATTGGAGAAGGAGACATCGCTCATAGCTGCCACCATCTTTTTTTATTATTCACCACTGCTTCTCAGTAATTATTGACTTGCGTATGATAAATACCAATTTATTATGTTCCATTATAATCAATCTGATTAAAATCAGCTCCTCGATCCGCTCCTTTATTTCTTTTGTTTTGTTGCTAAATGAGTAGCGACAAATCAAAAGAAATAAAGGAGCGGATCGAGGAGCTGATTTTAATCAGATTGCATTATAATAGCAAAACTTTCACATATATTAGAGAAAGCCGTAATTTCATTGGTCAAGTGTGAAAGATGAAATAACATGACCTCAAACGCAATGCTGTCAGATCCATCTCCATTGTAACGGTTAGAGAAGATCTGATTTTAATTAGACTGGAAAGGGACACAACTAAATTTACTCTTTCAAAGTGTGGATCGGATACTATTCTATATAAAACCGTAAACTCTTGAAATATATAGGTCATAGCTATATCTATGTAGAATTGAAAGAGTCTATAACATGGAAATAGTTTAAACATATTTAACAGATATTGTCTTTTCTAATCTACTTAAGATCAACCTTGGATTAGGTCTTCCAATGAGTCAATCTCATCCTTGATGTTGTCGTATATTGACAGGTATGCAGCTTTACACTCCAGGTAGAACTCTCCATTGTCCCCACCCAGGGAACTTCTACTAGCTCTCCTTGACATTCTATTAAGGACAGTTGTACAGTAATAAATAGTGGTATGACAGCTTATATATGTATTTAGACAATTATAAATACTGTTTACAAGTATAAAAAAAAAATTAAAAAAAAATCAACCAAAACAAACAAACAAAGAGAACTAGTAAAATGCAACGATTAAAGAAATTCGAAATTCTCATAATGGTGTTGTCACACATAGATTATTTCAATATGAATTAAACTTAATGATAGTATTTTTTGCTCTGACAGATCTAGTTTCGCTCTGTTGATATAAAGACAAATCTAGGCCTTGCATTGGAGAATTCTTCAGAAAAAATCATATAATAGCACAGATTTATGTGCATTATGTTCAATAAATGATGCTATACTTACTAGACACAGCCCTTAAATCTCAAAGACACACAGTCAACATATGCGAGACAAGACTCAACAAAATGTGCAAATAAATGAAGAAACCAAGAACGCGGGGCATGCGCGGTGGCACAATGTTATAAATGTGGTTGTACTTGTTTTATTCGTAATATCAATCTCATAATTAATTTTACATTGATCGATAAGATACTTTTCAAAATAATATCTTTAAAGTCTATGAGATTAGTACTTTCCATACAGATATTACATATCAAAGTATTCCAATAATGAATGGATTACCTTCTGTGTTGTTTTAGCCATAATCAGCATTACGTTTTATATTTGGTATATCTTCAAGCGATTATTGACATTGATGATGATAAAACCTGCATACGTTGTTGTTTTGCTGATTGCTGTTTTGGTGCGATGGCTGGTTTCACTAAACAAATATTCAGGTTTAATGACTGTTTTGTTTTCTTTATTTGTACCGTAATTGAACATGTGAACAATTTCTCAATATATTAAAAGTCTTTGAGAAATGAAAAATTTAGCAGAGTAAATTCGAAATACCAATGGAAAACCGTGTAAGAGCCGTGGTAAGTTGTACATAACCCTCTACAGTTAGACCTGTCAGGCTCTTATATGCATTCTGACTCCGAACCTGAAATGATGTATAACAGGATAAGGTCCGACATTATATCTTGATTTAGCTACATAACGTACTTAAAAAAAAAAAAAAAAAACACTTGTCGGTGTATACCAAAAACTCTTTCAAACATGTAGTTGCTCAGTGTACATTTACTAGCTTTTGTATAACGATGCGGTACTTCTTCCATTGATCTTTACCATACTTTAAATCAGACAGAAAACCTTTTACAGAATCCCAACATATGATAACTTCTTAGGGTGGAGCTTAGCTACATACAATAACTTCCACGGAACTGTACCACAACTTCCAAACTATGAACACAGAAAAGCAACAATTTTGTAACATTTACTCAATGATGAAAACTGCAATACTAGCCAGTTGCTCTAATCACTGAGTTATTCAGGCCAATATCCAAGGTCTGTATAGCTCTCACTACTACATTCCTCCCTCCTTTAATTCGTCTGGGGCCCGCAAAGACACACAACCCAGATTCTTTTGCCCCTGGCCGGACTTTCACCTGCAAGTCCAGGGGTGGTCATGGCAATAAATGTAACTGGAAAAGAGAAAATGCATTGGACCAAAACGGGATTTGAACCCGGGCCCTCTGAATATCTAGTCAAGTGCTCTATCAACTGAGCTATCTGGCCACTAGTGATCAAAGCCGGCTGATTGCTATACATGTAAAGCATGAGGGCTTCTTCCAAAATTGTAAATTTCAAATATTAGAATTTAGCTGAGATATGCAAAACAGGAAAATTATAGATTTTACAGCCGTTGGGGCTAGTGATACTTTTAATTAATACTCAAGTGACTGATAAGGTTTGTGGGCTTCTTGTTTTTAGATGTGTTAGTATCATTTGGATTGCTGAATAGATGATTGATGGCAGATGCAAAGGCAAATTTGATTATGAAACTTTTTATATAGATGTAAATCTATATCAATGTAGCTGAATCAAGCTGCTGTGAGAAAGCTATTGTAACTCTTTAAAACTGTTTAGCTAAATGAAGACATTGAGTTATAATCCTAAGGAAAGTTGGCTAGAGGAATGCAATGGACCTGACGGGTACCGGTATTCAAAACTGGGCCTATAGAATTTTACCCAGGATCTAATTCCTTAGACCATACGCCTCTCTTCTTTCAGTTCTAAGGCAGGCCCATGTCACCAAATGTAATAGGAACAGAGGAAATCCAGAATGGGCTTTGAACCTGGGCCCCCTAAATCTCTACCAACTGAGCTGGTTTACCATCACAGATATAGACAATTACATAATATCTGCTTGTTTGAAGTTTCATTGCTAATTTATATTAGATACTGAAAACTAAGCAAAGTGGAATAAGAGTTCCTTTTGATTGTGCAACAATATTTATTTTGCTTTTCTACAATATTGGATCACATTTTCTGTAAAATTGCCAAGTGTTTTCAAATTGACTTTATTTTGGACACCAATACTGCTTGGCTGCTCACATAAACGAAAGAGAATTATCTGAGACACACTGCTTTGTAACAATGACATCATATTTTTATATTTTGCTTGTACAGTGAATCTAGCAGTTGTTAGGATTTGAGTTGATTGCTTTATTGCCATTGACATTTCATAAACAAGATTTGCTACCAGTTCAGAGATTCATACACCCTGTGTCATGTTGACAAAATTTTAAATGACTATGATTAGACAGTAAAACTGTTTTGACAAGTCTCTGTGATCAAGACAAGATTAGCACATGCCCCAGCTACATGTACAGATGGATCTGATGCATTCATAGTGTGTTGAATGAGACCTTCTTTACACTGACATGTTTCTATAAATCTTCATAGATTATACAATAGGTTTTATCTTGGAATGTTATTACACAAATTTTCAATGGTTTATTTACATGGAACAACATCAAATTATATTTTCACCAAAACATGTTAAATCTAAGTGTTTGTATTCTTTGAATATATGTATCTGCAGTACTTTTTTAGCTGCAGTAATTTAATACATAACCCTCCATGATATTTAACAGAATCAAAAATACCACTTTATGAACTTTGTTGTTTGTCTGAACCATTTTGATTAAACTTGAAAGCAAATCTTGGAAACAACAAGATGGAGTGGAAAAAAAACATCTTAGCAACAGTGGATCAACATGGTAAAAATGTATGGAATTCTTTTAATTATATGATGATGCATCAAATATAGATCTTTAGTGTTGACTAAGTCTAATATCACAATCAGTAGGAATTAGCTTTCAGTTGAAGTTGGTTATTTTAAAAGTGATCAAGGTATGATTGTTCCATATGTGGCCCAAACAACAATTGGACCCCCTCGTCCTTTTCTGTTGCATGCTAGTAAAAAAATAACTTGGAACATTTTGGAACTACTTCTATATGTAATTTTTTTTTGCATTATTTCGGCTTCAAATTTGTGCAAGAAAAACTGTCTTTTTCAAATAAGAATTTTTTATCAGTTACTTCCAAGTGTTCTAATAATACTGTATATGGAAAATTTTGTCCGTGTTGTTTTAAGTGTACATTTGAATTTGGCCATTTGGGATAAGGGTAAACAAAAATAAGATTTAAAAATTCCCAATATGCAAAAACAGTGTGTACACCAAGAGCAGCAAACAAAACAGAATTTACAGACTTCAGGTACATTTACTAGATGCTTCATTCTAACTGTTTTGTAACCTGCATTTTTATTGGCTAATACAGAAGCAAAAACTTTCAATTGTGACATCATAGTAGAGTAATGCAGAACATAACATCAAACATAAACATTTCTTGACATGTTATTTTTAAAAAAGAGCAAAATCCGATGAAAAAAAGACATAAACTTTAGGAAAATGCAATATTGTATTAGAATTGCAGTTTGTTATTTGCGGCCATTAATGCTGATTAAACTGTAGCAAACATGTGTTTTATTACATTTCTGATAAAACATCGGGAATGTAGTTATTCATTAAATCTTCTTTGAGAAATCTTAAATATCTTAAGTCTTTGAAGAAAAACTATAACAGAATAATTTCTGTGTAATGTTAAAAATATGTTTTAAAATTGGTCCAACAAAACAGTCCATATGCAAACTGCTTTTAATTAACATTACATATACTTTTTTCTTTTTAGGGACTGGAAAACCTCCAATGTTTGGTGATTATGAAGCTCAGAGGCACTGGATGGAAATTACATTCCACTTACCTCCACACAAGTGGTAAAATCTTATTTTAAGAGTATTTATAGAGCTTGTGGTATTTAACTGAAATACATATATCAACAGTCATATTTACTAGAGAGAGAAAATGTAATGTACCCCCGACTAAAAATCCTAGTTCTTTGCAAGTCTCCCTTTATTCTAACTCTGATGGGGGTACCAGTAATCAAACTCTGTAAATTATGGGTATTAGCTGCAGGACTGAAGCTTTCTGGAAAAAATTTAAATGGTTTTCTGGTTCACTTTAATTTTTTTCCACAGAGCTACATTCCTACAGTTATATATGTGTGCATGCGTATTCGTGTGAATTTAAAATAACAGTATTAGTTCAAATTGTTATAAGACATTCTGTTTAATGAATTACATGTATGTGAAATGAACATTTTACTTTTCAGGTATTTTAATGGCACTGACAACAATTTATTGTATTGGGGATTGGATTATCCCCCTTTGACTGCCTATCATAGCTGGCTATGTGGTGTAGTGTAAGTATGAATGGATATTGTATCACATTATAGATAATGTACATGTAAGAGTATTTCAGTAAGAGCAGGTGATATTCAAGTGAGTGTTGATAAAGTCATTGATAACTAATCGACTTGATGAAAGATATGCCTTTTTATATGATGAAAAGTTCTATTTTCTTCAATAGGACAAAAACAATTAACCTTGGAAGATTTTGCGTGTTGTTCAATCGCTTAACGTCACATATCAATACCAATATATAACTATTTAAATCTTGTTTCAGTGCTAACAAAATAAATCCTTCGTGGGTTGCTTTAAAAGATTCCCATGGACACGAGAGCTACACCCATAAATTGTTCATGAGATATACTGGTTTGAATCTTGTTTTTTAATTGATTGCATGAAGAGAATCCAAATAATTCTTGTGAAGTTTTTTTTAAATGTACCAGTTGCTGAGACAAACTTCTTACTAAATATATATTCTCCTCTATCTTTAGTGTTGTTGGCAGATGTTGCTATATTTTTTCCGGCTGTCATTTTATTCTTTATTCAACAAAGACTACAATCACAAGAAAAGGTTAGTAACTTTGAATTCTCTGTCATTGTCTGTATTTGTTCTTTTCATGTACTGAGTTATTTCCCAATCTGCAGATTTCATTTCCAGGTGAAGTTGTCTTTGGTTGTTCTGCTGTATCCTGGGTTTCTTTTGATTGACCATGGACATTTTCAGTATCCTTTTAGAACAGATTTGGTAAGGTTTGCATCAGATTTAGAGAATTCATCCTGTAATTATACCCCCCGCAACAAGTTGTGGGGGGGGGGTATACTGGAATCGGGTTGTCCGTCCGTCTGTAGACGCAATGGTTTCCGGGCTCTAAAGCATTATCCTTTCCACCTACTGTCACCATATCATATATATGGACTACCCATGGGATGAAGATATTCCCTATCGATTTTGGGGTCAAAAGGTCAAAGGTCAAGCACACTGGACATCGAAGTAGCAATATGGTTTCCGGGCTCTAAAGCGTTATCCTTTCCACCTACAGTCACCATACCATACATATGGACTACCCATGGGATGGAGATGTTCCCTATCGATTTTGGGGTCAAAAGGTCAAAGGTCAAATGCACTGGACATCGAAGTAGCAATATGGTTTCCGAGCTCTAAAACGTTATCCTTTCCACCTACAGTCACCATATCATACATATGGACTACCCATGGGATGAAGATGTTCCCTATCGATTTTGGGGTCAAAAGGTCAAAGGTCAAGCGCACTGGACATTGAAGTAGCAATATGGTTTCCATTTAAATTCTTAACGGCTTTTTTCATCGCATGGAGATGCTGTGTTCCTAGATAATCCATTTTTCCCTACAAATGAGAATACCCAAGGTTTGTCATGCCATTTGTTTTTTACACTCAGAAAAGAGGTAGTTTATACCTATTACCAACACCCTTTGGGAGATTGGGGTAAGCAGGGGGTATTCTTAGTGAGCATTGCTCACAGTACCTCTTGTTTCCTTCAGTTCTCCTATCATTACGTTTTAAAGTTAAATTTTATTTACAACAATTAACAAACAAGTTCTACAAATGCATTATTGCTTCTCATTGGATATTGATCTGAAGGGGTCAGTGTTGTTGGAGGATCAGAGTGCATGACTACATTACCCTCTCACATACAACCACTTCTGATCCTGAGGATCAACTCGGGTCACAAGGGGTTTACTTTTGTGATCATATTCATATGAAGATAATGAGATAAGTTTAAAAAAGCAATATTATCAAATGCTGTAGATAAGCCTTTCAAGCATACTTGAACAATATTAAATATCATTTACATACCTGAACAATATTATATCATTAACATTTTGATGAGTAAGATTTAATAATGACCTTGACATATATAACGATACAATTGTGTCAGTCTGGGATTAGCCTTGTTTGGAGTGGTCTGGATTTCCCGGGGATTCCATTCCTGGGGCTCCATCTGCTTCTCTCTAGCCTTGAACTACAAACAAATGGAGCTGTACCATGCACTGCCATTCTTCTGTTATCTTCTGGGGTGGTGCCTTCAGAAATGGGCAAGGTGAATACACAATATCTGATGACGTATGTTGATGTTTTATAAGATAATACGCATTCTTAATATCTGATGTTGTTTACATGATAAAAGGAATAACATTAGACTATTCGTGTTATTTCTTAGGTTACCACATTTGTTTACAATTGCTGCAACAGTGCTGTCAACATTCATGGTGTGCTGGTTGCCCTTTTTAAGATCTAAGGAAAGTGTCTTACAAGTTGTTCACAGAGTGTTCCCTTTGGCAAGAGGACTGTACGAGGTAATGCATAGAATACTTCATAAAACTTAAAAAGGATGTTAAATTGTGATGCCAGTAGAATACTTCATAAAACTTAAAAAGGATGTTAAATTGTGATGCCAGTAGAATACTTCATAACACTTTTAATTAAGGATGTTAAATTGTGATGCCAGTAGAATACTTCATAACACTTTTAATTAAGGATGTTAAATTGTGATGCCAGTAGAATACTTCATAAAACTTAAAAAGGATGTTAAATTGTGATGCCAGTAGAATACTTCATAACACTTTTAATTAAGGATGTTAAATTGTGATGCCAGTGTGCAGTTACTGTTCTTTTGTGAATGCAGAATTTTAGATCGTTATTTTAGGATAAAGTTGCGAATGTGTGGTGCAGTTTGTCAGTCCTAATCAAGTTTAAGCAGATGTTTACTGTGGATCAGTTGGTTCTAATATGGTAAGTGTGGAGAGCAAAATTTGATATAATTTGAAAAGTCTCAGCAAATCAAAGCATTACTGATGTTTGCTATGTACACACAGTAAAACTCAGTGATAGCGAAGTCCTGAGGACCATTTGATTTACTTTGCTATATCCATAATTCATTATATCTGTATAATGAATTCATAAAAACATGTATGGTATGTTTGCAGTAAACATTGTTTTCATTTTTCCTTCATTTTGGGACTTAGATATGCTCATTGAAGTGGTAAATACAAATCTTTTATCAAAGAACTTTTCAAAAAATTCCTGATGGTGCAAGGAGAATTTTGAATTGATATATCTACTAACTTGTTTCCAAAAAAATGTTCACTATAAAAGTAGTCAACTTTGTTATTTTTCTCTTCCATGGGACATAAAATCAGTTTTCTATATCTGTAAATTTGCTTTTTCTGAATTCGTTATAATCTAACAGCTGTGGACTCCAAAGAACTGTTCTTTGCTGTATTATTGATTTTGCTATATCTGTGTTTGTACTAAATGAGGTTTACTGCATGGAGCTTCAAAATACTAAATACATGTACATGTAATATGTATATCAATTTCAAAGACCAAGAGTGATATGATTAGCACATGATTAAATAGTAACATTTTAACGAGTATTAAGAGTGATATGATTAGCACATGATTATATAGTAATATCTTAACGAGTATTAAGAGTGATAGGATTAGCACATGATTATATAGTAATATCTTAACGAGTATTAAGAGTGATAGGATTAGCACATGGTTATATAGTAATATCTTAACGAGTATTAAGAGTGATAGGATTAGCACATGATTATATAGTAATATCTTAACGAGTATTAAGAGTGATAGGATTAGCACATGGTTATATAGTAATATCTTAACGAGTATTAAGAGTGATAGGATTAGCACATGGTTATATAGTAATATCTTAACGAGTATCCATGGTTTATTTCTAGCCTTCTAACTACACTTGTGTTGTTGTTGCCATCTTCAGTACACCTGCTGTGTGTTCCCACAATTAGAAATTTCCGATTAGCTCTAGTAAGTGAAATGTATTCAACATGATTATTTTGATAGTACAACCCTATGTTAAATCTAAAGGGTAGATCTAATCAAGCTTTAATTTAAACTTATAGGTCAATTCCTCTCTGGTTTTCTTTCTTTTTTCCTTCCATGTCCATGAGAAATCCATTCTTTTGCCAGCGTTGTGAGTTGGAATTTCTTTATTTTTGATTGTAACAGTCAAAGTTCGAAATGTAAAAGTACTTTTGTTTGACGTATTATCTTGTTTTGAGGGGAAAATGAATAAAGATATATTGATGATCAATTGCGATGATTCCCATCATATTGAAATTAAAGTTTGAATTGTTTAATCCCAATACTTATTGGTTTTTTATAGGGCAGTATCACTACTTGTTCATGAGCATCCATTTTGGTGTGTTTGGTTTTATATCATATCGATATTTAGGTAAGGTAATAAAAAAGATCATACTTCCTATCATGAAATATAATTTTAAGTGTATTCATGTAACACATGCATAGGCCATCAATATTACCAAAAAAAATCAAATACAGTGAAACCTGTCTAATCCAACATGTTCTGGAAGATAAATTTTGTCAGATCAAACAAGCTGTTGGACTGCACAGTATATAGAACATGGAGGGGGGAAAAAAGATAATTTCGAATAAAAATTAGGGTCACAGTTCACAGTAAAATGGAATACACTGGTGTCAAATTAAACAGGTTTAACTGTATGTGATTTTTATACGTATTGTGGTATGTCATTGTCCATCTGTCTATTCAGACCTTGTAGGCAAAATGAACTGTAAGCTCCCTGATCTTACAACTTGGTACATTTGATCACCATGATGAGATGAAGATGCCTATTGTTTTTCAAAGGTCAAGATCGTAGTATCAGTTAATCAATAGGAAAACCTTGCAGACAGAATACAGACCAAACTATTGGGAGAATACCTTTTGTTCTTCAAGGTCAAAGGTCAAGGCCATAGTATCACTTACCTGGTAATAGGAAAACCTTGTAGGCAGGACACAGACCAAACCGTTGTGGCTAGGACCGTCAAACTTGGTACACATACACCTTATGCCAAGCGGAGGATGTCTATTGTTTTCCAAGGTCAAGGTCGTAGTATCACTTAATAGGAAAACTTTGTAGGCAGAATAAAGACCGAACTATTGGGCTAGGACCGTCAAAATTGGTACACATACTCCTCATGCCAAATGGAGAATGCCTATTGTTTCTCAAGATCTAAGTCGTAGTATCAGTTTGTAGAAAAACCTTGTTTTTGTTACAGATACAGATATTGCCGTGAAATTTAGTCACAAGCTTCCTTTCAGAGGAATGTAAGTTCAGATTGCATTTCAGCTGGATTGGTGCACCATGACATACTTTAGGGGTAAAAGTAGGTCAAATAGTTTTCCAAATTTTTTTTAATTTAGTGTATACCGGTAATGTGCTTACAGATCCAACAGGCGTATGTTGTACCATTTGCGGCACTCTTGTTCTGTATTGTCAAACACCTTTATTTGTATGTGATCAAGGGATTCTATAAATTTTGATTATTTCTGTGATAGCATGCTTCCACTGTTTATGAAAGACAACTTAGTTGTGGCAGCTGTTGCTACTACAGCCCTACATTGTATGGTTTGTGGAACATGTCTCACTTTAACCAACAGAAAAAGTGATCAACTGTGGGACAGAGTCCAAACTGTAATGGTAGGTCACTTTTTGATTCATGCCTTTTAACTATTCATAGTATCCATCTTTTCAAGATTACTAGGAAAGAACAGAAAACTTTCTACTTACATTTAGGTACCCAAGAAATGTAATGTAAGGGTCACTAGAGGTCAGATGCCAATTTTGCAATTACATAATTTTCTGGATTGTAAGTCCCAATTTGAGCTATAGCAAAAGAGCTTCTTTCGAATTATGATAAAGTCGGAGATTGGCCTCTATATTTCATAAATCAACCCATTACAAACAAAATAAAATTCAGTCCCAGCATAGCTTACTGAGTATATGTAATAAAATAGTATGTTTGTTATTTTCTTTTTTCTGTTTTTTTTGGGGGGAGGGGGGGGGGGGTCAGGCATATGTTGGGATGTATTACCATATTTGTCACATACTATCATTTCCCACATCTTACATTTACCTTGACATGCATCATCAAAGGTGAAATAAATGTTATCCTCTACAAATGCTAGTAGTGAAGTGGATCGATGTATTTTATTTCTTGAAAATGTGTGTACACCTAATCAACAAAGATTGTAACATATACCATTTTCCTACTTTCAATATGTTGATTTCTTTTAAGTGTGCATTATATTTTTGCTTTGAAGTACTTAAACACCCCTTTTTAATTATTTTAACAACTTTTATCAACTAACCTGAGTCATGGACTTTTTCTGGTTCTTATTGGTGTTGATTTTTCACATTTTTGACTTCTTCTCCAGAACCACTAGCCTTTCAACAAAATAGTTCAAAGTATCCTTGGGTAAAAGGGATTCAAATTTTTAGGTCAACAAGAAATTCTTAGCCTCTGGGGCTAGTGATACCTTTAACCAAATTCTCAGGTGGCCAATATTAGGCCTATGGGCATATCTTAATTTTTGAATAAAGGTGCAATTCCTATATCAGAGAAGATAAGACAAAATTCTGTTAAAGCATAAATTCATAAGAAAAAAACCCATGCAATGGCAGCAGATAACCTTATGTAGTGTAGGTTTAGATCTGTCCAAACTTAAGACATTTGGATAGAGATAGGACACAATAGGGTTCAAAGTTATAAGGTTATATAACAGGAAAATTCTTCTGATGAAGAACAATAAGGTTGAAATTTGGCTTAATAATATGTATAGATTCTCACATATTGTAGATTAAATCTGCTCAAACTAATTGTATCTTTTCAGAAACACTTTAAAAGTATTCTATGATCATAGGATGTTAAAAATTTGTATAAAATGGATGGTTGCTTTGTGCAAGTCAATGAATAGGAGCGCTTGAAAATACCAGGAGTCTCTGATCTTTTTATTATTATTTTTTTCAGATGAAGTTATCCATTTTTGGTGCCTTTTGTCTTACAGTGGCTAGTCTTTCTCTGACGCCTCCCACCAGATATCCCGATCTGTTTCCTGTCCTTATATCGGTTTATTCTTGTGCTCATTTTGTACTCTTTTTGATTGTTTCTCACATTCTTCAATTTCAATCACAAACTACAGGTATCAAAATAAAGAAGATTCAATAATTACCAGAGTTTTTTCAATTTCCTTTATAGTAGGCATTATAGAGTCTGTGGTGTACAGGAACTCAATAGTTCAAATACAAATAGTACATACAGTTTATAAAAGTTTTGAAATGTACATATGTACAAACATTGAGAAAGTATGTATTTGCTGAAATGAAAGAGAGTGAAAAATTTCAAAACCTCAAAAATGTAAGAAAGTGATTTTTAATTAAAAGCTTTGATTCTGAGTTTTTAATGTTAGATCATGATGAATAGACTTTCCATTGCCAGATATTGTAGTTTAAGCAGTTAACCTACTATTTTTAAATGTAAAAGGATTAAAAGTGTAATTACACTTTAGTCATACAATGTATTTTAATACTGCATGTACTAATTCTAATATAATGGTAATCACAAGAAAGAAGAGGGGGCAATATGGTTGTGATTTTGCCCAAAATTCATATCTAAAGTCTTGAATTATGAAGAAATTTGAGCAGTTAAAAGTTTTAATACACTTCACTGAATGTACTTTTAATACCAACTATATTATGTCATAAAAAAGACTGCGAAATTTTTATTCAACATTGGGTTTATATTAAAGGATTTGCATGACACATAAAAACATGAGATAATAAATCGAAAGCCAAATGCAGTGACTGAATGTAATTTGTAATGTCCAAATGACTTTAAATATTCAAGGAACTTGTCAAAAAACCCTCTTATCTTGTATGGATTATGTTGTTAGCATCAAATATATATATCAATGATATCACAGCTAGGCACCTGAAGTATGGACACTACTACACAATTTTGATTTATGTGATTGTTTCATGCTCTTTGTAAGCTTTAGAGATTGACCTTTTACAGGTATAATAAATTTAAATGCACTATTCCGATATATTCTAAAGCTTAGAAAAAGCATGGAACGATTACATAAATAAATGTATGATATATAGGGGTGCCCATACGGAGAAAATGGGCAAACAAACTACTGTAAAAATTACTAACAAACCATGTGATTTGAAAGTTCTACAACCAAATTATCCAACCACTTGCAACAAATCTTGAATCAAGCAATTTACTATAGGTAGCAAACTATTAACATATCCCTAGAACATTGTAGCGGTCCTTCGGATGAGACCGCAAAAACCGAGGTCTCATATCGCAGCAGGTGTGGCACGATAAAGATCCCTCCCTGGTGAATGTCCATAAGCGCCGAGCATAGGCCTAAATTTTGCAGCCCTTCACCAGTAGTGGTGAACATGAGTGAAATATTCTCGAGCGGGACGTTAAACAATATTCAATCAATCAATAGAACATTGTGGACTGGTGATAACAAATTCCTAATAAGTCATGATATAGATCAACTCTTTTAAAACAATTAAAGAGCTAATTATTGAAACAGATCAATTATGCTGTGAAAAATGATAAATCTTGTGTACAGAAGAATTCACATTTATGATCGTAGTAAATGCTTTGAATCTTTCACTTGCTACATATTTGGTCACAATTTCCTTCGCAATAACTCCACTGTCAGTAATATAGATTCCATTGTCATGTTCGCAGTTTTTCACTTCAGTCTCAGTGTGTACACATGTAGGAATACACATAGGAGGTGACTCATCAATTGGTCATTTGTGTACATTCATTATTGAAAATGTATTCATAATGACTGCATCTGACCATGAAGTGGCAGATTTTAAAAGGGGCACAGCTGGTGCCCCCCCCCCCCCCCCCTAATTTTTTTTTAATTTAGGTGAAATCATGGTCTTCATGTTCTGAAAAATGTAAACGATAAAAGAAGCAATAATTTCTCCCATTCTCTGAGAAGTAAATGGCACAATCTTTTGATTTGTTGAAATACTTTTACCCAGGGATCTGAACTTGCATCCCCCCCCCCCCCCCCCCCCAAAAAAAACCCTTTCAATATGTGTCATTTTATTAATTTCACCATATTAGAAATGACAGTTATATTTACTGTATTTAAGTGTTTTGTTTTTGTTGATTTATAGTTATATTGGGTATTTTTATATTACACCCCCTCCCCCGATGGCTTATTACGAAATTTTGTGGCGCGAGTTACTACTCTAATGAGATACGAAAATGAGTCTGTGCTAGCTTTACTTCGACTTTCAATTTGTTTGGCGGAAAAATGGATTACGATCAAAGGTAAAGGTTTAAAGTAGTTGTAGGTTTGCAGGCCTGTTGAAATATGGGGAGAAGTGCCCCAGCGCAATTGGAGATTTCGCGGGGGGGGGGGGGGGGGGGTAACACCACTCCCACCGGTCACGGTAGCCGAGTGAGACGGTCGCTTTGTAACTACAAACTGCTAACTTCGATTCTCTATCCCGACGCCGCGCGCCGCGTCAAACGTTTGATAAACAGTACCTGGCCATAAGTATGTTCCCAAAGAACATTTCCATTTCATACAAAACCATATATATTCAATTTATTTTCCTGAACTCATTTCTTGATCAATTTTAATGAAATAAAAAGCACTGAGTCTGATCTCAGAATTATTTACAGCTCTAGTATTGATCATCTAATAATTTCAGAATTAGTATAAATAATCTGTTGTAAAAATATGACAATTCTAATACAAAGTTTGATTTGAAAGTACTTACTCTTTATGTAAGTATGTGTAATTTTGGAATTAAAAAAATCAACAATATGAATAAAATGAATTATCTCTCTATATTGCAACGTAACATTTTTTTTCCTCAAAATTATGAGTTACGTCTGATATTTCTAAACAAATGATTTTTATTTCATTATAATAGAGGAAAAATTGGCTCCAAGCGAAAATTTTGAAAATATATGGTTTTGTATGAAATATAAAGTGGAAATTTTCTTGGGGAACATACTTATGGCCAAGTACTGTAGGTTGCGACTGTTCCTTCGCTATACACCTGGTATTAAAAAAAAAGTAAACAGCAAATACATGAAATTATTCCTTTACTTTATTTGAGTTGACCTGATAAGGGTAGAGATTGTAACGCTATTAAATTCTGACGTACAGTCACACAACTGCAACAATCGATCATTAACAGTATTTTTAACGGAGTCAAGTCAACTCGTACCCTGACCGACTCGTACCCAGGTCAACTCGTACCCAAATAGTAAAAGTCCCAAGAATCTGGTTACGAGTTGACTCCTCCTCTTCAACTGATGACAACTCGTACTTAAGCGATATGTCACTTATATGCGCATAGATATATTGCATTTATGGGCAGATTCTTGGGTACGAGATGACTTTGCCTTTTGGGTACGAGTTGACCTATGGGGTACGAGTTGACCTGGGTACGAGTCGGTCAGGGTACGAGTTGACTAGAAATCTTTTTAACTATATACAAATAATTTGTTTTACACTGCATATACGAATGCATAGAAGCAGCATTATATCATTTGGGAAACGTAACTTGAACCGGTAAACTACAAGGCAATACATGTAATTGTGATCCTCTTGCCGAAATAAAGTACTAAACCCAATCACTTTAGAAAACCGAATATATATTATATTATAGAGACACTACAGCTCATTTTGCTAAAAAAAATCATGAAATGACAATTTTCCTAGCGCTTTCTCAATTTTTGTTACATTGTTGAAAGTATAAACTTTGCGAAAATAACACTTATCTAAATTTAAAAATTATCGTTTTAACGTAAAAATTAATACTTTTTGATGGCCTATACAAAAAATATCGAGTCTCCTCCTTTCAGACGCATGCGCAAAGACAGTAAACAGTGCAGCATGTCGTCCAGTGAGAGAAAGTGTAGTTGATAGATCTAGAATTTTGAAAGATTCTGTGAGAAAAGAGGTAAAAATAGAATGAGATAAAACTCATACGTGAAATAAAATTTACCATGGTATCAGTTTGACCGTTGGAAAACAAAGAGCTCAGAGAAACCCATGTAAGTCAGTGGCGGATCTAGGATTTCTGAAGGGGGTGTGAAAGTCAAAGATTAGCCACAGTAATCGGCCATTCTGGTGCAAAATTTGGATTTTCATTCACAATCTGTGGCGTAAAAAGGGAGGGGGGACCCTGCCCCCCCCCCCTAAATCTGCCATTGAGACTAGCTGCGAAGACACTACTTTTAAAAGTAAGTGCTATTTTTATCTGAACACGACATGTGTTAGTTGTAAAAACATCGGTCAATGGGAACGTGGAAGGGTTTCTGTTGAAATAATGATTGATATAATTACTTATTTTAAGGAGCAGGGAATACTCTTATACTTGAAAGGTGAGTGTGGACCCCCTTGAAGGGGAATTTAAATAATTTCCTACACAACACCTTTGCTGTCATTCAAAACCACGTGATGTAAATAAGCATTCAAAAGTCTGAGTCAGAATGAAGAAACCTTTGAATTCCGAACGATCTTCAAAGCACAGTTGAGAGTAAATTGATGCATCCCAATTGTTCAAAATTGTCAGTATCGATATGAATTTTATCAATACATGTTTTAAAAAACACTTTATTAAAATGTGGAAAATGAGCTGTAGTGTCTCTTTAAATAACACACAAGAAACACAATATTAAAACAATCACAAAAATAATCTTGAGAACCAACACTTGACCTTGTCTTGCTGATTTCTAAAATGAGAGAGATAGTAGGGGTTCTCGCTTCCAGTAAACAGGGATTGGGTACCCAGGCCATTTGCCCCTAAGTAAAAAAAAATCCCCCCCCCCCCCCCATTTTGTGGAGGAATGTCCCAATGCTGAAAAAGCCTTACTTGTCCCCACTGATCCCCAGTCACTGCAAGTGCCTTCACAAATATCTGAAATGTTGCGCAATCAAATCACACACATTGACCCTTAGAATATAAAAAACATTAGAAAATTTCTCTTGAAAATCATTAAATAACAGTGGAGCGGTTCAAAATACATTATTACATCACGAAAAATCCATGAGCTGGAAAGTCACATCAGAGTTTGGAAACGTGGTACATCACACATTCACCCACATCATCATACAAGAACATTCAAAGATGGATAAACATCACACAAGGAAACATCATGGGTAATCAGTTATGCCGAAAACGTGCACAGCTCGCTTGCCAACAACAAAATTATCTACTCCTAAGAGCAGCTCTAGAACACCCTCTAACCTTTGGGAGAAAGTAATGGGTAGTTTTAACAGCACAACACCTTGTAGTGTTTCTTTCCAATTGAGAGTGACCACTGCCCCATCAAACTGGGAAAAAGACAACAAGATTAGGCCTATGGCACCCACTGTCTTTTCCTTACAGTGTCATGGAACCCCTACCCCTATTCGGGGTGATCTTAGGCTATATCCAGCCCCTCGTTGAAACCCAAAGCCTATTCAAGACAGTGGCATTAGCTCTTTAGCATGTAGCATCTTCATGCTTCTAAGTCATGACCCCCTTCCCTTGGTCTGGGAATTTTTACTGCCAAATCTGGGGACACTAAACGATGTTTGGATTTATGGGTCAACTGCTTCCCAAAGTTTATCGCTGTGGTCTAGGGACCCCCTAAGGGTTGCCCCCACCTACTTTGAGTCCGAGCCCCTTGAGATAGACTAACCGACCTTCGCTGACTAAATGATTCAGGAACATTCTGATTTGTCACTATGACACCCTTAGATGCAACATCAAAAGGTTTGTCAGGGGAAGCCTTTCCATCTGAGGGAATGCTCATATTCCACCAGTCGACAGTGACTCCGACTGGGCCGGACATAGAGACATCACCCATGCATGCACAGGGCCATCCCCACCCCTTGAGGACCCACAGACAGTGCAACCAGAATCTGACAAATATGTGCTGCTGTTCATTCTTCAGGTGCCTTGGGGACAAACCTCCCAGGAACCTGACTGGCTACTGCATCTCCAATTATGACTGGGGCATCTGAAATGGCAAGTCTGCATCCCATTTTATCCCTGTAGGTCTGGAACACCCACCAACCCCACCCCTCCTAAGGGTTTATAGAACGTTTGCCCCAACCTACTTTGACCCTTGGCCCCTGTAAATGAACCAACCAACCACACTGGCTAAATAATTGAGGGCCATCATGATCCAACCCAATGGCATCCTGTCCCACATCAGGAGGCTTCTCCTTTGATGGCTCTCTGCAAACTGAGAGATAGTCTCAGGAGCTCTCACATCTACAACACTAGTACTACACACTCTATCCACTGAAAGAATGACACATAACTCCTGACAACCAGAAAAGCTGCACCAGACTTGATGATCCCTGTTGACAACTCAACTCCACGCTCGAGTTCTTGACAACATCAAGCTCCTAGTAGGTACAGTGGCCTCCACACGAGTCTGGACAAGGTCATCCTGAACTGAGACCTTTGAAGCACCAATCCTCTGTCTAACCCGCCAGACTTCACCTGTGAATGAGCACAAAACGTACAATTAAAAGTTGCATTGAAAATAGAATTGAGTCCCCCATGTTCAATACATGTATATTTAAAATATACCAACAGCTTAGATGGAGATTGTGGTCAGAATGTTTCTTTGTGTACTCTTAAACTAAATTTGAGAAAAGATATAATTTACTCCCTTCCAGCCTACCTTAATTTTGACTTGGATGTTGGTGGAAACAACAATTTATGTATTTGGCCTAATCAGGGTTTGACATTAACTTTTTTGAGCACCAGACCAAATTCAATCGGGCTACTTCAAATGATTTTCACTAAACCAGACCTTACATCCACTAGCCCTGACCAACTTTTCAGAAAAAATCTGATAGATTCTCCATATCTAAATACTTAATTTAAATGACAAACGTTAAGTTTGAACTAAAATGCATTTAATTGTCTCAAAAGAATCTTTAGTCTCATCATTCAATTTGATGCTTTTACTTTCAAACATATTTTCAGTTTCTTTAAATTCTTACCGGCACGGAAATTCTTTAATCCATTTAGAAATAAAATGACCTCAATATTTTTTTAAAAATTTCTTTGTCATAAGCCCTGCTTTGTTTCTTCCCAATGTTTTCCTTTTTTCTCTTTCTTGGAACATCTTTTGCTTTCCTTGAGGACGAGAATTCATATTTGAATATAGACATTCCCACACACATGTAAACACTGAAAATTGCTGTTTACGACGCAAGTCATTAATTTGATAAACACTTTCTTATATTCATTTCAAATGAACTGGGTTTTTTTTTTTTAATGAAAATGAATTCAATAATTCTGTTTATCCAGAACATCACTTCCGACCGTGACTTAATAGAACTAAAAATAGAGATTATGTCATCATGCTGTTCAAAATTGCTCGCAAACTCTTTACAGTTATTTTTTTAAAAGAATAAAATATCTTATGATTTAAAGTAAAGTTTCTTAAATTTGTTTGTTTTTTAAACACGACCAGTCGGACTAGTAAATCGACATTTTACCCAACCAGACTTATCATTTAGTAGACTCGGTCGGTCGGAGGTGCCTTATTGTCAAACCCTGCCTAATGCTTGAAATGGAATGTATATTCTAATGAAACGACACAAGATGTTTCAGTGATGAAAGCTTAATCAGTATCTTCCTAATACATGCATTAATTATCTGCATTTTTGATATATTTTAAAAGGAGGTTTGTTTTGTTGTGTTTTTACAGAACTTTAGAGGATATAAATACAGTTTTGGAATATGCAAAACTGGAAGCATGTGATGTTAAACCAACGGTCCAGTGTATTTATTTTTCTGATCAACTTGACAATCAGTCATTCAAACTTTTGGAGGTTAATGACACAGTGCTGGAAACTCTTACAAATGGAGACAGGTACATGTACCATTTTTATACTGTGTCAGTATCATTATTCTGAAAAGCATTCTGAGACTGTAAACATTCACCAAGGCCACCTAGTCTGTCTTTGTCTGCAACTGGTCTCATTCAATACAAACAAACAGACAGGCAACATTGTTACAGCAAAACTACTGACAATTTATATTTCTGAATTTGTTGATGTTTTTGCATTTCTAAGGGTCCCAGGCCTCAGTACCAAAATGCTTAAGAACAAACCCTCTAAATTAAGAATTACTGCCTGACTGTGCCTGTCAGTGTTGAGATATGTTAATTACTGCCTGACTGTGCCTGTCAGTGTTGAGATATGTTATGTTTGACTTTATAGGGTTGTGATTCGCGGAAACTCTGAAGACATGGCTGTGCTTTGCACAAAAGCAGCTACTTTTGAAATGAAGGAGGCGGAGATTTCTAATTCTATGTTAATTGTTCCTCAACTAGACATTGGTCAGGATGTGAAAGAATCATGTCCACAGAACCTGAAGGTTTCAAAAGTATGCCATTGTTGACTTTTATATATTAGAATTACTCTCTTTGTTTATTAGTAATGTAATATTAGTTTGTAACGAAATGGCAATGTTTAATTAAAACAGGTGATATCGGTGATGAATAACTACTATGAACTGCGACCATGTAAACCAAGAGTAGCGAAACTGAAGAAACTGTTAGAAGAGAATATGTATAGCGGTAAAGAGTGTGAGAAAGATGACCAACACCAGGGTCACAAGGTCAGTAAGGTCATTTATCTCATGTAGATCCAAAACACACAAATAATACCAAATCCATGAAAATATTGTAATCGAAGTGTGTCCGTCTTGTCATAGGGTTTTAAGTTTTACCTGGGAATAAGAATATATGTGAATAGGAATATTCTTTTAGACTTCTTCTCAAGTACTATGAGGGTACAATTTTTCACATTAATTTGCAAACATCCACACATAGTGTAAATTTCAAGTTTCAGATTCCTGTAAGGTAGTAATAAAATATTGAACATTTTAATTAAGAAGTTGTAGAAAAATTCTTTAAAAGCTACCATAACAGAATTTGTCAAACTAATGTGCAAATGATGATTCAATTTGAAAGAGTAGGTCTATAATAGGATTCTAAAAGTTTACGTGGGAGGATGTATTTGCTCAAATGAGAGCTGTGGTCTATGGATTTC